>NC_136936.1:32857127-32867127 GCF_949987615.1 Pollachius pollachius
TTGTATGAAACGGATCATGTTGATCTTTTCAAATAACGTCATAGTTGTTTTCAGAGACTCCAGCCGTGTCTCTTTCTCAAAATAATCCTCCAGGTGTGTTGCTTCCCCTTTCAATAAGCTGATAACAATCGCTGTTTCAGCCAGCACATTTTCTCACAGACGTCTCAGACCCCTCCCCCCCACCATCCCTTCTGATCCCACCTGGTTCCATCCAGATGTGTTGCTGTTTTTTTGGCAGGGTGCTCAAGTACACGTCACGGCAAAATCCAGAGACGGTGGAGGCAGCTGGGGACCCCCGGACCGAGAGCCCTGCCCAGAGATGAGCTCCCATCTGAGGATTGACTCAAGCCCACCACTCCCTGTCTCCTCCTCATGAAAACGTGATTTACAACCTAAATGACAGAATAGGTTGTTAGAATGGGTCATCCAAAATTACCCATATGAACCATTTAGCCCGGTATTGTTTGCAAAAACAGCAATAATGTATGTCACGGTTCTGTCTGCAAAAAAGAAAATGGATGACAATCGTTAAAGGAGACATATTATGGTGTTTTCCCAACAATCAAACATAGTATTTGAGTTCCAGAAAACATGTTTTTGAAGCTGTTTGCTGGCAATAAAATTTTGCCTACCGCTTTTCCCCTCTGTTTCAGTCCCTTCAGAATACGCTCTTTCTGGTGTCTGTAGCTTAAGTGCAAATGAGCTGCTGCCCATTGACCAATGAGCTATCAGACTGAACCACAGCATGGAGGAGAAGGGATTGTTGCCGTTTGCGGACTCCTGGAGCTCTATATCTATATAATATAATATAATATAATAATAATAATAATAATAATAATAATAATAATAATAATAATAATAAAAATAATAATAATAATAATAATAATAATAATAATAATAATAATAATAATAATAATAATAATAATAATTGGGATTGTTGGGATTGTTGCCGTTTGCGGACTCCTGGAGCTCTATATCTATATAATATAATATAATATAATAATAATAATAATAATAATAATAATAATAATAATAATAATAATAATAATAATATTATATATGGGTATTTATATTAAATCTAATATCACGACCAAAAGGTATGTGCGCCTCGGATGATATTATGAATCATAAAGACTGCGTCTGACGACTCTGCCACTTCCACAACAAGTAAAGACTCGTAGTGGGGGATATCTCAGCCATGGTTGAGAGGAATTGGGGGAAAATAACTTTGGCTTTGACTCTCTGAAGTCCATGAACCGCGACATGGAGGAGAAAGGGATTGTACTCCCGGAGCTTAGCTGCAGGGCTAGCGCTGAGTTTCCCCCACTGGAGCTGCTCGTCCGCTGGTCCACAAAATCTTAGCTATGCTCTGATTGGAGGGGAGTGGGGAAGTGGGAGGTAATATTCAACTGTGCCCCCTTCCTACGTAGGAGGGGCATTTGGTAACTGTAGGCAGGGTACTTTCAGAAATCCATATCTCACTCGAAAAATCATAGACTTTTTTCAAAGTTTGTATGCGTGTGGGAGCTCCAGAGACCCAAAAGAACACCCCAAATCCCAGGAAAAGTGTTGTTTTCATAATATGTCCCCTTTAAATAGTCAGTTGAAAAGGCAACCTTTTAGGATTGATTGGGGGTAAAATGTGCTTTGGTAACCTTTCTATCGATAAATGTTTATTTTATTTTTGTTATATTCAGTCATTGACTGTATATGAATGTGTATGTTGTTTGTTAGTTAATGCAACGTTTTATATTGTTGCATTAATTCATTCATATCGACGCTGGTATCCCTTAAAATGCATTTTCTTTGAATCCTTTTCTTTGCATTGTGTTCTTCTAGCTGCTATGTTATGTGTTAATTTATGCTGATGTTGATGTTCTTAAAAACTTTGGTTTTCTCTTTTTGGACGGACTAGGACATAAACATGTCTTTATGGAGCATAACAGAAGTTTACGTCGCTTTGCTTCTGCAGAAAATCCATTCAAATGTTTAATTTTATGAATACATTTTGTTTAAGAGAATAATCAGGAAAATGAATACTGCTGTTCGATTTTTTTCTTCCAATAAAAACTAAGAATTCTGAGTGACCCACGGATTCCGACTTCTGCTGAAAAAGTTCTAATCCAAAGGTAAACTTTTTGCCATACATTTAGCTGTGCAAGATAATCATGACAAATTTATTCCGCTTTTGGGTTAGGGTTGGGGTTGGGGTTAGCGTTAGGATTACACCCAATTGCAGCCTACATTTTCCATTTTGAGCATAGATTTTCACAGAGCGATCCCAAGGCGCCCCTGGTTGATTGGTCTAGTGATCAAGTTTTCTTTCCAGTGACTTTTGATTAAATTATTGCAATTCCTTTTATTTTCAATGTATTTCAATAGTGCATTTGATGAGGCATTGTGAATCACTCCCTGGGCTAGAGGCCAAACATTTGATATTGTAGTATATATATATTCTTGATGGCCACTTTCATATAAAGCAGACCCCAGGTCTCTATCTCACGCCCTACAATGTAGGGCTAGAGTTATTTTGAAAAATTGGAGTAAACCTTAATGTCCTGATTCATAAAAAAGAGACCAGCTGTCTCTATCTCACTCCCAAATCATTCTGTGCCCCCACACACAATAAGGTTTTTGCATCAATTATTGCATGTCAAATTTTTGTCATCTGCCTTTTAGGCCCCGTCCACACGGGCGAAAACGATCCGTTTTCGATTTATGCGGTTCAGGAATATCTCCGTAAAGATGGCTCCATTGCGAAACTGCATCGAGTTGTAGAAACGCTGTAGCAAATATTCAAGGCGCTGGTTCTCCACAAAAAATAGTGAAGCGCATCAAGCCTGCGCGCATACAGCCTGCTCGCTGTATACAAACATTCAGTCACAAGGAGATTTAACCTTTTAAATTGAGCAGAAATACTATTTAATGTACAGTGAGTAATTAAATGTATCAAGGGGCTGTATTTAAAGCTACAAAAAGAATTCAATTAAAAAAATGAATAAAAAATTCAACGCAACTCTGACGTTGCCCAGCTGGATTCGGGGGCAATGACGTCATCGTTTGCGTTTCAGGCGTCCACACGAATCCTAACACGAAATCGCATAGGTCCGGATATATTTGAAACCACCCTGGTACATGGTTTCTGAAAAGTGCGGTTTCGGGCACCAGATCCGCCGGCTCCGTCTAGACCAGTGGTATTCACTATTTTTTTCAGGAGAGCAGCACTGACAGGACGACGTCAACAGGAGAGCCATTTTTACCGCAAAGTATCAAAAGCTATCCAGTGTTAACTATCCAGTCATAAATAAGTATGCCTGCTTAATAATATGTCCTCCCTGAAGCAGTGTTTCCCACAGAATTTTGTGAAACTGTGGAGGGAACCCGGTCCTTAGCGGGGTCCGGGGGCATGCTCCCCCGGAAGAAAATGTGGTACCTTTTAACCTGGAATGCATCAATCTGGTGCACTTTGAGAGGAAAATTAAGACTTGTGTGACTGTGTGCTATTTTCTGGAATAATGTGGAGACACTGGGTCACATAACATGGAAGCTATTGAAGAATAAGTTAATAAGAATAAGTCCAAAGAGCACATTCTCTCTTGTTATGCAGGAAAAGCGCCAATCTGGCAACCCCGCTGTCAGCGTAGAGCCGAGCAAGTTTAAAAATATTTTCTAGACAAGGCTATATTTCCACCTTTTAATGCTGCTGTTGATTTATTTTTTAAATAATTGTTTGTATTGTTTTTTTAAATATCTGTATTCACTGCATGATCATATCACTGTGTATTTTTACCGCCATGCGAGCCGCAAATAGAGGCTTGGCGAGCCGCATGTGGCTTGCGAGCCGCGCAATGAGTAATGCTGGTCTAGACGGTCGGCCGAAATGCACAAAGCGGCATCCATTTGTCATGATTATCTTGATAGGCTGTATAAAGTTAAGCTTTGGTGGGAATTTCCTGATGAAATCAAAGTGAACTACTGTAAACTTCTGGGTTTCCCCTCAAAAAACATGTCTACCTAGTCCGTCCCAAGGAAGAAAAAATAAATCTCACCCGTGGATCACTTGAAAATCCACGTTTTATTGAAAGAATATCATCCACAGTGGTATTATTGTGTTGTGATTATCTTGTTAAATTAAATGTATAGATTAAAAGGAACCATTGGAATGGATTTCTTTCAGAGGATGCAAAGACATCATAAACCTACATTATGTCCCCCTAATCCGTCCCAAAGAAGAAAATATGTCATCCATGGGTCACTTAAAATGGTTTAACTGAAAGTTACTTAAGATAGCCCTTAACACCACAGCTCATCTTTGTCCTTGAATCACCATGGCAAAGACAGAAAACCTCATATACATTCATTGACTAAAGATTACCAATTCAATTGCACATTCATTTCTTGAAATGTTGTCAAAACGCATTTTAATGCGGAAGCTATCTTAAAATGTTGCATTTTCCACTTTTCGAAAATCAATTTTGTTTTGGCAAACAAGAACCTTGACCTGACGTATTGCTGTTTCTTCAAACATTCCTGTCGGGGCTAAAATGTTAATATGGGTCTTCTTGGACAACCTATACAAACAACCTATTCTGTTGTTTAGGTTGGAAGACAGGCTGCCACATTCTATCTAAAATAAATGTCTTGTCGATACTGGGATGAGGCTGTTTTAGATGAGAATGCACACATACACACACTCAGATACATACACACGCACAAACACGCGCAGAGAGACACAGACACACACACTCGTCTTTATTTTTCTTTTTATGTTTAGCTTCCAGCCAGGACCATGAGACCATTGGCTATAAATTAGAGTGGAGATATTTAATATGGCTTTGTGCCCCAGTGCTACTCTGTAAGCGTCATTTAGGCCCTCTTCAGCTTCCCCCCTTTGCCAAAAGCACTCCAACCGAGAAAGAATGGTTCAGCATGATGCATCTCCCACAGCACAGAGGACATTCTTTGTAACACAGGGACCTCTACAGGGTCTCACCAGGACAGTGTGGGATCCCTTTGTTTACAAGTAAATGGCCGGAGTTCAGGTTTAGTATCAGAGCCTTTGACTTTGTTCACAGTCAACACACTTAGTTGTGTAGCATCTAATCCTAGCTATCTTTGTATATGGGGAATGGGAAATCCAGCGATTGTTCGTGCTTGGCCCGTGGTTCTATGAACAACCTTACTGTACCAACAGGGATATATGGTTGTTTCACCTTCTTCTGACAAATGTACTTATTGTAAGTCGCTTTGGATAAAAGCGTCTGCTAAATGCTTTTGTCATGATCCGCCCCTGGTTTTCCCATTCACCTGCCTGCCACCCTGATCACTCCTAATTAACCCAACCACCTTCACCTGTGTTTCCCCTATATCAGTCCTTTCCTCCCAAACATTCCCTGCCAGATTGTCTCTTGTGTTTCACAGTGCTTTCCCGCAATTCGAATCCTGACCTACCACCTATCCTGCCTGCTCTCTGATCCCCGCCTGTCTGACTATCCTGCCTGCTCCTGATCCCCGCCTGTCTGACTATTCTGCCGGTTCCTGATCCCTGCCTGTCTGACTATCCTGCCTGCTCCTGACCCCCGCCTGTCTGACAATTCTGCCAGTTCCTGATCCCCGCCTGTCTGACTATCCTGCCTGCCCCTGATCCCCGCCTGTCTGACTATCCTGCCGGCTCCTGATCCCCACCTGTCTGACTATTCTGCCTGCCGATCCTGAATCCGAATAAACGATTGACACTGTTCCACGCTCGTCGCCAGTCTGTGCACTTAGCCAAACGCTCACGTTACAGCTTTAAATGTAAATGTAAACACATACAATCACTTTTTTAAGAGACCTTTTTTTAAAGGAACAATCTAAAAAAAGTTCCCCATCAATCTGACCCAGAGAGGTAAACGTGGAAAGATGATAGCGATGTGTGTGATGAGAATTGGTGAGTCCATGCAGAGGCGTCATCATCTTGTGACGGTGTCAATGTGTTGGGTTTCACGTTGTAATGGTTGCTGGGTCTTGCATCTCATTAGAATGTGATCACTTGGCCCCCCCTTGTTCCTTTGTGTTGGCTGATAGTATCAATAACCCGGGAAATGATGGAGGCTTTGTCCCACGTTATGGCTCTGACACCGTGCATATTTCACATTTCAATGTGCCGCCAATCCTCTGAGGTGGCTGAAGGAGGGAGAATGTGTTTCATCCCTGCGGACATGAAAGGTTTTACTTTACATTACACACCCACACGCCCCCCCACACACATACACCGGGCACATGCACTGGGATGCACACACATAACATACCAATACATCACAGGTCCAGATTTCTGGACACTCTTCCTCCTTTCTTTTCTTCTATCTCTTTTTCATACCTCTTTCTCTTTCTTTCTCTTTGATTCTACCTTCCAATTCCGGCCGCACGCTAGCACCAAAGTACCTACACGTACACACACGCACACACGCACACACACACACATGCACGTACGCACGCACGCACGCACGCACGCACACACACACACACACACACGTACACACACGTACACACACGTTCACACACGTACACACACACACACACGCAGGCACACAAACACACACACACACACACACACACACACCCCCACAGACACACACACACACACACACACACACACACACACAGGCACACAAACATAAAAGCCATCCCTTTTACACCCTTCTTTCTTTCATTCTTTCTCTCTCTCTCACCCCTGAGGCTATAGGATTTTGCATCCCGTTGGAAAGAGTGTGGCAGTGCTTTCCTATATTTCATAATCTATGATGACGGCGCAGCTAATGACACATTCCGCCAGACCGTGAACTTTCCAGAAGTCTGTGTCATTCATTCATCTAAAATGTATTTAGTCATTCAGCCATTCACTTTTTAATTAACAATCTCCTTCTTTCATTCAGGCATTCAGGTGTCTCCAGGGACAGGTAACCCCAACACCCCCCTCCCTCGTGGGTTTAATCAGTGTATCTTGAGTCCAGGGAGTGTGTTTATTTACTAGCCTAATGAGGACCTGAATGAAGGAGATCCCCACCCGCACCACAAATGCACCCGCGCACATACAAACAAGCACGCACATACACACACACATGCATGCACGCAAGCACGCAAACACACACACACACACAAACAACCTGAGGCCAGATTAATCAGAGGCTGGCCGTCTGCTGGATGTAGAGGAGGGTGGCGTGGTGTGTGGAGGGGCCTTATCCACCTACCCGAGACCTTTGTGAGCCCCGTCAATGGACCATTCCAAGGGTGCATGCAATTAAGAGCCTGACCGGGGTTAAGCTAGCGCGCCACACTGGCTAAGGCACAGGGTTCCCGCCTTCCATCTCCAGCTCCTAATGCCTATTAGGCCTTCTAGTCTCCACAAGCCATTCAACTGCCACTCTGCAGCTCGCATGGGAGCATGTACCACTGACGCATGTGTGTACATGCACTGTGCAACCCCCAGCCCTGCAATCACAAACTCTTGCTCGAACCCACCATCCCAAAATCCCTACTCTATTCTCCTGCTCTGACATTGTCCCAACAAATATTGTCCAAACTATATATACTATTACTCTAATCTAATCTACTCAACTACTCCCATATTTTGTAATCTATGCTGTTGTAAAGCAGTCTAGATAAGGGCTTTATCTCAGTGGTAGCAGAGACCATAAGCGACAACCGTGTGTTTTATCAAATTTAGATACTTCGACTTCACTTAGATATCAGTTGTGGTTCAGCGACTTCCCGTCTTAATTCGTTTTCATCCTCATCAGAATCATTCAAACAAGCAGCTCCATGCCACCGCAGAGAAGTTGGGTCCTGACAACAAACTTCCATTCAGAACCCTGCATTAAGTGTGTTCTCCATGCATCAATTCCTTTAACGGATGATCTACTTGAAACATTATTCACATTATAAGATCGATCCAACCAGAATCCAACCACAGTTCCTAAAAATACGATACAAATATTAAGTAATGTGTCAAGTCTTGGATGTTGAACTGTAATCCAGGCTAGTGAGGACAGAGAGAGAAGGAGAGAGGGGGAGAGAGAGAAGGATAGAATAGGACAGAGACAGAGAAAGAGAGAGAGGCCGAGCACCACGTATGGCGTCTAAACACGGCCTTTGTCTTAGCAGCTTCAGACAGAACAAGAGAGAGGATTTGGTTGTGCCGGACATGGAGTTTCTGTGTGTGTGTGTGTGTGTGTGTGTGTGTGTGTGTGTGTGTGTGTGTGTGTGTGTGTGTGTGTGTGTGTGTGTGTGTGTGTGTGTGTGTGTGTGTGTGTGTGCGTGTGTGTGTGTGTGTGTATCTGCAGTGGGATCTCTGGTGTAATTAACCTGGAACACAGAGACAGTATTATCCAAGTGGCCTGGGCTGACCCAGGCTCTCCAGGTTTACCGTCACGCCCCATTGGTCCAGCTGCAGACCCGAGGAGCTGAGAAGCCTTCTGATTGGTGGATCAGCCGGTGTGTTGCCGACAGCTCAGTCAGACCCCACCTGTCTTGGCACGGCTGGATTTGGCTTTTTTACGGTGTTGGCGCTGGCAGGTGGTTGGTCCTCCAACTGGTACTCTGGGGAGGTGGTGGCTTGGAGGCCAGTGTTTTCATGTTCTTGAAACTTTTTTCCAGTGAGAATTGACGGGATTGCAGGCTGGAACCTTAACTGGGTCGGGACAAGCTCTTTTTGCATCCAAATGGGTCTGACAGGGTGAGCCACCGAGCCGGCCACATACCTTTTATTTAATTGAGATTTCTCTGGATTTGTTTCTGTGGAGTGTATAGATGTAAGCCACATAGCATGGGGTAAGTGTGACACCTTTATTTACATGACTAGTATACGTGTTCGTGCATTCCCATAAACATATTCAGTTTCAGTATCACTTTCAATCATGCAATGGAATATCCTCCTCAGACGATCCTCTTGCAAAGGTCAAAAATCAGAAAAAATAAATCTGGCAAATTATTTGATCAAAGTAAAGCCGCTCAAAGGGGCACTTTTCTCGGGAAGGGCTGTGCTGCTCTTGAACACAGGCACACACAGACGTGTGCACGCACCCACACACAAAGAACCTAAAGGTCCATTCACAGCATTGCAGTGACCACTTCCCTCCATGGTTTGTAATAAAGTTACATATATTAACACATGCAAACACACACACACAAACACACGCACACACATGTTCACACACACACACACACACACACACACACACACACACACACACACACACACACACACACACACACACACACACACACACACACACACACACACACACACACACGTGCGCGGCCGTTGTGCACCCCCGGTATGTTGCAGTTTCTGTTGTAAGCAGAGCTGACGGCTGATTGGGTGTAATGCCCCAATGCATTTTCCGCCCGTGTCACTCGAACGGCAGCCCCCTAATGAGGGTCCACAATCAGGGAGCCTGATTCACTGGGCACAGCCCAGTGAAACCACACAGCGGTGGAGTGGAGCGTCTCATTAGGGGAGCCTAGTGGAGTCCGACTCTTGGAAACTGACGGTAAATCACTATCTACCCTGTGTGCGTGTGTGTGTGTGTGTGTGTGTGTGTGTGTGTGTGTGTGTGCGTGTGTGTGTGTGTGTGTGTGTGTGTGAGAGAGAGAGAGAGAGAGAGAGAGAGAGAGAGAGAGAGCGAGAGACTATATGGTTCCTTGTTATGTGGTTAAGTGGATGTGGGTCATCTACATCTTATTTGAGATTATTAGAAAACTTTTCTCTGTAGGAGTGAAGGATACATCTTCTAAATGTCGCATGACCCAACCTGTCTCAGAGGCTGTTACAACACTGTTTGTGTGAATATTGCACACAAACAGCGTTCACAGTTTGATTCCACACTTGGGACGTCCCCTGGCTGATTGGGTGATCACATATCCCTCTGCAAACTATGATCCAATCAGAGATCATGTGGAACATGGTGGTTTAAAATACGCATAAGAAGATGATATATCTTAAAAGTGGTGCAGGTTCTGT
>NC_136936.1:32872127-32892127 GCF_949987615.1 Pollachius pollachius
TGCCCTTTTGTATCCTTTTCTTGGAAATTTGTCTCCAGTGTTTTGCTATCCCATGTTTCATGTACTTTCATCGAAATACAATTACATTTTAATGAGTTTAGAATTTCAATGAATGTCATGATGACTAAATTCACTTCCATTTAAGTCCCGTTCATTCTCAAGACAGTGCTTTTTATGCCATTTGTGTTATAGTAAAGTAGTTTCCAACACTTTTTCTTAGTCTTATTTTTGTATTATCTTTTGCTATCAAGCACTCTCGGAATGCAGGGGATTTTCCATACAGGGTTCGGGGGCTATGGGTTTGAAGATTCATTCGAGAGATTAGAGAGAAGTGAAAGCACATCTGAAACACAATCAGGGGTTCTGTATCACCCACCGACCCAATCCAGCTCCAACTGTATTGGCACAAGGTAACAACAATACCTATTTGGCCTTTAAACATCAGATCCTAGATCATTCACAACTTGCCACTGTGTGCAAGTGTTGACGTCTGTTTAACAACCTTGACAACCTTGTTTGAATAATATTATTTTACCTGGCAGACATGGTGTGTTTTTTTTTGTTTAGGTTTCCTTCTCAGTAAGGGCTGGGACCTATGCCAGGGTTCTTCCGTAAGGACAAAGGATACATTCCGTAGCAGAGTTCCTAAAAACATCCCATAGTAACATCGGTATCCCTTATCTATGAATGTACTGCTCCCTCAGCAATTAAGTAGGGGCATTTGTGTGTGTGTGTGTTTGTGTGAGAGATCTACTCCTTCACACAAGGGATAACTGGTTTGCATGTGTTTTAATTGTGCCGTATCAAATAACCTTAAATGATAATATGTATTACATATATATGTCAAAGATGTGTTTTGGTTCTAGTAAGTGCAACAGGCAGAGGAGGGCACCGTAGCTGTTTATACTGACTATCTGTTGTTCTGCTACCCTTGTTTTCCCCCCATTTGTTCTACCTTTGTCTTTCATTCTTTATATTCCTCTCTCTATATTCACATCTTTCCCACGCAACCTTCCTCTCTTTCTCCTCTTCTCTCTTGTTAGTCTTCTTTTCTCTCTCTCCATCCATTACCCCTTTTCCTAGACGTTCTCTCTCTTTTTCTCTCTCTTGTTCCATTGGCACTGGGGGTCAGAGGTCAACTCTGAACCCTGACCTTTTCAGGTGGGCTGTGGTTAGTGCATCCTGACAGAGTGAAGCTGTTAAAGCTCCCCCTGCCGTGAACTCTGCCCTTGATGGGTGTCTCCATAAATATGAGACACTTTGGACAGTTCCGAGGGTTAAACAAAAGTACACATGGACACATTGTTGACACATTGTGTCATCAGTCAAATCACTGTGTGTATGTATCAAGATGAGTGAGAGACACATAGATGAAGGGAAAGGTAACTTAAAAGTCAGTTATTATGATCCCGTTGGATAATTTATTAAAACCAAACTAAATCTCAAAATAACATAAACGTGAAAATGTGGAGTCTCGTTCTAACTCTCTTAACTTTGTTTGTGTTTTATCCCATCGCTGTCTTCTACTCCTCCATCTACCTTTCCCTCCCTTCCTCTTTTTCTTCTCCTTTTCTTCTTCAGATCTCAACCCTGACCCACACATGCCTTGCTGCCCTCCCCCTCCTCCCATCTTGGCAGTTCCTCTAGTCTTGACCTTGACTGCAGCGAGCGCCGCCCACCACTATCACGCCTCGTCAACATTAACAACCGGCCGGTGCTGGTGTCAACCACAGGCTCCTTCACAAGGAAAACCTTCCGGGTATCTTTTGGTTTTACGACCGCAATTTAGGCCCAAAGTGGATTTGGGAGGAAGTTGCATTGTGTCTCCACCGCTGTGTTAATGGTAGCCTGTGGTTGCTAAGGGAGACGACCTGTGGTGGCAACTGCTCAGTAAGTTGAGAGATTCTCGTCTTCTGGTTTGTTACGAAATCCACACGCCTTCTTAACCCCCTTTTAGGCATCTGGGTCGCGTCCTTGCGATTTACATTTACATTTAGGGCAATTAGCAGACGCTTTTTTCCAAATCATTTGCAATTAGTAAATTTTTCAGAAGAAAGATAAACAACAGCCTTGCTGTCAGTACAGTAAGGCTGTTCATAGAACCAAATGCCAAGCACTAACAATCGCTAGGTTAAACCATTCCCCGTGTACAATATCAATAGTTAGGATAAGGTGCTACACAACTAAGTACTATAACTAAGAAGTGTGTGCATTAGACTAGGCGGAAAACCATCCGCAGAAACCATCCGCAGACATAAAGTAGAACACTGTGAACACTGTGTCTTGTGCCATGTGACGTGGACACAGCATCAGTCTTCCTTTGGACTGGCGGAGCGGCCAAAGTTTGGCATAATGTTGTGGGTCACAAGAGAGTGTGTGGATAAAGTGAGCGAGAGGGAAGAACCAGGGAATTGAGATGAGTTAAGGAGCAGCGGTTAGGATATGTCACTCTACCTTAAGGAACGCTGTGAAGAGTGAACCCTTTTAAAAACCCTAACGTCGACAACACCACCACTACACCACGAGAAGGGCTGTTAGAGAGGTTCAAAACTCGAACCCCACTGCCAATGGGTGACCAGGGAAAAAAAAAACTATGTGCCCAGACCTCTGCTCATTAAAGCAAAACCGATCTCCTGTGTTACCTCATCTGTTGCTTGGGTTCAGCTGACTGCACCTCACCGCTAGTTGGCTCCCTGATGGTACAGAACACCACACACCAGGACACAAACAAGCAAATAAACAAGCAAAACAACAAACCAACCACAAACGGCAGCTCCAAACCGTAGTAGACTGTTACCAACACAACGCAACTATGAATGTGAACTTGATGAGTCACACGCTGCGAATCAGACCATGTTAAGTGTGTGTGTGTGTGTGTGTGTGTGCATGTGTGTGTGTGTGTGTGTGTTTTTCTGTGTATGTGTATGTGTGTGTGTGGTTGGGGTCTAGGCATGGGGGGTTGCACAGAGCCTGGAGAGGAAATGTAAAAGATTTTATTGGTGTTCGTGAGGGAGATGGGGGGGGGGGCTGAATAGGGGACTATTGCAAAGCCCCCCTATTGAGGGTCTCCCTGCATGCACCCGTGTGTTTGGGCATTTGCGTGTATGTGCCCCGGCATTTGTGCTTGTGTGTAAACTGGCGTGCGTGTGTGCGTGTGTGTGTGTATGTATTCCTGTGTGTGTGTGTGTGTGTGTGTGTGTATGTTTGTGTGTTTGTGTGTGTGTGTGTGTGTGTATGTGTGTGTCAGTGTGTGCGTGTGTGTGACGGGGAGTCAAGAGGATTTTGCCCAGCACCAGAGGCTTTGAACACAGGGTTTTTAAGATCATCACCCCCCCCCCCCCCCCCCCCCCCCCCCCCCCAACAAGCTGTAATAAAAAGAAAAAGACTTTAAGGGGAAAAGCCGTTTCATTCCACTGTTAAACGGGACCTTCTGTCGCAGCGTGATGTTTACACACAACTCTTTATTTAAACTCACCAAGCTAGAAATAATGGCATTAGCAATATACAAAAAAATATATTGTTCCCTGGCTTCAAAGTCAAGGAAGGGAAAATCTGCCTAAAGGGAATAAATTGCATACTTATAAAACCATAACCATACACGTTTAATTGGGGGCAACAGCATTGAGGGCTTATGAGGGCTTTAATTGTTGCTTGGTTGGGGGTGAGAGGTGGAGGTCGGGGGTATTTAAATGCGTTTGTTCACAAGGTTTTCCTCTGAAAACAAACACACTTAATTTTTTAGCAATGCGAAAGGAGTGCAGGCACACGGCATCAGTCATAAATCTTGCAGATGCTAGTGGTTTTCCGCAGCGAAAATTGTTCCCCTAAAGCGACAAATTGCAAGTGCCTTTGTGACCTCTCTCACAGTCTCTCAGACATGGGAAAGGGTTGCAGTTAAACAGTAAATAAAATGTCCAATCTCAGCCAGATGTTTTCGTCTTCAGTCGGTCTTCAGTTTTGGAAATTGAATGATTATTATTTTTATTTATTTAAAATGTTTGCAAAAGTCTCATGGTTAGATAAGGGTTTCAATCATTATTATTATGTTATTATTATTATTATTATTATTATTATTATTATTATTATTATTATTATTATTATTATAAGCGTTTTTTATATTCAACAGTTACTTGCATAATTAAAAGTTAATATCATGGTATGCTAGTATATATTCTGCTTTTAATAGAAAAATAGATATTGTTAATTTTTTTGTATTTGTTACATCAAATCTTGATTCTAGACCCCGAAAACAATCTTTCTTCTAAGCTATGACAATAATTTGCGTTATCAATATCAATAATCGCTGTGTGGACAAAACTCTGTCTTTTTTTTTGTTGCAAGAACGGATTAAAAGGTTCAAATAGATAGGAAAAGTAAACAGAGGTGAACTACTGGGGACTCCAACATTAAAAGGTCCACCGCCAATAGGCAAGCTCAGAGCCAATAGACACACTTGTTCCGAGCCAATTGACACACTCATTGTAAGCCAACATACACACTGTGTTCCAATAGGCAAGCTCAGTGTTCACATTCCTCTCTGGATCCAATGTCATGTCCCTGTCCCAGTTATTCAATACCACCAGAGGTAAGATACCTGGCATACTGTGAGAAACCGCAGAAGAGGTGCGTTCTTGAGGCAACGTTAAGTTATAGTCTCCATGGCAGCTCTGATCTATTTTTATCAACCCTAAAAGAAACACAGCACAGAAATTAGCATCCGACCTTGACGTTGTTAGGCGTCACCGTTGTTATATTTGGTTCTTGCCTCATACCTTCCTGTCTCTTGGAAGCTAAGCCGCTGTTGGTTTTAGGGTGAATGCGTCTATTTACGGAACAGGAACAAAATGCTCCAAGGGTTCATTCCAAATCATTTATTCCATTCACTTTTTTTTATATGAGAGAGAGAGAGAGAGAGAGAGAGAGAGAGAGAAATTGTCAAGCTTCCACGTCTCACAGGTTGCCATGCTCCAGCTGGGCGTAACCTGGCCACAGGAATAGCTGTCCTGTGTGAACACGTCTCATCACAGAGCGTTGAAATCCCTGGGGATCTCCACACAGAGCAACACATGACTCACTGTCCTCACACGGGACATGCATCCCTGTTGCTCTGCCATTTTAGAAAAAGTTATAAAGTAATTACCGCGCAATCTGGGGAGCGTTGTGTGAAAAGAGATCCATTGTGAACAACTGTTTTTTATTTTTTTACAGCTGTAGTAATAGCCATAATTAGCCATCTCTGGGCATCAGGCCAAGGCGGATGCTATTTTAGGGTAGGGAAAGTGTACGTGTTGCCGTTACACCATACAAGACGCTCACCGTGGTCTGTGCTGCTACTTATCTTTACATATTTTTATTTTTATTTTATTTATTTTGATTTTTATTTCTCTATATTTACTTTTTCTTTTATTGTTGCTGCTATGTGGCTGTTGAGGAACCAAGCCTAAGAATTTTACTCTTGTGTACATAAGATGTACAATAAGATATGCTTAAAATAATTCTGATTCTCATTCCGATTCTGATATACCATGTAGACACGGCGGCCACTACACCAAATCAACTGTTAAGGTATGTTCTTCAACAAATGTTCCCCATTCATTGTCCCCCTCGATGGGACACTGTCTGCCTTCACAGCCCGGCGCCTGGGTTTGTAGAGCGCTATGTCGTCCTCAAGACAAAAGTCCTAACCAGGTGTTCATTTTTACAACCTGAACAACAACAGCCGTCCCCGGCGCGCCTCCCCTCTAGGTGCGAGCGGTGCTAAGCGGGGCCTGCTGATGGCTGGAGGCTCAACCTGATATGCAGCTGGATAATGAGCTCTGTCCAAGCCCAGCACAAAACCAACCAAATCAACCAACCAATGATCACCCAAGTGTCTGCTGTCTATTCCTGCATCTTTGAGCAGGATACCCTTATGCCCTATCCCTCTGCTCTGTGTGTTATACACTGTAAAAGAATAAATGGTGAACGGTAAATTGTCACATATATTTCAAAAACAAATATGAAAATGTATTTGATTTTGTATGTATTTCTTGCCTGTTGTGAACAGAACGGTGTAAACTACATGTATTATTTAATAATTGTTTTCAATGTGTTTTTGGTATATACTATAAATACATTATCCACCAAAAGTTTGTGAAGTACTTTTTTTATTTCTAATTTATGCAAATTGGCTACAGTGCAAATAGTTTCTTTACGGGAATATAAAACGTGGGAACAATTGCTCACACTTTGGCACTGTGGGGAATAATACCTGCCACACCCTTGTGTGGCTTACCCACCCCACAGTATATGACTGATCAGGAAGAAGATTTATGATGTGCAGCACATGTATTAAGACAGGGTCCGTTTACAGACATCACAACTCTTTCAAATGAGAAAACTTAACCCTGTTTGAATATGAATATCTTGCACATTCCAAAAGGTTCTTGATTAAGGTAATTTAAACAGAACCCATGACTGCAAATTCCAGCAGTTTGGATGTGAATGAGAACACTTGGGGCTGAATCGACTTTTCTTGCCTGTCCAAAAGTACAGCCAGCTAATTCCCCCCCCCCCCCCCCCCCTCCATAGGATTAATATAGTCCAATTTAATCTAATTTAGTTTAATCTAATTTCTTTAATCTAATTTCTTGTAATCTTGGATAAATAATCATTTGGCCAGTCAACACAGAGGCCAATCCGTCATCGGTTATAGCATTTCCTGTATAACTGTATAATGAATCTTATTTACATCCTATTTAGTTATCTCCAATGAGTCTCTGGTTAGTGATGGCCAAGCAACCAGTCACCGTAGGATTCCGGTAACATTTAGTCGCGCAAAATTCAAACAAGGAACCTTAGTTAGCCTATTAATAACGGGTTACAGTGCTGGGTGGGTGTTGTGTTTTGCCCTGTGTTGGGTGTTTCCCATGAATAGCGGATGTCTGGTTTTGCCAGCCTTCCAATCGACACACTCCCAGCTTATCTAACTCAGATCTGGAAACGGGATTTTCATTAGTCATACACCCATTCAAACTTTGCTTCTTTCATGGCAAAGCAGGATTAAAAAAAAACCTTCAACCCTGACATTGCTGACATTGTTCCTATAAACTGTGCTAAAAGTAATCTAAACATTTTGGAATAAAGATAACGCCCTCCATTTATTTGTCAGTTATTTAAACCTAGTATTCATTACATTTGTAATGATGTAATGATGAGGCAGTGAATGATTAAACCCCTTTTCGAAGATACAAACATATTACTTGAATGTAATTCATATTATTAAAATGTACATGAGTTGCTATTAGTGAACAATCGGGACCTTTACCTTTTTTCCGCCTTGTTGCTCTCTTCATATAATTATTAACATACATCAGACCACTGACTGGGCATTGCAGGCTGAGACACTCTTGTTACTGAAGCTTGACTCTCGGTGGGGGCATGACGCTCTCTGAGGTGACTGGGAGGAAGTCAGCAGGAGCTGGCCCGCAGCTCAGGGAGGAGGGTCCGGTGAAATGAATCCAACCCCAGATTCAGTGGGTGGTATCACATATGCCTGTACCTGGGATCAGGGTGTTGTTTAGCCCACCGGGGCTGTGTCTTATTGGGATTAAGTGTCTTTAATTAAAACCTGGACTCCCTCCTTTTTTCTGTAAGACCGTATAAATTCCATCCCCCCCCACCTCAAATAATTAGACAGAGATAAAGTTTTAATGCTTTAATAGGGACGATTAATCCAGATAAGTGCTTCTATTTTGTAAGGCACAGACTGTATCCGGCATGGCGCTGACATTTCCTGGAATGCGGCAGGGGGGAGGGTGTTCTTGTAAGAGTTGCCCTCTTAATTAATTGCTGAACTTCTGTGTGTGTCTGTGTATTTGTGTTTGTGTGTGCGTTTGCGTGCGCCTGTGTGCGTGCATGTGCGGGTGTAACAGTTGCCTTGTTAGTGTATGTGCAACAATGATTGCTGCCACAATCCACCTAGGTGGCTTTCCTGGGCTCCCCCAGAACTAGGGCACAGGGTGAGGCTGTAGAACACCTTATGGCAGAGTTTGAGGGATAATGATGCATAGAGCAGGGGATCCATGCTGACGTGTAGGAGATACGTGTCCTGATGGCCGGTATAACCTGTTCATTGCCCAACATGTGTGCGGCCTCACACAGCCCCATAGTCTAGTCAGCCACTGTGGTCCACTTCCATCCATCAATATTCTAGAATTTCTGTGGCGTCATCATCTCATCTTCAGTCATTTGGTTTTCTTGTTTCGATGGGCAGATTGAATTGCTTGGCCGGAAAAAAGATAAATTATTTCAAATTATAGGAATGAACTTAATAAATTTGGTTAATTTCCTGATCATTCTTAAGGCCATCTGCATCTCCTGCAGAATTTGTAAATTTGCTTTTCAATACCTTTTTACTTTCATAAACATTTCACAACCAAAATATATCTATACCTTACCTCCTTCATAATGGGGTTTGATGCGTCTTCCATAACCAAAGCCTCCAACCAACCTCCAAGTTTACCCATTGGTTCCCAGGTGATTCTGTTATTGTGAAGACACTTTGTTATGAAAATCTTATTATGCCCTTCATGATAAGATTGAAGAACAGAAGACAATCAAATTAACCCCCCAATATTTTCTTTCTATCATTTCAATCTCTTTTCTTCCATCCTTCCTTCCTTCCTTCTCCTTCCACCACAGATGGAGAGCAGCTGTGAGCAGTTTCTGAAGACGTATTCTGAAAATGGGCATACACAGTGCGGGCACCTCATACACAGGCGGGAGAACGGCAGAGGGAACAGAGGCCAATCACCTCAAAGCCTGGTCAAGAATCTCATCTCTCTCTCTCTCTCTCTCTCTCTCTCTCTCTCTCTCTCTCTCTCTCTCTCTCTCTCTCTCTCGGAAAAAGAGAAAGAGAGAGAGAGAGAGAGAGAGAGAGAGAGAGAGAATGGCTCATGCTCGCTCTCCCCTTCCCCAATCTACAACAAAAGGTTAATCTCGGGGGCTTATTGCTATGGACTCCACCCTCCTGGCCCACCCAGGTCAAAAAATCCGAACTGTCATGCAGGCACTCGGAATGTGGGAGGGACGGAATTCCATCCATTTGGAAGTAACACGTTGGTTGTATTCATTTTCCGAAGTGATGTCATTTTTTTTTTCTTATTTTCTTCTCTATGTCCATTGTTGGACCCCAATACCTGACACACACACACACACACACCCCCCCACACACACACACACACACACACACACACACAAACACACGCACACACACAAACACACACACACACACACGTACTGAAACACAAACACACACAAACACACTCACACACACACACACGTGCTGAAACACACACACACACACACAAACACACACACACACACACACACACACACACACACACACACACACACACACGTGCTGAAACACACACACACACAGACACACACACTCACACACACACATATGCTGAAACACAAACACGCACACAAACACACGCACACAGTCATGCTCTCCCACACACACACATACTCTCGCACTCAGACGCATGCACAAACACAGCATAAATGAGTGGAACTTGATAAAGCAAAGCCTTGTGACTTGGTCTGAGGGACATGACCCACTGAGCTGAACAGTCTCGCTCATGGGTTTCATCGGCGGAACACCGCAGGCTGGGGACTTATCATTTCTCCCCATCTGCTTTGTTTTGATTTGAGTTTCCATGGTGGTGTGTCCCCTCACTACCGAGATCCCCACAAGACATTGCCGTGCCACAACCGTGCCACACACACTCTTCCACATCTCACATGCCATAGATAGCAATACACCACACATTTGCGTGAAAACACACACACACACACATATGCTGACAGAGACAACATGACAACATACACATCTAGTGAAACACTACATTTCTTTAGGATTAGTTTAGGGTCCTGCTCAATTTTCTTGTTGGGCCCCTTCTGACTCTTACGACCCTGAGCCTTGGTCCTGGGCCTGGGTCCTGGGCCTGGGTCCTGTGTCTGGGTCCTGGGCCTGGGTCCTGGGCCCTGGGTCTGGGCCCTGGGTCTGGGTCTGGGCCCTGGTTCTAGGGCCTGGGCCTGGGTCCTGGGCCTGGGTCCTGGGCCTGGGTCCTGGGCCTGGGTCCTGGGTCTGGGGCCTGGGCCTGGGTCCTGGGCCCTTGGTCTGGGCCCTGGGTCTGGGTCTGGGCCCTGGGTCTGGGGCCTGGGCACTGGGTCTTGGGCCTGGGCCCTGGGTCTTGGTCCTGGGCCTGGGCCTAGGACCTAGGTCCTTGGTCTGGGTCCTGGGCCTGGGTCTTGGTCCTGGGTCCTAGGTCCTGGGCCTGGGTCCTGGGTCTTGTCCCAGGTCCTGGGTCTTGGCGCCGGGAGTTCCGTTCATACTCCTGATTGTATTCCTAGTTCCCGTCAACACCAGCAGCAGCAGCCGTTGGATTTGTTGCATTAACATATCTTTATTTTAGCTATCCCCATCTGTCCCATCCAGTGTCAATCTGTAATCAGATTAGCCTATTGCACATGCCCACCAAAAGTGCCATGTATATCAAGCAGAACTGATTTATTGATACAAGTTGCTGGAGGAATGTTGTTCTTTGTATCAATATGTAATTCAATTAAATAATAGAAAATAACTATATTCAATTAATAATTAATTGAATTTATATAGCGCTTTTTATTTTCCTTGAAACTCAAAGTGCTTACAGTAAAGGGGGGGGGGGGGGCGGGGAACCTCACTAACCACCACCAGAAAAGATGAGACTGTGTCTTGACTTCATTTTGGTCTTAGTTTTCCAATGTTCTTGATACATTCTCTGTTAGTAACTGGGCTGTATTGTATTTGCAAAAAAAATGCATCAAGCGTGTGTTTGGGCGAACTCATGGGCGTGAGCTGCATGCCAGCATGTGTTTAAGTTTCTGCAATGTATGTGCATCTGCACGTCTCTCTTTATGTGTCCATGTTCCCAGACGCAGATTAAAGGTCCCATGGCATGAAAATCTCACTTTTTGAGGCTTTCTAACATTAATATGAGTTCCCCTAGCCTGCCTATGGTCCCCCAGTGGCTAAAACTTGCGTTCGGTGTAAAACGAGCACTAGGTGTTCTGCTCAGGCGCGCTGATTTGGAATGTGGCCCCATATGTCGTCGTAAGGGGCCAAGTTACCTCCCCTTTCTCTGCCTGGCCCGCCAATGAGCTACGACCGTGCTAGCGCCACATGTGTGTGTGTGTGTGTGTGTGTGTGTGTGTGTGTGTGTGTGTGTGTGTGTGTGTGTGTGTGTGTGTGTGTGTGTGTGTGTGTGATTACACACACTGTAACGCAAGTGTTGTACACTTCTTTGTTATTTGGATAACCGTTCTGCGGTTGGTGTTATGGCGCATAACAAGTCGGACTCTCGTCTTCGGTATTTCCACAGCGAGACTGTAGTTGGGGTTCTCAGCCATGGTTTAGAAGGAATTGGGGGAAAGGGACTTTGGCTTTGACTCCCTGTAGCACATGAACTGCGACATGGAGGAGAAAGGGATTGTTGCCCGCGGTTGGCTCCCTTCGGAGCCCCGCTGCCCGACGCCCGCTCCAGGCACCACCGCTCCAGGCCCCAACACCGCGAGTCACCTCCGCCGCGAGGCCCCACCGCCGCAAGGCACCACCGTCGCGAAGCACCACCGCCTGGCAGCCAGCAGCAAGAAGTTCAGTCTACTTCAGATTGAAGTGGAAGTGGAAGAACCAGAGACGTCGGAGAACCCGACGCAGTCGTTTGTGATTCATAATATCGTCTGGGGGCGCACACAGCTTTTGGCCGTGATAATATGTATTATATGATATAGGTATATATGATATTACAACCCGGTATCACGCGATTTCGTGCTCATGCGCACAAACGTTAATCTATTGAATCGTGTCCCAGAGCACGATTGTCCGACTTTTTTCGCGCTGCACAGAACGAAATGTAAACCAATGCATTCTGAATGGGAGTGTTTCTCCGATTTTTTCGTGCTACACGGAATGAAATGTAAACCAATGCATTTTGAATTGCAGCATTTTTCAGACGAAAGAGAGAGAGTGTGGGCAGACAGTACAGTGCACCCTCTAGTTATATACATGTCAATATTTCCGATTTTTTAAGCAGACCTCTTCAAAAACTGAAACATTTACATTTAGGGCATTTAGCAGACGCTTTTATCCAAAGCGACTTACAATAAGTGCATTTGTTACAATAAGTACATTTGTCATAAGAAGTGAAACAATATATCGCTGTCGGTACAGTAAAGATGTTCATAGAACCAAGTGCAAGTATTACAATCACTAGGCTAACCCATTCCCTGTGTAAAGCAACGATAGCAGCTACTGTAGATGCTACACAATTAAGTACCTTGAATAAGTGCAATGTACAAGTGCCAGGACGGCACTTGTACATTGTATATAGAATATATATATTCTATATATTTTAATATTAAATTAATTCAATAGTAAACCAATACATTTCAATCAGGTGATTTTTTCGACTTCAGAAGTGGAGGCGGGCTGCGCCGTGCACTCTGTAGCATATAGATCTTGTTATAACGATAATTGAATAAAAGCTACATGTCTGCTTAATAGACAGATAATATCATAACAAAATAATTGTATATTGAAAAAAAACTATATAGGCCTATATATATATATATTAACATTTAATTAATTCAATATTAAACCAATGCATTTCCATCGGGAGATTCTTTTCGACTTCCGAACAGCGGCACAGTGCACGCTCTATATCGCCCCCCATATCGTTCTATTTCCCACAGTTTAGACTTGTAATTAATAAGTTTCTTTTGTAATCTCTCTTTTCTTTTTTTTTATCACTGCCTGGTGGCTAGTAGGCTATAATGTCACTCTGAGAGAAGTGCACAGACACATTTAACGAGGCAGGGTTAGGCCTATTTGAATTAATTCATTAAGTTATCATGTGTGAGAGGTCATTCCTCCTCCTGAGTGTGTACTGGGTGTGTATTGACAACACAGTCTCACTCTGAGAACGCCAAATACCGACTGTTGGCAAGGGCACTTTAGCGTCGGTTGCTGACAAGAAAGGTACCCTTCGGCGTCGTCTGCAGACGGAGAGGGGGTTCAATTTACTACAATGTTATGCCATCTCCGACAATGTTTGACATTCAGAGCGGGTGCTCCAGCAGCCCATTCACTCCTGTATTAACCCGACTACGGCTCTAATAGACGCTGTTAGCATCTTTCCTATGGGATGGTTTTAGGATATTATTTATTTATTTATTATATACAGAGACCACCAGACTTCCTCGAAGCAACGAGAATGGTCTATTAAATTCAAGATGGGTGTGAGAGAATAGGTATATAGTGCCATATGATCGATATGAATTTCATTCAGGCTGGTCAATGGTCAGATACAGATCTTGTCATAACGATAATTGAATAAAAGCTATGGTCTACTTATAATATTGAAAGTAAATCATTGTATATTTATATATATATATATAATATATATTTTAATATTTAATTAATTAAATACAATAACGGCTTTAAACATGTGACATGCGTACGTTTTTTTGGCCTTTTAGGCCTGCGTCAACGTCACGTGACTCAGTGTCACGTGAACTATGGTCCGCTGGTTAGGAAATAGACAGATATTCCAAGGTTTCCTTCAAAAGGCACCTTGGAATATGTTTCTATTTTCCACAGTTTAGACTTGTGATTAATAAGTTAAGTTTTAATGAACTTGACTCTTTTTTTTTTAAATCGCTGTCTGATGGCTTGTTACGCCGCTCTGAGAGACGCGCATAGACTATAACCTATTCTAAAAAGCAAAACACCAAGCTCATTGATTTAACGAGGCAGGGTTATTTGAAATAATTAATTAAATATGTGTGAGGGGTCATTCCTCCTCCTGAGTGTGATTCCTATTTATGCCTAGTAAGGGCGTAGGAACCGGGGGGGACGGAGGGGACGTGTCCCCGCCAATATCAAAGACAGGCGCATTTGTCCCACCTTAAAATTATACCGGATCTGTCAGGTTTCTGATATGTGTCCCCCCCAATGTTAAACTCATTCCTATGCCCCTGATGTCTAGTGTACACCCCCACTGTCAACAAGCTGTCACTTTTGACCCCAGACTTCAAAAACTTGGCCACAGGCCAGCTGTGTCTACACACCTTAAGCCACAAATGTACACCTCCATCCCACAAAAAATGTGGACTAGAAACTAACCTCTGTCTTATGTACATTTACTCTACTGTTGGAGGTCACAACCCTTTTCCCGCCTTTTCGAGATAGCTATAGATGCCAAAAATATTTCCCGGGGTCCCAAGAACGACATATTCGACATTTGGAGATCTAGGCCTTAGAGAATTTTTTTTTTCCCAAATGAACTGTTAGTTGGACAAAGCCACTCAGAAGTGTTGCCTGCAAGACCTAGTGGTTCAGAATGTGGTGGAAAGACAGTTTTTGAGAAGGAAGGTCCTACCGCCCTGAAATTTGTCTTATTCTAGGGCCTAACTGGGACCCCCACACTGAAACTTGGCCCGGTCGGACCCCGAGGGCAGGGAGCGGAGGGTCTGAGGTTTCAGGTTTGGGTCAGGGTTAGGGTTATGGTTGTGGTTAGGGCCACAATTTTCACAGAGTAATCCCAAGATGCACCCTGGTTGAAGGTCTAATGGACAAGTTTCTATCACTTAATTTAGATTAATTTCTAGCAACGGCTTGCTGCCTATGCATTTCAATGGAGCATTTGATGATGCTGTGTGAGCCTTTTCTGTAGGGATGGAGCCCACAAGTTGATCATCGTATGCGTCCTTTGAGACCCCCTTTGATATAAAAGAGACCCCAGGTCTATAGCTTACTTGTTAATGTCCTTGACTCAGTCACCTATTGCATCACTTCCTTTAGGGCTTCGGCCTCCTAATTGATCATTGTAGTATAATTGAATGGCCTCTTTCATATATATAATACCACCATACCGGATATTGCTACACCGGAAACAAAACAAAAAGCACGCCACACAAACTTGTTGAGGCAAGCAAGGATATGGAGCGGGTGAAAAACTCCTTAAAGGTGTGTGCGTGTTTGTGTGTCACTCTGTTCGAGCCTGCACGAGAGTTCAATGTTGTCATTAGCTCTTACGTCTTTCTAACCAATCGCAGTTCAAGGCCAACCTGGGCTGCACCACTTTGGGAGGGGCCGCTCAGTTACTCCCCTCTAGACGAATCGACTTGGTTGCGATGTTGACAGTTTGTGACTGTTGCGTCTGTTGAGTGACTGAGAGGTTGAGGGCGCCCAGCTCAGGCTGCCGGACGGCGCTATGACATTAATGCGATTAAATATTTCAATTGCTTGACAGCACTAATAATAATATAAGTAGATCATATAGCTTTTATTCAATCATTGTTATAACAAGATCTGTATACTAGAGCGTGCACTGCGCAGCCCGCCTCCACTTATGAAGTCGAAAGAAATCACCTGATTGAAATGTATTGGTTTAATATTGAATTAATTTAATATTAAAATATATAGATTATATATATAAAAATACAAGTATTTAGTTATAATATTTAGACTATGTAGCTTTTACTAAATTATCGTTATAACAGGATCTGTAGCCTATCTGACCGTTGAAAATCCACTACCACCAATGTGTAAGTGAGGTTCAGGTATACCAGACAATATTACAATATTCATAATAAAAAAGCGATGTAAAAAATAAGGTTATGGGCCGAATTTGGTTAAAATACAGCCTCTGCTTGCCCAAAACTAGATCGGCTCATTTCCTCATTACACGCCTTCATTTAATTATATTTAAATTATTGTGACCATGGAGCCTTTATTTTCTTGCCGATATCATTATATCCTTTCTCGTTATATCGATATAAATTCTTGAAACACAGTGGAAAGGCGAGAGAGGGAGCCATAGAGAGGGACACTGATGCACTGCGAAGCCAAGTAACTGATGGGCTTAAGAGGGCCTCTCCGTACATAATGAATATATGTATATATATATATATATATACCTGTGTACATTCTGAGAAACGCTCCTATCCAAAATGCATGGGTTTACATTTCGTTCTGTGCAGTACGAATAATGTCGGACAATCGTGATCTGGGACACGATTCAATAGATTACTTTCCGTGAGCGTGAGAGCGAAAGGTTTCTGAGGAGGTCTTCTGTAAAAAAAACTGGGAAATCAGAGTATCCCTAATACACTACATTTACCCTTTAATGCATTTGTTGTTTTTCACATACATAAGTAGAGGGTGGACTTGTACTATCTGCGCACACCCCTTCTGTGGTCGAATAAAATATCTCAATTGAAAGGCAATGGTTTAAATTTCGTTCTGTGTAGCACAAAATAAGTCCGACAATCGTGTTCTGGGGCACGATTCGATAGATTACTTTTTGTGAGCATGAGAAAGAAATATTTTTGAGGTGGTCTGCTGTAAAAAACTGGGAAATCAGAGTATCCCTGGTGCACTACATTTACCCTTTGATGCACCCTCACAAACATAAGTAGAGGGTGCATTGTATCTGCGCACACCCCTTCTGAAGCCTCTCTCTCTACCTCCCTCTCTCTCTATCTCTCTCCCTCTCGCTTCATTCTATTAAGCACGATAATTGTCTGAGAAACACGCGTTCTGTGGAGAACGTTCGTTTCAGGTTTTGAGGAGGTCTGCTTAAAAAATCGGAAATATTGACATATAACTAGAGGGTGCACTGTACTATCTGCACACACCCCTTCTGAAGCCTCTCTCTCTCTCACTCTCTCTCCCTCTCTGTTTCTCTCTCTCGTTTCATTTTTGTGGAACACGTTAATTGTCTGAGAAACGCACGTTCTGTGGAGCTTGTTCATTTCAGTTTTGGAGGAGGTCTGCTTAAAAAATATTGACATGAATATAACTAGAGGGTGCACTGCACTCTCTCTCTCTCTCTAGTCTGAAAAACACTCCCATTCAAAATGTATTGGTTTACATTTCGTTCTGTGTAGCATGAAAACATTGGAGAAACGCTCCCATTCAGAATGCATTGGTTTACATTTCATTCTGTGTAGAACGAAAAAAGTCTGACAATCGTGCTCTGGGACACGATTCAATAGATTAACGTTTGTGCGCATGAGCACGAAATCGCATGATACCGGGTTGGATATTATTTAGATATAGAGCTCCAGGACTGTAACACAAGTGTTGTACACTTCTTTGTTGTTTGGATAACCGTTCTGCTGTTGGTGTTATGGCGCATAACACATCGGACTGTCTCTCTGGTATTTCCACAACGAGACTGTAGTGGGGGTTATCTCAGCCATGGTTGAGAAGAAATTGGGTGAAAGGAACTCCGGCTTTGACTCCCTGAAGTACATGAACCCCGCTTGAGCCCTGCCTTCCCGTTGCCCGCTGCCCGCTGCCAAGGGACCACCGCCTCGGCGCTGCCCGCTGCCCGCTGCATGAGGCGGTAGTGCCTAAGCGCTGCCCACTGCCAAGGCGGTGGTCCCTTGGCAGCGAGATGCGGGGCTCAAGCGGGAAACAATCGCGGGCAACAATCCCTTTCTCCTCCATGTCGTGGTTCAGTCTACTTCATATTGATATGGACGTTTGAGATTCATAATATCGAGGCGCACACAGATTTTGTCCGTGATAATATACATTTAAATGATATAGATATCTATGTATAATATGATATTATTTAGATATAGAGCTCCAGGACTCCACCCGGAGTGCTGTAGATTATTTACAGAACACGGCCAAAGGCTGTGCGCCCCTCGCCATTGCAATACATCCACTGTAAACAGAGCGCATGGCACCGTGGCCGCAA
The DNA here is from genome assembly GCF_949987615.1 of Pollachius pollachius. Lineage (NCBI taxonomy): Eukaryota > Metazoa > Chordata > Actinopteri > Gadiformes > Gadidae > Pollachius > Pollachius pollachius. The sequence continues at coordinate 32,889,929 of NC_136936.1, forward strand.
GCTGCTCAGGGCCATACCCCCACCCTCCTCCTTGATCCGCCTCTCTCCTCCTCATTTGCATTAAAGCTACAGACACCGAAACGGCGCATTTGGGGAAAGTTCAATGTGCGACTGGCTCGTAGTGGCTGTAATTCTACACCACGGCTGAATTTCGGGAACGTCGTCAAATACTGTGTTAGGAGATCACTATTATCTATATTAAAGCATCCATAAAGTAGCATGCCATGGGACCTTTAACGCACAGGTTGGTTTGGGCTACAGCCTAGGGTCCAAGGTGTGCAAGGGGCCCTGGATTGGCCAGACTATTTTAAATTGTACTCAAAATAAAATAAATACTTGCCCCCTATTGGCCTATAACAAGAAGCATAAAAAAAGTAAGCAGCTGCCAGGGTAGATGTGTGTCCCATGTCACGTGGCCAGGTTCATAAAGTCAATTTTGTACTCAAGTAGACAGCAGAGCGGTATCAATTCCGCTTTTGTGGTAGCGTAGCGAAAAGCAAATGTTTTTTGTATGGTTTTGATTTATTTGTAGTATTGCACAGCAGTTTGATTTGTGTCTCTGTAAGGAAGTTGTGATTTTTCAGATGTTGAAGGCCTACCTCTTGGGTTAGAAAGTTTATAGCTAAAAGCACAGATAATGCCTTTTTTTTGTTGTTTGTAACTATTGCGAATTCACACTTGTTTCTGTCGCAGGGCTGTGTCAATGCTTTTATACACGGCACTGAATTACGTGATCACTAAAGGGGCCATTAGCCTAGGGGCCAATGACCACCTTAATCTGGCACTGCCTGTTCCCTAAAGAAAACCTCGGTACACATTGCACCGAATGACACATACGTGTAGACGCATTGTCCTTAAACATGTAAGCGTGTGGGCTCCCCTATTGTGCGCTGATGAAGTATCGCGTTCGTCCATTCACTGCGCCTTCATCTGCCGTCTCCGTGCGTGGCAGTATAACAGGATCCGTTTGATCTGGCGGCAAGAGGATTTGTTAGGACGCCATCGGTGATGCTCTCCCTTTCATCTCCCATGAAAACGCTGTCTCCTCCGAGTGGCCCCGGCGATCCCGAGCGCTGTCACACCATTGGCTGTCACGCCATTGGCTGTCACGCCATTGGCTGTCACCCATTGGCTGCCACCTTGCACCGCAGGTGCGCACACCACCACCGTGTCTGCTTTTCCCACACACGGTGGCATTGGTGGAGAGAGGTGTGTGGATGGGAGGGGGGTTTAGGGTGGTTTGAGGGTGAGGGCAATGGGACACCTTAGCCGCCGCCTATTCAGCCTGGCGAATCACTCTGCAGCGACAGGTTGCGGAGGAGCGGGAAGGGCCTAGCCCCGCCCCTCTGAATAGGGCCGCTCCCCCTCTCGTCCCGAGGCCCAACAATGGGCGCCGCTATCACTGCCCTGCTACACAAACCTGGGCGGGCCCGCTACCATGAAAGAGCCTGTCACTTTGACGTTGGCAATCAAAGCCCCATGGCTTTTATGAAGGAAAAGAAAACGTACCCAGGACACACATACAAACACAAAGGTCTTCCACTCCCTCACTCGCTCTATCTCTTTTATAATTGTTTTTTCCCGGAGCTTGGATGTTTCTTGAGTGACTTCCTGGGCCTTTGTCTGGGGTCCGACAGTCTGATAGCTCGAAGCGTGCGTTAAATGGCAGAGGTGGTGGGATCTGGATGGCCTTTGGGTCCCCAGCCTGTCAGCGGGGAGACAGTAGGACCGTGCACAGGGTGTCCGATGGCGCACCACCATAGCACTCCTCGAGATAGGTGTCGCCCGGATTGGCCTACATTCAAGGCTTACTGTACATCTTTGTATGGGTTTCAATGCAGGGTATATTACTGTTGAAGCCACGGCTCATGACAGGCCATGATACATGGATATTACATCACAGCCAAGGGCGTTGTTTGGCCCGACAGGAAGGGGAGGGCCAACAGCCGTATGGCGTTTATATGCCAATATAAAAAGTAATACACACAATCCAATCAAAATAGTTGTAATATTAAATTATATTTATTGTGGAACCACTGAAAAAATTTCCAGCGTCAGTAGGACAGTATTTTTTGTTTGTGTGTCGCTTGGTCTGGCTAGGATGTTTCTCCCCCTTCTCCTGCCCCCGGGTTCGGTTTCCATCAGCTCTAGAGAGAGAAGTTTTTTTGGCCACTTACTGCCATAATCGTTCTCTCATTA
>NC_136936.1:32899627-32904627 GCF_949987615.1 Pollachius pollachius
ACACACACACACACACACACACAAATGTGCACACACATGTGCACACGTCCACACACACGCACCTGCACACACACACACACACACACACACACACACACACACACACACACACACACACACACACACACACACACACCTAGACATTCAAATTTATTGCCAACATGAATTCAGGCCCGCATGCACACACTTACAAATGCATTGAAGCACATATGCACAGATACAAAACACAGAAATAAATATTTGCACACTGAATGCATAAACATACACACACACACACACACACACACACACACACACACACACACACACACCCCAAAACAGACAATCACAATCAAATGCATGCAGGGGGTCGCACTGAAAAACATCCCAAATCGAATTGCTGTACAATACAATAATAAACCAAAGCAGTACAAAAAATGTTCACTCTGTTATGCCGTCTGGTAGCCGTGACATATTATTTGACAACGGCCACATGAAATGGCCCAAACTTCTACCCTATAAGCTGCTTTTTTTTATTATTATTATTCTTGTTATGAGACCATAGGGGTCAGGTTTTTATTTTAAGAAAAATGTAGTAACCTGGGTTAGTCTGGCCAATCCAGGGCCCCTTGCACACCTGGGCCCCTACACTGCAGCCTAGGCAGGCCTGTGCGTTAATCTGCGTCTGTTTACACCAATAGCCTCTTCAAGGTTCACTACAAGGGCCGGCCAGAGGCAGCCAACTCTAAGTGCGAGGGATGGAAGCAGGTGGGTAGTAGGCATGCACCTTTCTTTTCACTGCTTCACTACTTCGCAATGCAAATCACAATACCCACACACTTACTCACTCACTCACTCACTCACTCACTCACTCACTCACTCACTCACTCACATACTCACACACAGGCAAATAACACCTTCCAACCTGTGACCCCCAAAAAGATAGGAGGGACCCTCAATGACCTTTCAGAGTCAGGATTCAGGATATGGATTCCTTTTCTGTGTTCAGTCGTTTTACTCATTTTGAGTTTTATTAACATTGTGTTCCCCTCATGGATCAAAGTTGTAATTTTTTTGTTATTTCAAAGTTAAGGATCTCTAAAAGTATTTCTACAGATTACATCTTTAAACCTTTTAATATCATATTTATTTCAATTTCTGTCTGGATAGGTGGGAATTTGCCTCAAAACCTTAGTGTCCAATAGGCCCAGGAACAGTGGAGGAGATAATTCCCTGGACAATCCCGACATTCCTCTCCCAGAGCGTCACCCGATGGTTGGCACTCACCAAACCTGTGGTTTGGGGCCACTCCTTTGGGGGAGTAATTTAAAGCCCTCCATTCGCCCCTGGGGGCCTTCCCTCTGTGGTCGTATCCCCCTCAGCACCCTCCATGGCTGTCCATCACAGGAAACTCCAACCAGGCAGAGGATACTCAGTCACACAGCTCCCATTATCAAGGGATAATCCCACATTCACCTGGGAGCTCATTTGCCTTGACGCGGCAAACCAAGCAATTGGGGGGTTGAAATATCAGATAACTGGATGGAATCCAGATGAATAAAATTAAATTTGGAAACTGTAATAAGCTGCCAAGGTCAACAGGTGCAGAGATAGATGGCATGCATGGAAGTTAAAATATCATGCTGTTTGGGACGAATGAAGTAATCTTCTCACCTCAAATTTCCATTTAATGAGACACTTTCTGTGCATGTGTGTTTGTTTGCATGTGTGTACGTGTGTCAATTCAATGATACACTTTTTGTGTGTGTGTTTGTGTGTGTGTGAGTGTGTTTGTGTGTCTGGCTTTGTTAGCTGAGTGAATGCCTGAACAAATTGCGTGTGTTACATCTCAGGCGGGAGCAGAGTTTTGTGTTGAATGGAGCAAGAGCAAAACCTTTTGAAGAGCTAAGACAAAGTGGAGCAGGGCAAGAGGTAGGGTGGCATTGGTGGTGGTGGTTGAGGCGGCATCGAGGGGCACAGAGTGTACCCAGCAGAGTGCCACAAGCAACAGGGGGGAAGAGATCCCCACCAGCCTGCTAATGCATGGTGGTGGTTAGGGGGGGGGGGTCTTCGATGGAACAGCCTTGAAGTAATGGCCAAGTGTAAAACAAAGAGTAAGCAACAACAGTCTAAGGCTGCCCACGTCTGTGTGTGCCAATTACATACAATTTGCTAGTGGTGGCAATGTGGTTACTCATTGCCAGTTTATATATATATATATAAATAAATAAATTCTATGCATGCTCTAGCACGAATGCATGTATGCGCGTACACACACACAAACACCCACAAACATAGTCACACTTGCTCTTGTTTTTTAAACACGCATACAACTAATAATATCGTTGTATTGATTCTTGCACATTTTGAGAATTTGTTGAAGTGACCCCAATTTGATCAACATTTTCTCTGCCTTGCAATCTAGTACCATGACACCCAAACTCACCCCCTAGGCGATCAGTCAAATCAAATCTAATATAATCTCGAAACTCAAGGCTGAGCTGTGGAGGGTGTCCCTCTGCTGTGCTCTCTGTGAGAGTGTGTAGCAACACAGCCGCTTAACAATGGGACTTCTGCTACGGCGGCCTTGTAGCTGGTTAGCTGGTTGGGATCAGCGAGCACCAATAGGAGAGAAGAACACTGAACATGGCTCAGTGGCATCAAGGAGACCGGGAGAACCTTGTTCTCTGAGACGTGACCTTTGTTCCCTTCACCGGGCTTCGTGTCCCCAGTAGATTTCCCATGATGAACTGGAAGGATTTGGTTGAGGCAAAGGTATCGACATCACAACCAAAGCTTTAGAGACATGTCATATGGGCCAGAACTTTAAACAATGTAGAAACATGAAATAAACGTAATTTAAATTATAATTTATTCTGTTTAACCTCTGTTCTGGTCCAGGCTGATCTGTTCTGGTTGGTTTGAGGACTTGAATGAAAGGAAATCACTACAAAATATGGTCCCCTTTCCTGTAAAGACCATTCCAGATGAAGAACAAGACCATTCCAGATGTCCAACTGAATTTGAATATGTATGTGTGTGTGTGTGTGTGTGTGTGTGTGTGTGTGTGTGTGTGTGTGTGTGTGTGTGTGTGTGTGTGTGTGTGTGTGTGTGCGTGTGTGTGTGTGCGGGTTTGTATATCTGCCTGGCTGCATTTTGGGAAGTGGAAGGGTGGTTGTTAAGTGGACTGACGAGGTGTGTGTGTGTGTGTGTGTGTGTGTGTGTGTGTGTGTGTGTGTGTGTGTGTGTGTGTGTGTGTGTGTGTGTGTGTGTGTGTGTGTGTGCGTGCGTGCGTGCGTGCGTGCGTGCGTGCGTGTTTGTGTGTGTGTGTATATCATTACCCCCAGTCCTGCCTTAACTTTTCATTTCCGTCACGTCCATCTGTCTTGCTCACCGCTTCCTGTGGAAATTTAACGCCGAATGACAAGCAAGAGGATGCTGACCCGACCACCTCCCCGAACCCCACCGCAGGAGATCAAGGTCGGGTTACGCTGGAAGCTCAGCGCCAGGAAATCAGCTCTGTCCGTGCTTGTTTAAACTAAAACAAACGTGTGTCACCGCGGGCCGCTAATTGAGTTCAGGAGCAAACGTAGGGCGAAGGCTTCTGAGAGACCGCTGCCACGCTGCGACTTACACTGTGGGTTAAGGAGAACGGGTTCAAATGCTACCAAAGCCTACAACTGCCACATCTAAATCATTGATATGTATATATTTGTTGGCGCCTCTATACTAACCGGTAAATGGGAGCCATTTACGGTTACTAGGGAGCGCACAGTGATTATGACGTACTTGGTTTGTGCCAGAGTTTCCCGCCATTGTGGCGATCCTGTAATGTTACTTACTGCCTAACTAATGTCAGTTAGGCAGATGGATAGATAGGCAGTTTGATAGACAGAAAAATAATTGTTTTTCCCCCCTGTCTAGGTGTCATCGTTTCCATTACCTCAACATATCACATAGCAATAACAAACAAGATATCCGCTTCAAGGGGATTTATCTGCCCTTTGTTTGAATCTGTAACCGTTTGTTTAAAAGTACAGCACTCATTGACAACATTCCGCCGTATTCTTTGGTTATTTACTATCCTGGCAGGAGTGTTTTGGTCATAGGTATATACTGTTTACTCACTAACTGCTGCTATAGGTACAGAGAGAGAGACAGCAGCTAAATCGTGGCCTTGGCAGCCATGTTGAAACCGTCCCATCGTCATGTTTGTTTAAATCACTCGACCTGGTGTTTGGGATACAGATTGTAGCGCCGTGTAGGCCCACACGCACAAACTAACACAAACGCAGGCACGCACACACATACAAACACACATACGCTGACAGTGCTGAGTTGTTGGAGAACATACATGGCATACTCATGGACGTACTATCCCCCGTGGACGGGCGGATCTGTAAACACACAACGGCTCACATACACACACACACACACACACACACACACACACACACACACACACACACACACACACACACACACACACACATTCTTGTTCCACTTCAGGAAATACCTCTACTTTCGCATTTCGGTTAAAAAATTGCAATAAATGTTCCACATTTTTTCCATTTTCTTCTCACAAGCCTTACATTAATTAAGATCATTGTTTGCTCTGACATTTTAGTCGAGGGAAGTATGCTGGCCTGATAGAGCCGAAGAGGATTTCAGTTCATGCAAGTCATGCTCTCTGGTATTCCAAAACCATTTTTCAAGTCTTCTGTAAACAGCCATGCTAGCATAACAAAAAAAAAAATCAAGAATCTTTCAGGGAAAAAACTATTGGTCCAATGCGGGCTCTCACAGAACAACCTATCCCACAAGGTATTAAGCAGCGAGGCTTTGTGTTCTGGAAGGTTCTTCATCAGACATGCCGTCATCTCCGTCATCAATAACAGACCAGGTCATGAGAATATTCAGCTCAACAAGGTGCTGCTGAGAGACATCCTAACCCCCCCCCCCCCCCACACCCAAAATTAAAGATAATCCCTTAATGAAACTGCTAGCTCAGGAGATTCAAG
>NC_136936.1:32909627-32929627 GCF_949987615.1 Pollachius pollachius
ACAAATTAACAAACAAACAAACAAACAAACACAGAGAAAGAGCAATAGAAAATGAGGCATTGGCACTAAGGCATTCAAAGAAAGCTTCAAAGAAATTCAGCTAGTTCTCCTGTCTGCCGTAAATCTTTCACCTATGGGTGGTTGGCGTGTGTCCTGACAGGCAGGGAGATTTATAGCCAGGATAATATGATACTTTTCTCGCTCAACAGTCGGACCAAAAGCCAGCCGTACAAAACACCTTGAAAGGAGACCATAAACAAAGCCAAGAGTAGGAGTTTGGAGAGAAGCGATGAGGGAGAATTAGGAGGTAGGGCCTGCCTACCGCACAGCCTTTTCACCTCCTGACATTACGCTTTTGTGGGCTCTTCTGTGAGCATGAGGAATGGGCTGTTGTGTGTGGTTGTCTAAAAGCCCCTTCACATGTCAACGCCTGTGTACCTGGACACCTACCTGGAGTAACGTCAAATACAACCCAGGGGATTGATGGCTTGTTTTGCCTGCATGGAGGTCACACTGCTAAAGGGGAGGAAATTATAAATGGATTAATACATTTCCTCCCCTTTAATAGTGGGATGTTCCTCTAACCTTAAAAGTATAAAGGGTAATGTTTATTATGATATATTTTTCTTTTATGTAATTTTATATTTATTAAACATAGACATTATTTAGTTCTCAAAGTATAGGTTTCCACTGTGTTATACTTAGGCATGTTTTGCGTGTTTCCTATCTCTCCTGGTTGATAAGGAGCTAAGGTTTAAGAATGTGTTGAATCATGTAACTCTGTTACACTTCTGGCAACAATTGAGACTCAAATATTTCTCATTTCATGCCAGATGCTCATTCATCACAGTTGGCAGAACAAGGGTGGGTGAGTATCGGGTCACGTGCACCTGTGTGTGTGTTTGCGTGTAGTTGTCGGTGTGTGTGGGTGTGTGTGTGTGCGTGTGTGTTTGTGTTTGTGCGGGATTTCCAGCAAGTGATTGCGAGAGAAAAGAGAGAAATAGTGAGTGTTTATTAAGAGAAAGTGAGTTTATGTGTGTGCGTGCATGTGTGAGTGGGCAAGTGAACATTGTGCACTACTCCTGGCAGGAGCCAACCCTGCTACAGCGGTGAGCCATTGTTTGCCTTGGCAGCGATTAGAGGCCCCCGGGGGCCAGTGGCACAAAGGCAGCTCTGTTCCCCACTGGAGAGCCGTATTGTCCCCAAAATCACCCCTGTGGAGCAGGGGAGAATCCCAGCATGGCAAATATGTAGCACACATAATGCTAATGAACTAAATGACAGCTGCCAAGCCCGACGCTGCCGGAATGGGTGAGTGTTGACGTCACCCAGCATGCTAGCACTGAGCTGAAGTGCAGGTTAGCCTGAGTAGCTTTTGCACACATGGCGTGCATGTAGTGAGTGAAAGTGGACCAGTATAGCGTTGACATATTGCATGCTTGAACGGTTTGATGCCCTGTGTGTTAGCAGTGGGTGTAGCGCTAGCAGATGTAGATGTATAGATGCTAGCAGATGTAGCCTGCCTAACCCGTGTAGCTTTGATGCGCACTGAGATAACAGTGGGATCATAGTGTTTCTCAAGATGACAATGTGATGAAAAACTAATTTGAGAGGGGAGCTTAAATGACAAATAGCCCAGAGCATACATGCACACAATTTGCTAACTCATAAATCAAAGGCTTGCGGTTCACCTTGTCTCTTCATTGAAATTAAATGCATTTAGATTTTAGATATGTACATCATGTCAACCCATTGGGTCACTGGGCTCTTTGATTCTGCTGTTCAGGGCTGTCTTGTACTGTCATGTCAGGCTGAACGAGGCTAAATGGTTACCCCCACAACTCTGGTGATGGATCTGACGGCTGAAACACAAACAACAGCCTCTCATCCCCTTCAAGCTCCCCTCAAAAAGACAAATGGGGTCAAACATCTACAAAGAGCAGTCCTATTCTTTTCTGCCCCAGCCTACACGCAAACACACCCTTCAATTGGCCTTGTATCGAACATCCTAAGGGACTGCTTTTTAAGTGTCGAGCGTCGAGATCAAAAGAATAGTTTGACACCGCATGCCTTTATCTTTTCTTTTTTCTTCCCGCTTCTAGTGATTGCGAGCAATGGCAGTAATTAAGAGTGACGGACGGACAAGCGGAGGAGGTGGTGATGGAGGAGGTGGTGGCAGAGGGGGCGGTTTCTGAGTTGCTTTGAGGAGTGAACAGCAGAACACAAGCGAAGCAACCAGGAGGTGAAGGGGGTTGTATATAACATCCATAAATACAAGCCATTAGTCTTGGTAAAGAGTGCTCAGTCAACAGCAAGGAGAGGGAGAGACTCATTGTTCCAACCCAGGGGCTTTGGTATTGATGAAATCCAAAATGGTGAATGTGGCTTCAGTGCAATTCATAGGCAAGGGCGAGAGGGAGGATAGATAGAGAGGAACAAATAGAAAAGGAGAGAGATTCAGATATCGTTTCTTTTTAACCCTTTTGGGGTTGTGTGGCGCTCATTAGTTATGTCTGAACTGAACTTGTGTGAGCTTAAATTGAGGAGAACCCCCTGCCCCCCACACACACCCGCACGTTTGGCCTGGCGGTGGAGGGTCAGAGCTGTGGAGGGTGGTGGGCCGGTGTGGTGCCCCCCATCCATTGTGCTGCCAGTTTGGTATTCCTCTCAGTGGGCTGCCCTGCCTTCTGGACAGCCTGACTCCTAATGAACACTGAAAACAAAAATAAACACACTGCTTCCAGGCCTGACCCAAGACTCTCGCACTCGCATAGACACACACGTAATAACACACCCAGTGTGTAAACACACAGACATAGGCTCACAAAGAAAAATGCAGGAAGTTAGGTGCACAAATCTGCACATATATTTGCACATGTTTGCGTGCACCCAGGCACGCATCGTTTCTTTTTCGGTACTCCTGTTCACCACTACACGTGCATTTGGGAAATTCTGCACTGTGCAAAAAGCCCCCCCCCCCCCCCCCGGTCTCGTCCAGATCCACCAATTCCTCCTTCCTTCCCGGGATCCTGCTCACAAGAGCAGGATCCCCCCTCAGATTACAGGAGACACCTTTAATTGTCCCACTTCCTGTATGGTGGGTCACCGAGCACTCCCTGGCTCTGACCCCCCCCCCCCCCCCGCCTAATTATGGATTGTTTCAAACGTAGAGCCCCGCAGTGGGGAGTGGAGAGGTCAGCTTTTACTTGGCCGTAACAGTTGTGAGCGAGTCGTTCTAAGTAAGCCTGAGGGGCCTCCGGTTAACATCACATTTAAAGAGTTTTGACTGGTTCGATGGAAAGAGACATGTTTTGGCCGACCTGCTAGCAGTAGAGTTTTCAGTTTGAAATAATTGTTGCAGAAACAGAGCTTAACCGGAGGACGTCAAACAACAAATTGGGCAAAAAATGTCATCGGTTATGAATGACTTGGCTTTTTTCGATCTTCTTTACATTTTCAGAACTTGTCTTGAATTAGCAATTGATACTCCTGCAAGTGGTTAACGTAACTCTGACAGCAGCAATCCCTGCTCTACAGTAGCGGTAGAGCAGTTGGCTAACACCGCGCCTGCAGGAACCACTGCTGACATTCTAGAGGGACAGGAGAACACTAAGCCCACCAAGTACGAAGGGAGGAGGGATCCCACAGTCAGGACTACCTATAGAATGTTGCCTTTCAGAGAAACAGGTCGAAAATAAACGGCACACTTGGCATTCATTGACACACACATACACGCAAATGCGTTGTCCCCCTTCAACCCTTTTGTGTGTCGGGACCTGTTGAAGCAATCCGTCAGTTGGCCCTCTCCGGAGTACAATTTGTTCTTCTTCCATCGGGTTGAAGGTACAGGCTGCCCAGGGTTAGGTGCAATAGATGTACATTTTCTTATATTCATAGTGCAATAAATGCACTTAAAACTTGACGGCACTTTCAAACAGCATTCAAATGGAATAGACATTTATTAACAAACAGTGGTGTTTTATCTTATTGGTTGTACTGGGTCAGGTTGTTTTGTCTCATGTCTTTTTAGATGTTGTATTTGTGTCTTTACCACTTCTGTAAACCAAATTTCCCTTTCGGGACAAATAAAGTACTGAACTGAACTGAAATGAACTGAACTGTACTGAACTGAACTAAGGTGGTGCCGGGCACCACCTTTATAGCCTTAAATAGAAGTTGCATGGAGGTGGGGTTGGGCGCTGGGTCGGCCTTTCGGTTCCCTCTACCACCACCAGGGTTTAGCCTAAGCCCCCTTCATGTCAGTGCCCTGTACATTATGACCTCTGACTGACGGAGTCACTCATACCAGCGGATTAGCTTGCTGAGCAGAGCTGGGGTGGAGGGGGGCGGCTACCGCCATTACCATCCCGGTAATGGTGGTAGCTTTGCTGCTAATTTAACCATGACGGGCGAGTCCGAGCATGTCCTAGCAACTCGCTAGCTAGTGACTCCGCAACTTGCTTACACTCGACCCCCGCCCCCCCTTCCCCCCACCGGCAGACTTTTACATGCCTCTACAGTGATTCACACATGCATTCAGTGACATGCACACAACATACAAACACACTCGGACTCAGACAGACACACAACATCGACATCGACACACAGATGTGTTCATATACATAAACACACAGATACTGATACCCTCACATACAGATGTTCAATAAACGCACACATGCTGTCCCACACAGATGCAAATCTTATCTTACTATCTTACTACTATATAATAGCAGGCCTGTCGGACAAGTTACTCCACACTTGGTCAAACCGCATGTGCCAAGCAGCATGCAGCTAACACACACACACACGAACAGCACGCGCGAACGCACACATACAGCGCACGCACACACACATCGCATACACACACACATTGCACACACACGCACACACGCACAAACACAAACACACTCCCACACACACACCGCAAACACACGCGTGCGGACGCAGACGATGCTAAATAAATTCCAATACATGAGTTCACAGCTGCACGCGTATACAGAAAATGTTTTATTATTATTATTATTATTGTAAGGTAAACATTGCAGGGTCCCTCCTTCCACTCCCTGTTTTCTCACTTAAACACAGAAATCAACTTAATTTGTCTGTTTGTTATACGTGAAATGAAGTAAAAAAATACACTCTCTTCCTCTGGTAAAGCAGTTGTTTGCGATACCTTTCTTCTTCGTAGTTTCTTCTATATATATTTTTTGATGGCTTTTATGTTGCTTTAGCTTTCTGCTAAATCACTGAATAAAAGCTGTATGAATGTGAAATATCTGATACCAGAGAGATTGTTTTTCTGATACGAGAGATACGTGATCTGATACCAGAGAGACTGTTGCTCTGATATCTGAGATACATGATTTAACTTTGCCTATATTTTCTATCTATTCTATTCATTTTTTAGCTTTGCCTATGTTTTCTTTTACTTATCTATTATTTTATTTTATTGTATGACAATGTTTCTATGTGAAGCACTTTGAGTCTGCCTCGGGTATGAAAAGGGCTAAATAAATAAAGTTGCCCCGCTTTGCCTTGACTATTTTTCTCTTACTCATGCTCCAATCTTTCATCGATCGATGCTTCGGATGTTGTGAATACAACGGAATATATGATGCATCGTTGCAGCGACATTTAAGATAATCACGATGAGTTCTGCCCGTTCTACCTCCGTGCTGTCTGTGGTCAAACCAAAACAAACTACAATGACAGCAGCCGCACTTATCCCGCCTCTTGCAAACTTAGACCCCACATCACCCCTTGCAAGCCCACCCCCCTTGACCCCCCGTTGATTCTACTGATGTCTGAACGACATTGATTTTCGCATATAAATCATCAAGTGTGAATCACCGTCATGGTCGAATCTCCTGATGTACAAATGCGGCGAAAATGCAGAGGATATGTGTCCTTAAAATTATTATGCTTGCTTCATTACATAATAGGTGAACCAAAATGTTAAATGTTGTAACATCAGTAAAAATGTTATTATATCCTGCGCTCAGAAAGTTGTTACATTATCGAATGGGGCTTCCATATTATAGCTACTGGTTTAATTACAACTAGAGGTTGAGCGTGCACAACGCGTGAGCGGAAACTCTAGTTTAGGTAAAAGCACATACATAAACAAATGTATACCCTGACGCACACACACATACATAAATACATGTTCACTGGGACACAAATACACATAGGCAAACATTGCCATACAACAGCCCTATGCACAGACACATACATACACATCACACAAATAACCAAGCCCTCACAAAGACATTTATAAACACACACTGATACATAGAAACACAGACATGTAGACACACACTCACTCACTCACTCACTCACTCACTCACTCACTCACTCACTCAGACACACGTACACACACACACACACACACACACACACACACACACACATGCCAGCTCTCCATCCAATCCCCTCTCTCTCAACAATTCTCTGTTCAAAAGTTAGAAGATGGTGCAGATGGTAGTACTTCTCCCATCCAATTCCACATCACATAGGTCAGCCCTTAACACACACACAAACACTCACACACACAGTCACTCACACGCCTCCACGCTGTTATGTTGCTTCAGGAATGTCAGGCTAATCTTCAGGTGGCTGGTGCATACAGGGGCTTGCTCCCAGCATTGACTTTATGACCTCCAGCTCTAATAGACGCCTGGGAGTAAAACACACAACAGCTTCAGCACACGCCTAATAAAAGCCCTCTGCACCGCTAACAAGCAGCTAGCCCATGCCACAACACTAATACCAGCCTTCAGCTTACCTAACAAGGGAGTGTATCTATATTCCCCGGGTCCTATGTTCCCTGTATCCTATGTTCCCCGCTTTGTATGTGACCAGGGAACATAGGACCCTGTGAGCAAAGCTTTATTTTGTAGGACGGTAGGGGCAAGTACCGCCTTTTTCGCCTCTGATTCGCCTGTGATTGGTTAGAATGTCTCTCCTCCGATTGACTATGGTTAGGGTTAGGTTTAGGGTTAACCCTCACCCTAACCCTGACCCTAACCCTGACCCTTACCCTTTGCACCTGGGGAACATAGGGATGACCCCCCTAACAATCAGCTAGCATCAAGCTAGCAAGCAGCTAGCCCATGCCATGCCACAACCATAATACCAACCGTCAGCTTAGCTAGCAAGTCAAGTCAGGTAAATTGAATTTAAAGGATGGTTAGGAGTGCACAACACAAAAACAGACACCTCAAGATTGGCAGGGTGGGAAAAAAAGGATCATGTAGGAAACATCTCATCAATTATCTATTGGCATCAGTTGTAGGCAAGTGCTGGCTAACTTTAGGTTGTGATGAACACACCTAGCAGCCAAATGAGAGAGTAAAGAGGTTTCCATTTTTTTGTTTGTTGCTAATTCAGGCTGATGACTACCCACTCTGTGTTCCCTGTGTTGAGCTGCAAGTACATGTAGTTGCAACATGCAGTCAGGCAGGAAGCATGTTGATTGCAAGCAGCAGTGGACCAAGGCCCGACCCTTTAGAAAGACCAAAGCTTAGGTTGCAGTGTTTGGACTTTAAATCAAAGAACAAATTGCATTCTATTCATGAGATAATATCTAAACCAGACTGAGGCTTTATTGCCGACATAGTGTTCAAGCTAATCCAGAATAATTATATGGTCGCTTGTATTGCATGTGGCAGTACCAGTAGGGAGCCTGCATTGCTGTCCATGGTAGGAGAATATTGTTTACGAATCTGACATATTTTATTTTTAGAAAATAAAATATGTCAATGCTATGGTCAACATACATCACTAAAAAACATTAGCATGCATACAGAAACAGTAATAGAGCAGCATACTTAGCGAAATATTATTGGCCCACTATAATAAAATATTACAATTTCAACATTGCAGGAGTAGTATATTGCTTTTTAATCACATTTTACACATATTCCATGTAAGGTAACAGGAAATGACCAATGGCAGAGCAGTTTAAATGATATACCATCCAACCTAAACCTAAGCCATCAGGCTAAACTCTCCTGTGTTTGCTCAACTCTCAGGCAATGCCCCCATGCCCATGAGCTAAAAAATGTCAAGCTCCTGTGGTTATCTTAAGCTCCCTCATAATTACAGTTCTGCGTCAGAGGCATCATCACATCATCATCAGGAAAATCTGTTGGGAAGCAGCGATGCAATTCACTTGAAGTAACTGTTCCACCTCAGCTGGATGGCACCCTGAGCTCTCTGGGAACAGCAAAGTGTTCAGTGAGGTTAGGAGAGGAGGGATGGTGAAGAGGAGAGGGGATAGAGGTCAAGGGAGGAAAGAGGGGAGTCAAGGATTGTTAAGAGGAGGGGGAGAGGGGGAGGAGTCAAAGGTCGTGAATAGGGAGGATAAGAGTTCATGGGTACAGGAAGAGGTGAGGAGGCTAGGAGAAGGATTAGGGCGGGTTGACGAGAGGGGCAGGGATAAGGTCAGCAGACAAACATACATCTTGTCACCGTTATGATAGGTTGCCATTTTGCCAGCTTGGACTCCACTGTGTTTTTTTCCTCAGTCATTCAATGGTCAATCAGTGTGCTGGGACCTCTCAACACTCGGTTGAGGGGCACAATCCGACAGGCTTTACCAAACGACTGTCTTATCGGTTCAGAAGGATTAACTTTGTGAGTTGAGTCAGAGTCAAGTGATTGACTACTTAGATAAATGGACGGTGCAGAGCTTAATGCTTAATAATAATACAAAAGTCAGACTTGGACTCGACATTAGAGGCACCCTCAAACTGTTGGGAAATTGTTGACCCATGAAATGATTGTTTGCTTTCATTGTTCTTTGTTTTGATTTGTTTACATAAATTATTATTGTAGCATTCAACCCTGTGCTCCCTCTAACTGCTGCTTGTGGGAGTTATCAATGGGAGTGGGAGTTTTCAAAACGTTGAGTTATCAACGTTATCAATGGAAGTGCTTAAACCGGACATTTAATTTAACACAAGAACCCGTACTCACTGAATTCCAATCGTCCGATCACATGGCTGAAAGCCTTACATTGCAAGTAACTAAAGTTACAATTCATCCCATCCCTTTCTACAGGCCGCAAGTACCTCCATGCAAACAAGCCACCCAATAATCATAGACCCCACACCATATCGCATCTCGTACAAAGTCAATGGGAGATGTTGCAGATTATGTGAAATCACCTCTAGTGAGGCTGGCTCGTTATACGATGCACTAAACCACCCGCAGACAACCAACCTTGTCCTCATCGTGGCTGGGGATTTAAAAAAAAGCAAATCTCAAAAAGGTAGTGCTGGATATCTAGCAGCACATCACGTGCCCCTACCGAGTTTAAAAGACACTGGACCATTGCTATTCACTGGTCAGAGATAGCTACAAAGCCATCTCCATCCGCTTAGCAAGTCGGAAAAGGCTGTTGTCTATGCCAAAATTTAAACAATGTCTGCAACAGAAGGCTCAGATTATGACAGAGTTCACAAACTTCAAATTTGCTGAGGGACAGATTTGATTAGGACATGTTTCAGGATGGCTTGGACATCATCAACATGTTTGTGGATGTGGTGACTGAGGATTTACCGGTAGAGGCAGCGGTCCCTTCAACACAGTTGGATGATATATGTATATATGTGTGTGTGGATGTGTGTATACATATGTTTTATGTGTGTAAGTATGACATCATGGGTAAAAATCGTAACCTTACAAGGGCTGATGGGGTGGGTCCGTGTGAAGTAGCAGACCCAGACAAGGTCCTCTGTGGTGATGGCGTGGGTTGAAGAGTGAATGACTCTGTGTCTGTGGTTTGATTGTTCTGACCTATTTTCAGCTTACCACCCACCTCACCGTCTCTGTCGGGTGACAGATCTCTGTTGGATTCTCACTGAGTTGATCCACTTCTGGAATTCCTCATAATGAGCATATGTGTGCATTTGTGAGTGTGTGTGTGTCAATGTTTGTGCATGTGTGTGGGCCCAGGGTTGAAACGAAGCACCCATACGCTGACTCACACACTCTGACATCCAAACAGACAGTCACACGCACATACTTAGACACACACTCATACACACACATACACACACACACACACACACACACACACACAAACACACACACAGACATGCTTGTCTGGCTATGGGATTATAACTGCTGTCTGCCTTGGATCAAATAAAAATCTGGCGCCACAGGCATCACATTTATGATGTGATGAATCATCATGATGAGTGTCTGTATGTAATACATGTAGTAAAGTCTTTCACCGATTCTGAGTGTAAAGATAATGACAAAATTTAATGTGAACTGAAATTGAACTGAATATTACTTTATAGGGGTTATTTTGACGTCCTCTCCATTCAGGCGGCACACAGAGCTGTTTGTACTGATACCGGTGGACTTATCTGGACACGCTTGACTGAACTGAATTAACATTTTTGAGAAGAAGCACAACGTTGACAGCAAGCCATCCGTACCCAGGCGGAGTTCAACCATGTGTCAGAAGAACCAGAGGGCGGCTTCTGCGCCAAGACATCAGGCATGTTGATGATACCTGCCGTTACCACGTCTGGAATGAGGCGGTAATCTGCAGCGGCTTTCTGCCAACCACCGGCATCTCTCGGTCTTAAGCGGCCCTTCCCTGTCTTGTGGAAGGGGATTCTTTCCTGACACAAAGAGCCCATAGTGACCGCTGAGCACTGATCACAGGATCTCCTAGTATGAGGAAAGCAGGCTAGGCATGCATTACTCATTGAACCATAATGCAACAGGTACCATAACACAACAAGTTTACCAGTGATTGGTAGCCTTGAGACTAGACACTGCCCAGGATGTGGCAGGAAGAAGATGGGGGAGGGGTGGAGGTGAGGTGTGGGAGGGGAGGAGGTGGGAAGAGGAGAGATTAGGAGGTGAGGAGATGAGAGGTGAGGACAGGACAGGAGGCTGGAGGCAGAGAGGGGCTGAGGAGGAGAGGGGAAGGGGAGATAATTATGAGACAGGATAGGTGCTCGGGGATGAGGTGAGAGGAGATGGGTAGCGGAAAGAGGTGAGGTGTAGATGAGGAGGTGAA
Source organism: Pollachius pollachius (assembly GCF_949987615.1). Classification (NCBI taxonomy): domain Eukaryota; kingdom Metazoa; phylum Chordata; class Actinopteri; order Gadiformes; family Gadidae; genus Pollachius; species Pollachius pollachius. Next base: position 32,920,672 of record NC_136936.1, read on the forward strand.
GGAATGAGAGTGATGAGGAGGAGAGATGTGGGGAGGAGGTGAGTAGAGAGGAGGCAAATGGAGGAGGGAGGGGAATCTGAGTGGAATCGAAGCAAAGGAGTTGAGGGGGTTGGAGGTGAAGGACGTAGAGCAAAAAAGAGGAGGCGAGGAGAGATAATAAGAGTAGAAAAAAGAATAGGAGATGGATGAGGAGAGGAAAGGAGGGAAGAGAGGATAGGGGAAGAGTTGGGTGAGTGTGTGTGTGATAACAGGAGAGTGTAAATGATAAATGTAGAGGAGGAGGTAGAGAAAGGGGTTGAATAAGAGTGGACAGAGAGAAAACAGGGGTCAAGGGGAAGAGGGCCAGAGCAGGTGTTTCCAGATAAGGTTATGTATATCTTCTGCTCAAATTTCCCAATAACTTCCCCATCTGGGATGGAAAATGTTTCCTCCCTCCCGCACAAACAGATGCGCTCAGTGTGGACGAGTAAGGTGGATGAGGTGGTGGAGGTGGAAAAGCGGGTTAGAAGAGAATGATAGAGGAGCAGGGAAGCGGGGTTAGGGTGGTTGCCAGAATGGAGCAGCAGAGAGGTGTTCCACAGCACAATTCCAAGAAAAAACGAAATAAACACAGAATGAACGACCTGATCAACCTGATTACATGATGAGATGTAAGAAAGAACCATAAATGCGGATATCCAAGATGGCGGCGCGCGTCAGTTTAGCGGTGTTATAGATTGAATTAATGTTGCATTCATTTATATATTGCACCCCGGAACCTTTGTGCCTTTACCCGTGTACTCTACCGGCCGGTTTTAGTGTTGCACCGTCTAAGGAATGCATGGTCCATGCTGGGCTGTTGTACGGTGATATGTTTTTCCAGTAAAGTACCCTAACTGAGCTCCAAGTGTGCGTGCGTCATTACCCTCGGGTTACCACACTTTTGGCGACGAGGATTAAAACATATATGACGGAGTGTCGTGTGGTTAGGGTCGGAGAAGAAGTTCCGTGTAGTTTTAGCTTGTAGCATGGCTGCGGCTACGGTCGGCACGCTCAGTGAGTTCGTCGAGCTGGATGGTGACTGGATTGAATATGTCGAGAGACTGGAGCACTTTTTCCTGGCGAATGGCATTGAGGGGGAGGAAAGGCAGAGATCGATTCTCCTCAGTGTGTGCGGTGCCAAGACGTACAAGTTGATACGCAACTTAGCAACCCCACGGAAGCCAGGTGACTTGTCATTCAAGGAATTGGTGACCCTGGTGCAGGAGCATCACAACCCCAAACCGTTAGTGATTGTTCAGCGCTTCAAGTTCCACACCCATTCACGCAAAGAGGGAGTTTCAGTTGCTGCATTCGTGGCGGAGCTGAGACAACTGTCGGAATATTGCGAGTTTGGACCGGGGCTTGACGACATGCTACGGGACAGGTTGGTCTGTGGTATCAATAATGACAGCATTCAACGCCGATTGCTGGGTGAAGTTACACTACCTTTCAAGAAGGCGTTGGAGATCGCTCATGCGATGGAAACGGCAGCTAACAACTCAAAAGACATTCAAGCAGCTAATGCCAGTGTGCCACAGAGCACTGTTCACCGTCTGTTTAAGGAGGGGAGAGGCAAGCCGATGAAGTCATTAGAGTGTTACCGGTGTGGGGGAGCGCATCTCGCTAATGACTGTGGTTTTAAAGATGCTGTTTGCCATAACTGCCAGAAAAAGGGACACATAGCCAAGAAGTGCAGAGGTGCTAAAAAGCAATGGAAAAAGGAGTGGGAAGAGTCAAAACCCCAAATGAAAACGCATCATTTGCAAAGCGAAGGACCTGAGGAGCAGTGTTCATTCAACATGTTCAGTATGGACCTCTGTAAACCCCGGGCAGCCCCAATCTGCACAACGCTGCAAATAAATGGAAAAGAGATGACCATGGAGGTGGACACGGGTGCCTCAGTTTCAGTGATAAGTCATACCACCTACTGCAGGTTGTGGGGCTCTGGAAAGGCGCCCGCTTTAAGAAAGACTAATATTAAACTGAGACAATACACTGGTGAGTGCATTCCTCTACTTGGAGCTATAGAAGTAGACGTTATGTACGAAGGCCAGTCAGCTAAAGGGGAGCTGATAGTGGTAGACGGGGAGGGACCTAGTCTGCTTGGGCGGGACCTCCTACAGAGAATCCGCCTCAATTGGGGGGAGATCATGCACATGAGGGTGGTTGGAGACATCCTATCAAAGTATGCAGACGTTTTTAAGGATGAGCTTGGCACCCTCCGGGGCACAACAGTGAAGTTGACCGTGGACCCCAACGCAAAGCCACGTTTTTGTAAACCACGCACAGTGCCATACGCTATGAAGGCTAAGGTGGAAGTGGAGCTGGACAGGCTGCAGCGGTCAGGTGTCATTGAACCGGTGGAGTTCTCTGACTGGGCAGCCCCAATTGTGCCTGTGCTGAAAGAAGATGGTGGGGTGCGGCTATGTGGTGATTACAAGATGACAATCAACCAAGCCTCACAACTGGACCCTTATCCCCTGCCACGAGTGGAGGATTTGTTCGCCACACTGGCAGGAGGACGAACGTTTACAAAACTGGACATGAGTCACGCGTACCAACAACTGCTGCTGGACGAGGACTCTAAACAATACGTGACCATCAACACTCACAAGGGTCTGTTCAAGTACAATCGCTTGGTGTTCGGCGTCGCGTCCAGCCCAGCCATTTTTCAGCGCACCATGGACAACCTCCTGCAGAACATTCCCCATGTTGCTGTCTACCTAGACGACATCTTGGTGACGGGTAAGACCGAAGGGGAGCATCTGCAAAACCTCGACCAGGTGCTGCAGAGAATGAAGGAGGCCGGGCTGCGGTTAAAGCGCAGTAAATGCGTTTTCCAGGCTCCGAGTGTCACCTACCTGGGTCATATGATTTCAGCTCAGGGGCTTTCCCCCATGACGGAGAAGGTGAGGGCGATAAAGGAGGCTCCTAGCCCAAAGAATGTGGCAGAACTCAGGTCGTTCTTGGGCTTAGTGAACTATTATGGGAAGTTCTTGCCTGAACTGTCCACTGTGCTTGCTCCACTCTATCAGCTTCTGCACAAAGACTGTTCCTGGAGTTGGCAGCAGGATCAGGAGACAGCGTTCCAGCAGGTAAAAGGACTATTGCACTCTGCAACGCTGCTCGTGCACTTTGACCCAGACAAGGAAGTTGTTTTGTCCTGTGATGCATCACCCTACGGCGTGGGGGCGGTCCTTTCGCATCGTATGGACGACGGAGGTGAGAAGCCTATTGGGTACGTGTCTCGTACTCTCACATCAGCAGAACGGGGTTACTCTCAGCTAGAGAAGGAGGGGCTAGCTGTAGTTTTTGCTGTGAAACGGTTCCACCAGTACCTTTATGGTCGCCCATTTACCATTTTCACAGACCACAAGCCTCTGCTGGGCCTGTTTGGTGAGACTAAAGGTATTTCACCCATGGCGTCAGCAAGAGTGCAGCGCTGGGCATTAACTTTGTCAGCGTACCAGTATCACATTGTGTATAAAGCAGGAAGTGAAAATGCAAATGCAGACGCATTCAGCCGTCTTCCCCTCCCAGAGTCACCGAGCCAAGCTAACCTCCTTCCAGAGACTGTGTTTTTGTTAGACAGGCTGTCTGACTCTCCGGTGTCCGCAAAGCAGATCAAACAGTGGACTGAAAGAGACCCGGCACTGTCACAAGTAAAGCAGTGGCTACTGCAGGGCTGGCCGGTAACAGTTGAGCGGGAGGAGCTCAAGCCCTATGTCCAGCGTCAGCTGGAGCTCAGTGTGCTGGATGGCTGTATCCTCTGGGGCTCCAGGGTGATTATTCCACCTGCGGGTCGTGCTCAGGTAATGGAAGTGCTGCATGAAGCCCACCCTGGGGTGTCAAGGATGAAGAGCCTCGCCAGGTCGTTTGTGTGGTGGCCAGGGATGGACGGTGCGTTGGAAGAAAAGGTCAAAGCATGTTCACAGTGTCAAAGTAACCAGAAGATGCCCGCACCGGCGCCTCTCCACCCATGGGAGTGGCCGGGCCGTCCCTGGTCCAGGCTCCACCTGGATTTTGCTGGTCCGTTTATGGGTCGCATGTTCCTTGTGCTGGTGGACGCTCATTCAAAGTGGATGGAGGCACACATCATGTCAAATATCACAGCCCCTGTTACCACTGACACGCTCAGAAGCATCTTTGCCACCCACGGGCTACCGGATACAGTGGTCAGTGACAACGGGCCCACTTTCTCCAGTGAGGTTTTCAAAGAGTTTGTGGAGAAGAATGGAATCCGACATATACGGTCTGCACCATACCACCCTGCTTCCAACGGCTTAGCAGAACGTGCTGTGGAGACGCTGAAGGATGGACTGAGGAAAATGTCGGGGAACACGCTGGAGACTAAGCTTGCACGTTTCTTGTTCCAGTATCGGATTACTCCACACACAACCACTGGCTTGCCTCCAGCAGAGATGTTGCTGGGGAGGAAGCCCAAATCTCATCTGGACCTCCTTCGCCCGGATGTGGGGGCAAAAGTTGCCCGGTCACAGGAGAACCAGAAGGTGAGACGGGACCAACATGCCAGGGAGAGGCTGTTGCAGCAGGGGGACTGTGTGTATGTGAAGAACTTTGCCGCTGGCTCACCATGGCTGCCAGGAGTTATTCACCGCCAGTCTGGTCCAGTTTCTTTTGTGGTGGACCTGTTGGATGGCAGGCAGGTTCGCCGGCACCAGGATCACGTGCGGGCCCGCACTGATGCAGAGGGGGAGGGGTCTCGGAGTGTTGCTCACAAGGACAGTGTGAGCGGCTCTACGGACTGTGTGGCACCGGTGTGCATTGATGGACGGTTGCTGCCTCCTGAGGAATTGTCTGAGCAGACTGCCTCACCTGCCCCTGCCCAACTTCCTCCCAGTGGAGCACCGTCTGTTGCCCAGGCTGTGGACTCTAATGTTTCACTAAGAAGGTCAGAGAGGCAACACAAGCCTCCAGAGAGACTGAACTGTTAAACTAAAAGAAAAAGAGTGTTATGCCATATCGGTCGTTGTTGCCTGTTGTGTTAAAGAAAAATGTTGTGCAATACCGGATGTTGTTGATGGCTTGTTGTGAAATGTGAATTGGAGTTGGTTTAAGTGCAATAGTATTTATGTATTGGTTACAAGGGTACATACATGCAAAGTCAGTTTATTTGTTTAACCGTATTCTAAGTGTTTACTTAAAGGGGGAGAAGTGTTATAGATTGAATTAATGTTGCATTCATTTATATATTGCACCCCGGAACCTTTGTGCCTTTACCCGTGTACTCTACCGGCCGGTTTTAGTGTTGCACCGTCTAAGGAATGCATGGTCCATGCTGGGCTGTTGTACGGTGATATGTTTTTCCAGTAAAGTACCCTAACTGAGCTCCAAGTGTGCGTGCGTCATTACCCTCGGGTTACCACAAGCGGCTTCTCTAGCTCTCAGTGAGATTCTTAGATATTGTAACGCCAAACTTTTAGCACGCGCACCGGACAATAAGATGGACCTGTTGCGACTGTGTCTGGGCAAGGAGGAATTAAGGAACTGCTGTGCTATGGTGCTGGTGGAAATGGGCTAAAGGATAACATGCCGGACTCCGCTTTCCAGCTGGATGAGAGGATTTTCTTCCGTTCCGACAGAAACAATCTGTCGAGAGACAGATTGTTTCTGGGGGGAAGACGAGAGAAGGGGGAATTGACATATACGTAAACATAGGTTGGTGCACAAACGGTTCAATAGTTAGCAGACACTGCTAACTATGAAGCAGTTGAACATTTAGTTATTAAATGCCGCCCACACTACTTGCTAGGCAAATTCACAGAATTCTATTCAGTGAATACTTCACCGCTGTTTTTATAATCGCTGTCTATGTCCCGCCACACGCAAATGCCAATGCTGCTCTAGAAGAGCTGCACGACACCATTAACACTTTGCAGAACAAATACCCTGAGGCGTTGTATGTGGTTGCAGGGGATTTCAATCACGTATGTCTGAGGGAAACACTCCCATCAACAGCATGTCAACATCGCCACCCGAGGCAACAATACACTCAACAAAGTGTATACCAACAGACGTGGGACTTACCGGGCTTTCTCCCACCCCATCTTGGCTCTTCAGATCACATCTCAATCATGCTGGCCCCTGCATACTGCCCTGTGCTGAACAGCAAGAAAGCCACTGAGAAAGACATCACAGTGTGGCCGAGTGGAGCGTCTCTATGCTCCAGGACTGTTTTGAAAGCACAGACTGGCAGATGTTTAAAGAGGCAGCAACGGTGGATGATGATGTGAACCTGGAAGAATGTACAACATCAGTCCTGGCATACATTAATAAGTGTATTGATGATGTCAACATCCGGAAAACCATCAGGATTATCCCTAACCAAAAACCCTGGTTGAATGCAGAGGTGTGTTTGCTTCTGAGAGCACGAGACACTGTGTTCAGGTCCGGGGACTCAGACGCACTCAGGGATGCACTGCGAAGCCTGACCACCGGCATAAAGACAGCAAAATCGGACTATGCTTTTAAGATACAGGAGCATTTCATCTCTGATGACCCACGTAGCATGTGGAAGGGCATTAAGTGTGTTACCAATTACAACAAGAAGAATGCACAATGCCCCACCAACCACTCCTTGCCTGATGCTCCGAACCACTTTTATGCTCATTTCAAGGCCTCCAATAACTCCCCTACCACCAAGCTTACATCCTCGCCCGGGTACTACACACTGAGTGTATCAGAGAGGGAGGTTGCACTCGTGCTACAGAAAATAAATCCACGCAAAGCTTCTGGACCTGACGGTATTCCGGGGCGTGTCCTAAAGGACCGTGTATGCCAACTCTCAGGGGTCATGTGTGACACTTTAACACCTCCCTGGCACAGGCCACTGTACCAAAATGTCTTAAGATATCCACCATCATTCCGGGACCAAAAGCCCAGATGGTCACCTGACTCAATGACTATAGACCTGTTGCTCTCGTCCCAATCATCATGAAAACATTTGAGAGGGTGGTAATGTCACATATCAAGAACACCATTAACATCACATCCGACTGTCACCAGTACGCTTACAGGCAGAACCGTTCGATTGCTGATGCAGTTTCAGCCGTTATCCACCAAGCCTCCACACATCTGGAGACTAGCAATTCATATGTGAGACTACTTTTTCTTGATTTTAGTTCTGCTTTCAATCCAATCATTCCACAGACACTGCTCAAAAAGCTGTCAGCACTCGGTCTCGCTCCATCACTCTGCAATTGGATACTGGATTTCCTGACCCATAGACCTCAGTCTGTTAGGATTAATAACCTCACATCCTCACCCACCATCCTCAACTCCGGCAGTCCCCAGGGCTTCGTGCTCAGCCCTCTACTGTGCACAATGCTTACTCCCGACTGCAGAGCACACTACGACAGTAATGTCATAGTTAAGTTTGCAGATGACACAGCCGTTATCAGCAATGGGGATGAGACGGCTTACAGGCAGGAAGTGATGGGACTGGAACTGTGGTGCGGGGAAAACAACCTGATCCTGAACACAAAGAAGACGAAAGAGTTGATTATGGACTCCCGCAGGAAGGGCCCTATCCCTCCCCCCCTCTACATCGACAACGCAGCTGTGGAGAGGGTTCACACATTCAAATACCTTGGCCTGCACCAACACACTCACCTGGCGGGAGAACACCATGCACACCATCAAGAAGGCCCATCAACAGCTCTACTTCCTAAGGAAGTTGAAGGGGGCAGGCATGTCCACAGCCATACTCGAATCCTTCTATAAGTGTGTGGTGGCGAGTATCCTCACTTCCTGTATCACTGTGTGGTGTTGATTTGCATTTGCACTTTGATTTTATCAACATACTTACAAGGAACCTACTGCTGCACTTCTACTCATTAATATGCTGCTAATCTTCTTTAAATACCTTATTTTACTATGTATTTTTGTATCTTAGTAAGTCTTTATTTATATTAATAGTTGTTTTTAAGTTAAACAAATTCTAGGGTTTTCCATAGCACACTGAGACCTGAGTACTGTATTTTGTTTTTCATGTAAATGTTAATTGACAGTTAAAGCATCCTTGAATCCTTGAATCCTTGAATATCTCTAGTGAGAGGGAGTGTACATTTACATTTACATTTAGGGGGTTTTGCTGACACTTTTATCCAAAGCGAACAACCATTCATTCACTCATTCACACACTGATGGCGAAGTCAACAACGTAGGGCGAAAGCCAGCTGGTCGGGAGCAGTCAGGGTGAGGCGTCTTGCTCAGGGACACCTCGACACATGGGGGGGGGGGGGAGCCGGGAATCGAGCTAGCAACCTTCCAGTTAGCAGTAAACCTGCTCTACCTCCTGAGGTACTGCCATCCCGGAGAAGGGACATTTCATCTTATGAAGCATTGTGTTATTGTTTTTCACAAGTGGGCAGCGTTGTCAGAGTTATCTTCCTCTGACCACTTGGATCTCCAGATAAAGAGGATAAAGAGAGAGCATGACTGAATCATCATTAAAATAGCCCAGCGGTGCCTGTCTTTCTCCAAGGGCCCTCCAGATCTAATCAGACCACTGAAGCCCTCGGGGGGCCCCAGGCACCTCTGGCCATAAGCCTCCCATCAGCCCGTACGCATGCGGTCAAGCATCAGGAAGCGGTGGAGAAGATAGTGCTGGGGGAGGAGGGGGGTGGGGCGGTACGACCCCTGGTTGTGTTGTCAGTGAACTGGAATCTCTTGCAAGGAGCACTGAGGTCATTCTGATCCTAATGCTAATGCTAAGGCTAATACAAGCGGCTACTTGCTGTTGAATGTGCGGTTGCTGCATGGAGAACCGCAGTGTCTGAGGATAGCAAGTTGGAATGCATGCATGCATAAACACCCATGCACACACAAAGGCAGAAAACACACGCACACACACACACACACACACACACACACACACACACACACACACACAAACACAAAGTTGACACCTTTA
>NC_136936.1:32934627-32937127 GCF_949987615.1 Pollachius pollachius
CATTTGTCTCCGTCTTCCTGCATTTATACTGTATGTAAAAACTGCTTGATAACCCCTGCGGAGAGGCAATATAACATGCCAAATAAGGAGAGAGAGAGAGAGAGAGAGAGAGAGAGAGAGAGAGAGAGAGAGAGAGAGAGAGAGAGAGAGAGAGAGAGAGAGAGAGAGAGAGAGAGAGAGAGCATGGGTATAAGAGCGGAGCCGTTAAGTATGATTGGATTAATGTGGTTTCTGGTCATTAGTGCTCGCAAATATGCTTTCAAGTTTAGGTAAAGCCTTTTACTTTCTCTCTCCCTCCCTCCCTCCCTCCCTCTGCATTAATCCCGTGGGTGGAGGTGGGGGTCACGGGAGGTTGGTGCACGTTGCTCCAAAGGTCAGGGGTCGCTGGGTGACTGTGTTGTTGGCGTTGTAACGGTACAGGGAGAATGGTGGGAGAGGCCGGTGTGGGGAGGGGGGTGAGACAGAGAGCTTTAAACGGGAGCAAGGTAAGCCCCCTGTCTCTGGGAGCAGCTACGGTAATTCTTAAGCATAAGAAGGGCTCTACACATGACCTCCAGCTGATAAAAAAAACAAAGTTCAACCCTTAAGTCACTGGAGAGCGAGTGTGTTGTGTTTGTTAAGTCAACTCTGTTGTGCACAACACTCCCTGGGTTCAACCCCGTAAAACAACCGGCGAGATTAGCCGGAGATTGGGCTCTCACAGATAAATTGATATATAAGCCATCTCTGATGTCATGGCCGTGTTGTGAATAGCTCCTCCGGAGTAGCTATTGTAACTGAGGGAAATGGTGTTGGCAATGACTCTGCTGACCGGAGCAGAGTTGACCTTATGCGGTTTGATGGGTTTTAACATGCTTTTGGTGTTCCTATAGGACTTTCCCAATTGCAATATTGCTATCAGTCGTACCAATCTGTATTGCCGCTGAAATAAGCACATGTTTTCATCCGCAGCGACCGACCGTTCATTCTGACACATGCAAGGGCAGGTAGGTATAAGCCATTTTGCCCGAGGTGGCATACATGTAGATCTGCTGATCGATGGACCAAGACCAAGAACGAATAACAACAAATGTGCATATTTTTAAACTTTCGTACAAACTTTAAACCAAACAAAACACACGTGTCTCAACTAAACTTTGCGGTTCTCTCTCAGCTCACCTGCTCCATCAGTGTACATTCCCTGCAAAGAATGCAATCCATCTTCTTTGTGTGTGTGTGTGTGTGTGTTTGTGTTCATGTTTGCGCGCCACCTTGATGCAACGGGCGTCCGGGCGATGCATCAGCAGCCGCGGTAGTAGGAGTGGTGGTAGGTGTAGGGATAGGTGTAGCAGTACCTGCAGTTCACCCCTCCAGGCTACAGAGTGGAGCAACCGCTGTCTGTAGTGAAGGAATGCTGAGCCGTTGGCTATGCGCACCCATAAATTCATTACTAGATGCAGGGCCCGGTTGTGTGTGTGTAACATGAGCCCCCCCCCTCCGGTAACCCTGCCTTGCTTCACGTGACCCTTGACGGGTCTTGGACACGCAGAGCGTCCAAGAGACAATATTTGTATAAGGTGATAAATTAGAGGTGTGTGTGTCTGTGTGTGTGTGCCGCTGTGTGTGTTTGCGTGTGTGCACGTGTGTGTGCATGTGTGAGTGAGTGTGTGTGTGTGTGCTTCTGTTTGTGTGTGTGTGTGCTTGTGTGTGTGTGTTTGTGCGTGTGTGTGTGTGCGCGTGTGAGTGTGTGCGCGTGTGTGTGCGTGTGTGAGTGTGTGAGTGTGTGCGCGTGTGTGTGCGCGTATGTGTGTATGTGTATTTGTGTTTCCGTGTGTGTCTTCAAGGGTGTGTGTGCGTGCATGTGCGAGAGTGCATGTCTCTGTGAGTGTGGGCAAGTGTGCAAGTGTGAATGTGGTTCCTGTGTTTGTTTCTGTATGTTAGCGTGTGTGTATGTGTTCGCACATGGTTGGGTGTGCATGTGTGTACGCATGTACGTGCGTGTGTGCGTGTGGGTTTGGTGTGTGTATGTGCGTGCGTACGTGTGTGTGTGGTTTTTGAAGGCTGTGTATGTTCTCTGTGTGTCTGCGTGTTGATGTTTAGCTCATTGTTTATTGTACATACGGGGTGGATGGGGGAGACACAGAATGAGTGACAACGCAAGAGAGTGAATACAGGATAAGAAATGCATGCCAGTAAGCATAAGCCGTAGGGAAACGTTTGTGTTTGTGTAGCGGTGCTTGAGCATGGATGCATGTGTCCCTGCTTATGTCTTGTCTTTCTATGTGTGTGTGTGTGTGTGTGTGTGTGTATATGGGTGTGTTGACTTTTGTTTCATGAACGTACGCGTGCATCCATGTTTGAAGGACATAGTGAAATGGCATTCAGGTTGTTACTTTCGTGAGCATCATGTGACTTGATTCCAAAGAAATGCTTTTGATTTGATCTTTCATGAAACAGTGGATAGTACACAAGTGACCAAATTAGGCTCTCTAAAATATACAATAATTAACAATTATTCACC
>NC_136936.1:32939627-32947127 GCF_949987615.1 Pollachius pollachius
AAATAACTTTTTATTAAATAGAAAACTGAAAAAAAAATAGAATTACAGATGAAAAAAGTAAGTGTTCCACTTGCTTGTTGTACAAAATAGAGAGACGGAACATAGAGCGTGGAATTGGAATCATATGACATCATACCCTGATACAGTAGTAGGCTTTCGCAAATGATTACAACATTATCGTACACACATATAACAGGATGGCCAAGCCATCTAAGTTTTACAGCTCAACCTTGGCCTCTTTGGTTCCATTAATTAGGTAAAATACAATTGAAAAAATTTCAATTTTACTTCTATAAAAATAACTTTTCAATGGCAGTTGATCTTTTTTGTCTTTTTTTGTTTTTTGTCTTCGCTAATCCCGCAACTTTTCAGTGCAAACGTCACGATAACCATTCGCTTTGGAAAGGAAGCGAAAGATCATATTTCAAGTATTGATACAGGGTTGTAGACTAACAAGACAGAACAAGAGGGAGAGAAGGAGAAAATGAAAGAGAGAAAGAAGAACAACACAAGAAAACAACAAAAAACAAGAGATTTCAGTCTGGATGTGGACTATCGACATGGATTACTTTACATTGCATAGCTCATGTGGCACTTATTAATTAGCAATAGGAGACAGGACACTCAGTACCCCTCGGAAGGCATTTTAGTATGCAAGTGCTATTCAGGATGTGCATTTCAACAGTTTACACAAGTGCTGCACTGCACCGATTTAACCCACAGGCCAGTTTGTTTTCTGCAAACATGGCCCAATGGACTCCCAAGAGCAATGGACTAGACACACTGAAGGTATATCATCTCTCTCATTATCCCTCTCTCCCTCACACTCTCTCCCTCTCCCTCTCTGTTCCTTCTCTGTCCCTCTCACTCTCTCTCTGTTGACGATACAGGAAGTGCACAAATGAAGGGCACTTAGAAGGTCCATCTTCACCTGGTTGTCGTGGTAACAGAAACCGTCCCCCCCCCAGGACTCGCCCTCATTACAAGGAAGGGAAAGGGATGTGGTCTGCTAACTCTGAGCACGGCAGCGACAGTCACAGGCCCAGGAAGTGCTGGTGTTCTGAATTGTATAAGCCAAAGGATAGTCAGTGCTTTATAAGTTATGTTGTGTGCTAAAGTAAGAAGGGCTTTCTCCCCGGGATGTGGTGTGAACGGACAGTGGAGTGGGGAGGCTTGAGGTTCGGAATGACGTGAGACAATTACATATGTCAGCTGATGCTCCTGTCTGTGTCCTTAAGCGCTTTCAATCTTCATTTTGTGAGGAGATGATGGTGCCACTGTTTTTTGACTAGAAATGGCAAACTAGAGCAATATATAATTTGGAGATAACCGTTCCCTTCTTGTCCAATCGCTCTCACTGTGCTGGCTTGCGGTTTCGGCGTTCAGAACCCCCGGCAGGAACTATGAGTAGCACGCAAGTGCCGCTCCATCGGATAAATACACACACTTGCAGGCCCACGTGCACACCACACATGTGATCGCAGGCACACGCGTACGCAACACTGAAACACGCATCTCTCGGGTCTGCTGGTACCACTTGGGGGTTTGTGCTACCTGCGCTTAAGAATTTAGATATATTGTATATACTCGCCGAACAAACGGGTCTGTTTCGACGAAAAAAGGCCTTTTTTTTCTTTTCCTCTCCACAGTTTTTATTTTTCGAGTTCAAAGTGGGAGGAAAGAGGGGGTTGATCTCTGGCAGAGGGGTGAGGTGTGTGTGTGTGGGGGTGGGGGGGGGGGGGGAACCACTGCCTCAGGCGCATCCGCACTCCTCCACGATCATGTTGGGCACGTCCCGCTTGACGATGTTGTACTCGTCGTCAAAGTACAGCATGGACATAGTGCTGAGCTTGGTGGGGATGCAGCAGGAGCTGACGGAGCCTGGGCTCATGCCCCGCATGCGGTACTGGTTCACCACCGCCGTGTGGAAGGACGACGCCGACCCCGGCACGCCCGCCATGTACGCCGGGCAGCTGCCCTCGCAGTAGTTGCCGTAGTAGCCAGCGGGCGCGATGATCCAGTCGTTCCAGCCGATGAGGCGGAAGTCGATGTAGAACTGCTGGCGGCAGCACAGACCGCCGCTGCTGCCGTCACACTCCAGCCCCCGCTTGCGGATGCGGTGCTTGCCCTCCCCCTGCCGGGCGCGCACCACCAGGAATGGCCGGTGGGAGGGGTCCGCTGCGTCCACCAGCACCGGCACCACGCCCGCTGTCTCGCAGCCATCGCAGCGCACCTCCAGGTCCTGCCGCCGGCCGCCCTTGCTGAACACCGCCCGCACCGCGTCCGACAGCGGGAAGGTGTGCCAACCGCTGCGCTTGAGGTCAACGCGCTTCTCCACCAGCGCCCAGCGTCCGGTACCACCGCCGCCTCCACCGCCTTCACCACCACCATCAGGAACCCCGACCCCCGGGATGCTGCTGCTGCTGGACCCGGCCTCCTGGTAGTGGAGCTTGACGGTCACCTTCCTCCGGGGGCCTCGGTCGGGCCCCGCCGGCAGCACACGGAAGTAGAGCCAGAGGTTGGCCTGGGACACGTAGAGGTTCTGGTTGCCCTCGTTGGAGATTTGGAAGAAGAGGCTGGACTTGGAGGAGGCCGGCTCATCTGTGGGAGAACAACAAGAAGAACATGAAGGTGTGGAAGGCTGAAGAGGAAAAATACGTGTGGTTTTAAAGGTTTGATGGGTTGGTGCTTTTTCAGTCAAATATCTGTATACCAGGTGCTGAGGAGCATAATGTCTTCAGAAGAATTTACCCGAAGTCAGCTTTGCAAAGAGAGCTTTGTAGAATAAACTAGAGAAATACTTGCAAATGGGAGAGTTAAATCCCTTAATGTGGCTAGAGAGACACTCTCTAGCCAAACTTTTCCCACAGGAGCACACAAACATATGTATAAACGTACATTTTCACACCCAAACGTGTGCATGCATGCATGCTCACAGGCACAAAGGCTGGCTGCCCTAAGGAGAAAGCAGCCATGCCTTTAAAAACTGCCTCTGCCTTTTTTTCACTCTTTCTTTGCAATTGCTGGGTCAGGTGACTTCCATGGCAAGCTCTGGTTGGCCAATTGTGACAGGCCATTTTTGGAATCAAGCCACGTTGGAACCAGGTCCAGTTTTGAGGGGACAGCTCCAAAAAGGAGGGAGAGAGAGAGAGAGAGAGAGAGAGAGAGAGAGAGAGAGAGAGAGAGAGAGAGAGGTTGAGAGAGAGAGAGAGAGAGAGGGAGAGAGAGAGAGAGAGAGAGAGAGAGAGAGAGAGAGAGAGAGAGAGAGAGAGAGAGAGAGAGAGAGAGAGAGAGGGAACAAGAGAGAGTTGGAATAAGGTGAACTGAAAGCAAAAGAGTGTAAGGAAAGGCGAGCGCTTCGACAGGGAGGCGAGGGGTGCAGGGGACATGGTCGAGGCCGTGGGGGGTTCATTGAGTTCGTTGTGCGTCGCTGTATGACCCCCCCCCCCCCTTTCCCCACCACCACAACTCCCCAACCCCCTCCTGGAGCCTTGGAGACTGACAGCACAAAGCCCCTGTTAGGCAGTGGGAGACAGCCGCGCTGCCGGCACCGCTTTCAAGCGCGTGGCCTTCAAGCGAGAAGCATGATGAGGCAAAAATAAAATTCATTTACATGACACTGGCTCGATTTCTCCAGCGGCACAATGGAGAGATCCTATTGGCTATGGGCTCTGCCCGCATTTTTTCCATTCTTACTCTCTCTTTTTTTTTTTTTTTGTTACAGCCTAATGATGTCCTGAGGTGCTGTGAAAGGTTCTCCCTGCGGGAGATTTAGTGCAATGTTTTCCAGCACAGGAGAGCGACTGAAAGCATCTAAATTACTTTGTTTGCCGACTGATTAGTGTGTGTCAGTGTCAACAGCTGGCCACCAAAGACGCCAAACCATCCCCCCCACACCCGCCTCCTCGTCCAGCGCCTTCACACTCAAACACACCCACACAAACAGACACACACACACACACACACACACACACACACACACACACACACACACACACACACACACACACACACCCAGTGAACGCCTCTTCCTGCTGATCCTTTTCATTCACATTGAGAGCTGCTTGCATGGCTTTATTCTCTACAGTATGTTCACTGGCAGTACACACACACACACACACACACACACACACACACACACCACACACACACACACACACACACACACACACACACACAACACACACACACACACACACACACACACACACACACTAGGAAGCACACACACATACACGATAACACATACAGGAATACACATATGCACAATGACCCGACCCACACAAACATATTGATGAGCAGAATGACAAACACACTAGGCAAATAAAAACTCTCAACACACAGGCTCAAACTCACTGACTAAGTGACTCTATACGCACACACTCTTTCAGCACACACACACACGCACACACACAGCACACAAACCACACGCACACACACAAACACACATACATCAATTTGCAGACATTCATGAAGCACCTCACAACCCAACTGTGACGGAAACGGATCAGAAAAGATCCTGCTGCTGAAACCAAACCCTGGAGGCTAAAGAATGGATTGCCCAGGGAGAGTTGAGTGAATAACATCTGAAGCTACATCACAGCCTCATCATGAGAGCTTAACATGGGCTTTTAACCTGGGACTCCCTCCAAAGGCCCTGGGCTACGAGAACACAAGCACCCCTTGCGACGACGTGCCCCGGCAGCTTCGCAGCAGAATGCAACGCAACAGAAAACAGACAGCATAACAATAGATGTGAGAGCTCAATCACAGCACACGACGCCGTGAAGACACATCCATCAGATAGCATCACCGCGTCGGGCGGCCCACTTAGATGTTAGTGGTCGTTTATGGTCTTTTGGTTAGAAAGACCAAGGGCTTTCAAATATTGCTACATAACTTTGTGTTCAGTTTTGTTAATGAGTGTGTCAGTGCTTTGATCACCTTTTCAAAGTATGTCATTTGTAATAGGGTGCTATGATTTAGCATTGCACGATTGGCTCGTAAAAGCTCAGGTAGATCAGGGTGTGTTGGATTGGGTGCCCCAGTATGATCATTGGGTAACTTTCTTGTCATTCCAGTGCTGCTGTATCTGTCAGAACTAATATTGTATTGAGTGTCATTAAAGATAAGTGAGTTTGCCTTGCCTGACATTCCTCACATTGAACACCAAACCGTTAAACTTGTATAAAACAGGAACAAGGCAACGTGGCAAGACAACAAAACAAAAGTTACTGCAGAGTTGTTCCCAGTGCTACATCATTTTCAATGAATGAAACCGATCAATGATACCATTGAGCTTTTAAAATAAACATTATTGATGAAGCCAACTGCAAGATATTACATTGGAGCAAGATGTTGACGGATTGACTCCACTTCCCTTTGTTTTCAACAATAAGGGGTGTGACCCAGTGATGAAATCTAGTGACACATGTCAAATCTTTTTGGCATTCATTCATTCAAGGATTCTTCCTCTTTCGACATGGTGTCAATGTGCTTTAATGTAGCTCTGTTGATGGCTAATGGTTAGAGGCGCAGGATAATGTGGGCCTCTGAGTCTGAAATATTTGCTAAAGACCCATAGAAATATACCTGATCTTCTTGCGTGACTTAAAATAGACTCAAAAAGGACATCAGATCCAGGGTTTTAAGGCTTTGCTAAGTTGTCGTGTTGATTGCTGGTTGTTGCTGCAGGACAAGTTCTTACATGCGGTCTATCATTATGGATTTGACTTGTTGACAGTGACGACCAATATCAATACACAATGTGGATAGCCAGCAAGGAGGCAAAGGCCAGAGAACAATAATTTTTTACTTCATGTAAAGATTATCTAAATTTTCCTTTCCAGACTGACAGATAGATTGGGTTGTATTGGCGTGTGTGTGTGTGTGTGTGTGTGTCTGTGTGTGTGTGTGTGTGTGTGTGTGTGTGTGTGTGTGTGTGAGTGTACAAGAAGTTTAACTGACTCCCGAGATTCCTGACAAAAGACGACCAAAAGCCGAATAAAAATATAAAAAGGATAACAGCGCCTTTTAGCCTTTACAGCATGGCAACTATTTGAGGAGACAAAGTCATAGTCCTATGACTGTCCTTTGTATGTCATTGCGCAACTTTTCCAGATAAACACAGTGTCACGTCCTGGGAGGGATGTCTGGCCACCGTGGAACAGCCAGGGCTACAGTGTGATCTTAGCAGCAGGATGAGGGCTTGTGGTTTTGCTTGAGTGGATGAATAGCAAGTGTGGTGTGTTCTCACCTGTGTTACCTCCACAGTTTGATATTAAGGCAGTTATATGTATATCTACCTATAAGTAGGTAGATAGACAGGTGTAGGTAGGTAGGTAGATAGACAGGTACAGGTGGATAGGTAGGGAGATAGGTAGGCATTGGAAGACAGGTAGGCAGGTATGAGTTGGTTGACAGGTAGGTGTAGGTAGGTAAGTAGAGAGGCAGGCAGGTTGGTATAGGTGAGTCGGTAGGCAGGTTGGCAGGTTAGTATAGGTAGGTATTCAGTTAAGTTGGCAGGTAGGTACTGGTAGGCAGGTATTTAATAGGCGGGTAGGTAAGAAGGCAGTCCAGGATAGGTAGGGAGGTAGATAGAGGTATAAGTAAGTAGGTAGGCTGTTAGGTAGGTAAGTATAACTGAACAAGTAGGTAGGCAGGTAGTTGGCAGGCAGGTAGTTGGTAGGCAGGTAGTTGGTAGGCAGAGTCACTGTTGACAAGACCACGCGCGATTCAGGGTGGGGTAAGGTGTGGTGCTGTGTGGCTCAGAGCAGGGTGTCGGCCCTCTCTGTCTCTGCTTAAGTTGGAAAAAGGGTGGCGTATACCACACCTGTAAGTACACCTGCACGCGCTCAGCATATACGAACAAGACATCCCCCCAGGCAGCACAATTCAAATCTTTAGGACGGAGTGGGAGAGCGAGAGAGAGGAAGGGAGATGGAGAGACAGAGAAGTGTAGAGGTAGTAGGGAAAGTAGAAGAATGATTGTGAAAAATCAAAAGTATGAGAGAGGGGGACACACACACACACACACATAGAGCACACATAGAGTGGAGCATCACTCTTGTGTTCTCTGTTTCTTATGAATGAAGAAACGGGCTTAGATGGAAACGCCATTGGAGGGAGTACACTGCACTGCTCCCTGCCCTGCTTAACGATTCACCACTGGCAGGGTTTCAACAATGATGCCCTCATCAAAATTTAATGGCAGTCTACTACTCCACTGCAGAGCTGTAGACTGCACGGGGGGAAGAGGCTGGACAGGAGAGCCGAGTGTGGAAAATGTCTGGACCGGTTCCAGGATCCGATGCAGGTGATTGACAGCACCCCGTGAAAGAACTGTCCTGAAATAAACTGCTGAACCCTGTCCATCGCAGCAACGGGCCCAGAGTTAATGATATCCAATAATGAAGTCTTAATTCCACGTCTCGGCCCGGTCACCGCTAGTTCACCGGGTCACAGCACTCGCAGCGGGCAATCGAGATGTTGGCATCTGAG
>NC_136936.1:32952127-32994924 GCF_949987615.1 Pollachius pollachius
GCGGGGGGAGCTCGGCAGCTCAGCTCTGAGAGTACAATCCCTTTCTCCGCCCAAGCTGCCGGACTGCCGCCGAGCCCCCACCCGCCTGAGGAGGAGACATGGAAGAGAAGGGGGTTGTACTCCCGGAGCTGAGCTGCCGGACTGCCGCCAAATTTCGCCGAAGCTTCGGCGGCAGTCCAGCAGCTCCGGCGGGGAGGAGCTCGGCGGCAGTCCGGCAGCTCAGCTCCCGGAGTACAATTCCTTTCTCCGCTATGTCACAGTTCAATAATGACTTCAGAGAGTCAAGGCCAAAGTTCCTTTCCCCCAATTCTTCACAACCATGGACGAGATAACCCCCACTACGAGTCTTTACTTGTTGTGGAAGTAGGCTACCAGAGACGTCAGACGCAGTCTTTATGATTCATAATATCATCCGAGGCACACAGCTTTTGGCTGTGATATTGGATATAATATTATATAAATAACTGTATATTACATAATATTATTATTATATTATATAGATATAGAGCTCCAGGAGTCCGCACATGGCAACAATCACTTCTCCATGCTGTGTATCACTCTGACAGCTCATTGGTCAATGGGCAGCAGCTCATTTGCATAAAAGCTACAGACACCAGAAACCGCGCATTCTGAAGGGACTGAAACAGAGGGGAATATTGGTAGGCGAGATATTTTTTTCCTTAAAGCTATTTCCAGCAAACAGCCTCAAAAAAATATTTTCTGGAACTCATATACTATGTTTACTTGTTGGGAAAACACCATAATATGTCTCCTTTAAAGCCTGAGGCCGATATGCAACGAGAGAAACTAAGTGACCCAAGGGAAAACAATATAATGGCGTTTTTTTTTTATTCTGTGAGGAGAATACTGGACACATAACACCCACAAAGAGCTTCGGAAACTAAAACGCCATGCCACATTTCTTAATCAAATGGTGTCTCTTTGGTCGTGCTTCTTCCTGATTGGACTTATGCTATTTGCAATTGTCATCCTAATCCCTTACTGATTATGAAAGCCTATGAGTTCTGGCTCCATCGTATGGAAACCTTCAGAATGAGTCCACTCTATGAAAGTCAAAGAGTCTTGAATGACAGTCTAAAATGACTCTATGACAGTCAGAGGGCCCTATCTTGCATCCAGTGCAATTTACTTTCTACACTGACGCATGTATATTTGCTAGTTTGCACCCGGCGCGAAGCCGATTTTCCCCCGCAGCAAACCTGCACCACTAAACCTGCGCTCTGAGAGGCGTGTCGGTGAAAAGCAGAGGAGTGTTCCGGCGCAATTCATACATGGTACTATCTTACAGATCGATAAAGCAGTTGCGCAACTGACCAACAAATACCTGGTCTGCACCAAGTGCACTATAGCGGATAGCGCAGTTGGTATTGCTATATTGACGTACCATGCAGGGGGGGGGGGGGGGGGGGGGGGGGGGTGCATGTAGAAAAAACAACGGTGGGCCTCTTCATAACTAATTTATATATTTTTTTAATTCAATAATGTAATAATTAATTTTATTTGCGTATAGGGAGCGGCGGGCCTGGTACCATGGCAGGTCGGAACTAGAATTTTTTTCCCATATGGGCTGCATGAATGAACACTGTAGTAGGCTATAATAATAATAACAATGATAAACTTGAGCAAAGTAGGCTATATCCAAGCCTTCCAAAACAAAATCTTGTTTTAGGGTAAATGATAACGTTGGTTAAATTACTTGGGAAAGAACAGCTGATAGAGCGGTAATAAGTTGTATTTAAATTAGTGCTGCCAGTTTAACGCGTTATTAATGACGTTAACGCAAACCAATTTGAACGGCGTTAATTTTCTTATTGCGTGATTAACGCTCTTTTGTGGGGTCAGAACAGTCTCATTAAGAATGAATGCACAGAGAAGGATTTACAAATGTATTTTGTGATTTATATATAAATTACTCTCTTCTCACAAATACATTTCAATGCACACACAAATGGATATCGGTATGTATAAATGTAAAATAAATCCATAAACAAAAATAAGTTTCACAAGCACATTTCTGATCCACACACAAATGTGTCTTGTTTTAAATAAATGTAATATAAATCCATAAATATATTAATTTAAAAAATATTAGCAATTTTCCTCAAAATGTATTTGGATGTTGTTACATTTATATACGAACTGTTAAACCTGAATTTACAAGACGCTTTTCATTTGTAAACTTCTTTGCATTTGTGTGTGAACTGGTCTGTATTTATATGTGGATTTTTGAGACTCTCCTGACGTGGCTGGATTCACAAATGCATTTTTTTCAACAAGGAACTATTTGTAGCCAATCAGATGCTTCCCTCGTTTTCAGCCAATCACATGACTGCAGTGACTGGGTTTTTAGATTGTCTTTGCCGTTTACTACTTTAACGGCACCAACAATCCCAAACCCAGTCGAAACTCGATGGGAAAAGTGTGTAGTTCAAAACGTGACAAAGCTTTGACTTCTTCGCCACCTAGAGACCGAGGGAACCGGGAGGCTCGGAGGCTGGACTTCAGAAGTCGGGACTGCTGTCATGTGATTGGCTGAAAACGAGGGAGGCATCTGATTGGCTACAGAGAGTTCCTTGTTGAAAAAAATGCATTTGTGAATCCAGCCACATCAGGAGAGTCTCAAAAATCCACACATAAATACAGACCAGTTCACACACAAATGCAAACAAGTTCACAAATGAAAAGCGTCTTGTTAATTCAAGTTTAACAGTTTGTATATAAATGTAACAACATCCAAATACATTTTTTAATGAAAATTGCAAATATTTTTTAAATTAATATATTTATGGATTTATATTACATTTATTTAAAACAAGACACATTTGTGTGTGGATCAGAAATGTGTTTGTGAAATTTATTTTTGTTTATGGATTTATTTTACATTTATACATACCGATATCCATTTGTGTGTGCATTGAAATGTATTTGTGAGAAGAGAGTAATTTATATATAAATCACAAAATGCATTTGTGAATCCTTCTCTGTGCATTCATTATTAATGAGACTGTTCTGACCCCATACTCTTTTGGCTTGGCAAACATTCTAGTTTTTTCACCTGCTGTCTAGCAACAACTAGTCACATTAGAAAAACGACAACACCATACCGGATCTACAATGGAAACAAAACAACTAGCACGCCACACAAACTTGTTGGGGCAAGCAAGGATATGGAGCAGGTGAAAAACTCCTTAAAAGTGTTTGTGTGTGTGTTTGTGTGTCACTCTGTTCGAGCCTGCGCAAGAGTTCAATGTTGTCATTAGCTGTTACGTCTTTCTGACCAATCGCAGTTCAAGGCCCACCTAGGCTGTACCACTTCGGGAGGGGCCGCTCAGTTACTTCCCTCTAGAGACAATCAACTTGGTTGCGATGTTGACAGTTTGTGAGTGTTGCGTCTGTTGAGAGAGTGAGAGGTTGCGGGCGCACAGGTCAGACTGCCGGACGGCGCTGCAAGGAACTTTTATAAACGCAATATTGTTATCCCGCAGTAATCAGCCCGACAGCCCCGAAACGTTAACGGGTCGGGAATTCTCCCGACTCTCCCGATTACCACTCCGCCACCGTGTGTGTGTGTGTGTGTGTGTGTGTAGGCGTTATTCAATAGCCTGGTAATGTGTATAGGCCTACGTATGGTAGGAATATTCATGCTGGTTTAAATAATAAACGTTATAGTATTTCCCATCTTTGCTGGGCAAGAGATTTGTTCGAAAGTTCAGTGATTGAAACAAATAAAAGCTTGGGCTATTGAAGTTTTACGGTAGGCCTACTACTGTCATGCACCTACCCGATGTCAAGTGGACCGGGTTGAAATCACTGCGGGTCTCTCTTCTTACTCTCCTTCTCAACACTCTCTGACAAGGGCATAGGAACCGAGGGGGACGAAGGGGACGTGTCCCCTCCAATATTGGAGACAGGCGCATCTGTCCCACCTAAAAATTATACCGGGGGGAGAAAAATATTTTATTTTATTTTGAAAGCGCAACACAGCGTCTTGTCACCGCCTCTTATTCTATAAAACTGGATGATTGAGCAATTAAATAATTGATTTGATATTTATCAGTTCATTACTGCCATTCAAAATGTGTTTTCCTTTACATTTACAAATGTATCTTTTTAGTAGAATGAAATATATTAGTGAATTTCTTCAGTGTAGTTAATTTATGACATATTTCTGTTCAAACCATTAACGGATCTGTCAGGTTTCCGATATGTGTCCCCCCCAATGTTAAACTCATTCCTACGCCCCTGCTCTCTGATCTCACTAAATTGCTAGCAGAACGAAATCAAAGGATATTTAGAATATAAAAAATGTGCGATTAATCGTGAGTTAACTATGACATTAATGCGATTAATCGCGATTAAATATTTTAATCGCTTGACAGCACTAATTTAAATCAATGCATCTGCAAAAACAGTACATCTAACACATATTTTCTTGACACAGACATAGGGCCCTATCTTGCATCCGGCGCAATTGACTTTTTCACTGGCGCATGTGTCGTTGCTAGTTTGCAACTGGCGCAGAGCGTTCTTTTCCCTCCTGTGCCACGCGTCGGTAAATTAGGGAATGATCTTGCGCCCCAAGAGGCGGTTCGGCGAAAGGAGGAGGCGTGTTCTGGCGTAAATGTTTCCTGGTGCTATTTTGCAGTTTCAGAAATCACTTGCGCCACAAACCAGGAAATACCTGGTTTAAGGTCAGTGGCGCGTTGTTCAGATGCTATTTTAAGGGCGCATACACTTTGCTTCTCTCATCTACCCAGCCACACATTCTTGGTAAATTATTTGGGAAAGAACAGCTGATACAGTGGTAATAAGTTGTACTTTTAAATCAATGCATCTGCAAACACCGTACAGCAAACACATATTTTCTTAACACAGACATCGTGTACATGCCCATAACTTTTAGGATTGATGAGTATTTGATCATGCGAAAACATTTTTTTACCGCGAGTGAGTGTTAAAAAGAATGAATGAATGCGGGCGCGCGTGTGTGTATGTGTAAAATAATTAATGAATTCGGGCGCGCGTGTGTGCGTCCATCTGTTTAAACACACGCAAACTAAACACGTAACGCATAATACAGTCCATGGCAATGTATATTAACGGGGGGACACATGCATATTAGGAACACAAGTCGATAACGATAATGCATACAATACTGATAAGAAACTATGTTTATAGTGTATTGCGTATATCATTAAATAGAACCACAGTTACCGCATATCATATGTGTGTTAAGGTTTCTTTGCTGAAATTTATTTGAGGACTCAGTATTTCTGAAGTTGTGGAAGAAAACCTTATTCCATGTGTGAATTAGGCCAGATTATTTGGCCATAAACTGAGCCAAATAATATTAATTAATAATTTGAAGTTTGAAATTCATGTGCATCTGTCTCATCGGAGACTGCAGACTCGCTGTCAAAATATCAACTTGTCAGATTCAAATGCGCTCATGGCTCTTAAAGGGGATGGGAGCTGGCACTCTCATTGGTTTATTGCATGTTACGCCCAAACCACACCTACTGGTAATTAGGCTACTTCAGACCAACCCTTTTAAGATTTGCGCCGGGCGCAAGATTCATTTTTGTGCCGGTAAAATAGCAACATCGCCATAGAACCGCCCACAAAGCTACTTGCACTTGGCGCTTCTCACTTGCGTTTCAGACCGTTAACATAGGGCCCAGAGGCTTAAAAAGTGATACCAAACTAATCATTTTATTGATTTGTTTTATTTGGAAAAATATTTCCTAAGTGCTAAGTCAAACAACAAAACAACCACATTAATAAAAACAACCTAGTGTTTATAATAAGGTGACAAAAAGGGTGTTATTACAAATGCAACGGTCAGCATAGGCTATAAATTCCAGAAACCAAAGATTATTATCTGCCAAGTATATCTTGGAGTGCAATGGAAGCTTGCATTTATAATAAGTAAGAAGTCAGCAATTTCAGATATTCTTTAGATATTTGTTCAATTAGTGTCATCACACCTTCTGACACCTTGTTGGTTGATGCATGTGTTTAAATATATTACAAAACAAAGTGGTTCAATCCTGTCCTACTCAAATCCAGTTTTACATATTCAAAGTCCAAAGCTGTTTATAAATATGAACAACGAAACAACTGGGGCAAAACAAACAATTGGTCAAAAATGTTCAAACCATTGCTGTGGTCGAATAGTATTTTTTTATGCTCTGGAAGGTTCCTAACTAAGTGAAATGACCTGGACTAGCTGAGAGGCAGCAATGATAAGAGCTGTGTGAAGGAAAGGTGTTTTGATGCTTTGTTTCTTATCTCCTTTTGCATAGGGTGCACTGAAACATCCTTTACAAAAGGGAAGGAGGGAATGTTCTCCCACAATTCCTCGGGGCAGCAAATTGTAAAGCAACGCATTGTTCGGCTGTTCATGAAAACAAACTATCAACATGACCAACAATTATTCTCTTACAATCATAATTTGGATTCCTGTCGATAAATGTGTGGACAGGAGGGTGAGCGTGTGCCATCCACTTTGTTTCCATTTTGTGACTAGCACCCTATATTCCTTTCTTTATTTCAATCCGACCATGGTAAAGATGTAATACTTTCACCGGGTGCAACGTTTAGATAGCCTGTACGAAATCACAACATTAATAACACACTCAGTATCGGCTCAGTATCGATGAGCTTTTGTAAATCCATCTTTGAAACCTTGTGGATTCATCACGGCAGACCCACCTCCACAACAGCTGCCTTTGCACAATTACGTAGCCTAGTGTAAGGCTTTTCCAAAGTCCTCATGGATTCTCCTTCACATCTTTTCTTGAACTTTTAATGGTTTTCATCGAGGTCAAGGAAATGAGGTTAAAAAGGACACAAACATACATTGTTTGATTATTCAAAGTTATATCCGAAACTTCCAATTTAACTCCTTCAAGACCAAGTCTCGTGCTCATTAGTGATTGGATTTCTCATTGGTTGATGAAAACACATGCAGCAAGAGGAAGAGAGGTGGGGTGTATGTGTTATTTCTTCTTCCTACCAGGTGTACCTTTCGTTAAATACTTGAACAATTATATTTGAAAAAAAATCAACAACACAACCAGTTATTTGTTCTTGCTTTACAAGGGCCTCCTGAGTAGGGGTGCATTTAGGGTTCGGTCAGGGTCATCTGCCACACGGACAAGGCTGCCTGCTGGCCCAAGGGCTTCCCGCCAAGGAGCAGCAGAAGGTCCGGAAGGTTCTGGACGATGACATCCTCCATCATTTCCTCAAGGTCCTCTCCTTCACAGTTCTCATCCACGTCCTCGCAGCTCCAGCGGTTGCAGAACGCCTGGTTCTCAAAAGTCAGACAGTTTTGTTTCCCCTCGCCGACAGCGCAGCGCATGGTCAAACTGTTCTCTGTTCTCTCAAAAGTCTCCAGCTCGATGGCGCCCTCTGGTTGCGTCCCCAAGTAAGACAGCGGTGAGGGGAAGCACTTGTTCTTGAAGGGCCTGGGTTTGGTCTCCGGTCTGGGGAGGGGGGACCCTCCGCTGGTGGTGGGCTGGTAGCTCGGCCCCAGCCCCAGGCAGCAGTGGTGGATCCGGGCAGGAGGGCTAGTGGAGCCGGGGAGCAGGGCCAGGCGCTCCCAGGACTGGCTGCGGAAGCTGTACCTCCACAGTGAGTTGAGGGGGGAGTTGAGGCTCTGACCCCCACCGTACAGGAGCAGGCCATCCCTGTAGGCCACCGCGGTGTGGCCAACTAGCCTGGAAGGACCGGACCTGTGTGTTTGTGTGTGAGGGAGATCCATTCATGAGATGGGTCAAGGATGACTCAGTGAAAAATTATGATATCCGGTTCATCTAATGCTGTTCTCTAAGTCTAAATGCTATGAGTGTGAGAATGACCCAGAAGATAGCTGTTAAACATACATAATTGAATTAATAAAATAATTGGTGGAGTTAAATTCCTCCTCCATATTGAGATTAGAAAACTGTGGCAAAGGAGATTGAATACAGCTTTGGGCTTGTGATCTTATGAAGATCCCACAAGCCTGTTTGTTTAAGTATTTTTTACATCATTTTACATGTTATTAAATTCCTCTAGTGCCTCACATCAGTACTCAGTCCCCATACTTTACCAGCAGTGTTCCTGAAGTATTTCAGTTCTTACAGTACACCGTGATGACGAGTCCGACCATGAGATGTTCTGGAAGTGTGTCCTTCCAGATATGATGGTGCATAAAAACTAAAAGACTGCCCAATCGTACTTGGTGGTCGAGCCCTGGTTCCCAGGGAGACCCAGTGGGTACTCACGTGGTCTTGAGACAGCACCAGGATCGACTGCCCAAGTTCCAGCTCCAGAAGTCCCTCTGCTCTCGCAGGCCCCTCAGGCCACCATACAGGTACATAGTCTCCTGGTGGGCCACGGCGCAGTGACCGTGTCTGGGGCCCGGGCCAGCCTGCTGACTCCCGCCCAGCAGAGACCAGCACATGGAGTCTGGAGCCACACACGCAAACAATTAAAAAAGGAACAATACAATAATACTAATACATTCTTTTTTGTAGAGCATTTATGTCAAAACTTAAAGGACTGTACAATACAGTTCAGTAAATGCATAGAACAAATTAAAATCAAAGATATATCAGGCTTGGGCGGTATCTATTTTTTCAAACACTTTCACTTTCCTGAGATTTCATCATTGTAAACCATAGAAAATGTGCAAAATTGGTGATAGTAGTCACTGAAGAAGGCATGTCATGTCTGGCCTACACTGCTGTGTCTCTGACATTCAATAATGTATAGACAAGAAATAAACTCTCTCTTCCATATATTCTGTTCAAATGTTAACTCGTACCACAACCACAACGGAGCTCAACTGTTTTACTGTTGTAGGGATACGTCAAAACAGTGATTTTATTATTATATCCATCAGGGCCTTTAGGAGCCTCTAGGAGCCGATATGCCTCGTAAAGAGAGTTTGGGGGGAGTCGGAAGGTCAGGCTGGGAAACCTGAGATGTGAGCAAGAGAGTATTTTGACCTCTCTCGATCTCTCAGGAATGATTCTTGTTTGTTTCATTTGATGAAAATGGACCATTTTGTTTTATCCATTTTCCCCGAGCTGGTCCTGTCGATTATTGATATGGATAAGGAAGAGGGGAATGGTCAGGGCGTCCAGCTAAGTCTTCATTTATGGAGAAGACATCAGAGATAGACCTAATATCTCCTTTGTGAAACCATCCTGTGCGAACGCCACTCACTACGACACAAAAGTTTTTCCTTTGTGTCGTTAGTGAAATGTTTGTAAAAAATGTTTGTAAATGTGTCTATGTTGAAGACATAAATCTTCCAACTATTAAAATCTTAAAAATCTATTTTTTTCAAAGTAGTGTTTTATAGTTAATTCATTGTGTTGGGAAAACTGTGATTGAAAACAGAGGGAAATCTCATTGGGAGGACAGGGAATCTGAATGGATGATATCACAGCAATGCACATTCATTTAGATAGTATATGTTCTTATGTTCTTATATATGCAGCTCAAGGATGCCTTGTTCTTTGTGACTTTTGCATGGTTAAAATGCCTGAAAATACTCATTGGCTTCTTGGTTTGCTCTAGCTTTCTATAGACACAGCTTTGCCCCTCCGCTAAATGAACCACCATCTCTCACTTTTCACAATATGACCACAATGTGTGCGTCTGTTCATGTCAGTACCTTTATTCAATTAGATGGAAATATAGGTTGCTATCGACTTTATATACTATAATATTGGCTAATATAATATTCTTTGATAATATAAGTCAGTCAAATGCATCTACATTCTGAGCTTTACGTCTCCACATTGACTGGCCACTGATTTCCTACATGAATTACGGTATATTAATAATAGTATTTAATATTAGCCAACATAAAAGTATATTTAACTAATTGTTAAATGCAGTGGTTTATGCCTGCACTGGCATTGTATGCTGTGTGTGTTTGTCCTATTAATTGCCACCACAGGATGCAAGAAATGCAGATTCTGGATGCCACCCACATTATTGGCTCCAAGTGAGTAGATGCAAATCTGGATCACAGAGAACACCCATATGATTGTTTAACCACTCCTCAAAGACCAATCAACTTCTAATGAAAGATTTCATTAGGAGTTGGCAACAGTTGCCATGGCAACTGTTGCCAACTCCTTGCTATATTTTGCTACATATATATATATATATATATATATATATATATATATATCTCTGCTCTTGTGTTCCTTTGTTTTTCTGACTGTCCCTAAAGGATTCCCCATATCGGGAAAGGGGTAGGTAAGCTTGGGGTACCCTTTCCATGTGCATCACAAGGTTTTTCACTGTTAAACACATTAGGTTAGTGGTGTGTGCCACCCCTGTAATTTTGTTAAAGTAGAGAGTAGGAAGATTTGTTTTAATTCATTTCTGCTTTCCACCTCTACTTTTAGGAAGGCAGTTATTGTGTACCGTATTTCCCGCACTATAACGCGCACCGGATTATAAGGCGCACCTTCAATGAATGACCTATTTTAGAACTTTTTTCATAAATAGGGCGCACCGGATTATAAGGCGCATAGCATAGTAGATACTGTGAGTGTGATACTGTGAGATACTGGGACTGTGAGTAAGCGCAGTAAAATGCTGTGTGCACTGACTACGATAGCCGTAATGCTGCAAGCGGTGTGGCTTTATCATAGTCGTAGTGAAACATTTTATTATTATTATTAAATTGTTTTTATTGGTTTTTCATACTGAAACATTTTGACAGAGCGCCGTTTACAACCAGTATGGATCAACCAATTAACCAATTGATCCATATATAAGGCGCTCCGGATTATAAGGCGCACTGTCGTTTTTTGAGAAAATTACCGGCTTTTAAGTGCGCCTTATAGTGCGGAAAATACGTTAATTTGATTTGGCACCACTTTCAGTACTTTCCCAATGTTTGCCACTAACCCGTTACACTGGTTTATGTTTATGTACTCCCTCTAGTCACTAGAGTCGTAACACTAATAGTAGCCTACATTTCTGTCAAATGAATGCAGGTGCTGACTGGAATAAACATTCACATTGTTGTCATATTGGGTAAATTGAATTTGTTTGTAGGGGTGGTCATTTAGAAGAGCCGCTGGGCCTTGCCTATAGACAGCTGTGGGAAACTGGGATTTGGCAATTTATTATTTTCATGTATTTAAATCATGCACAAGTCATCAAGCCACATATATAAGGAACTTTTTGGTTGCAATCAGTGGGTTTGTATCGACGATGGGTCTGAAAAATCTAATTCCACTATGCAAAATCTAAGCCCCTGGCTCTATATATTCCTTATTTCCATATTTCCTGCACCATTTTCTTGGTTCCTTGTTGTTTTCTTTGCTAGGATTTCTTTGCTAGGAAACTATTGCTTTACGGCAACTTAGTATTATCATTTTGAGGTAAACATATTCTTCTGTCTGATTTAGGAAACACATTTCTGTATATAGTGGTCGGCTGACCCAACAAAGAGTATGCTATATAACATGCGGTAACATGTTTGCTAGCACATTTTTGACTTTCACATGAATTGCTTGAAAAAAATGCTACTTGCTCTCACCAAAATCTAATCTCCAGAACTCCTGCGAGGAGCCCCTCATGTCGACGTAGCCTCCGTAGACGAACATGGAGGAACCAAACACCACTGCACTGTGGCTCTTCCTGTTGGTCGGTATCTGTGCACACATTTGGGTAAGCCTATTCCATTAGTGTCTTTCAAAGTGTGTGTGTACATGTGGCAGGCAGCTTGGCCTGGCCTAATGTGTTATTACTTGCGTTGAATGTAATGGTACGGCAGAGCCTTACATACCCGACAAACAGTCTTCTTTCCCTGCCAGTGGACCCATTTGTTCTTCCCTGGAGAATGAAATGAAAAGAAAGAAGAGAAAGGAACTGAGCAGTGAAAACAGGGGTCTGGAGATGGAAGCCAAGCAGCACTCAGCAGGGTATTGTGGCAGGGTAAACACTTCACAACTTGTGCTATTTTGAGGCATGCTGGGAGCATGAATATTGTGTCCTGCTATTGTCTGATTATTTCCCATTCTTTTTAAATTGTGTTTCAGAAACATTGTTTGGAGACAGGCTAGTCACTTAGGATAAAATGTATAGATAAATTAAGCGTGTTTTTCAGTTTTAGTGAATTGTATGTCATTTTAAGTTATATTGTTGCATTGTATGCATATTTAAAACATTGTAATAAACTAGTACACAACAACAAAATGCAGCGCTTCACAACATATAAAGGAATAGCTGCACCATCATGTATTAATATGGAAAGATTATTCAATTTGTACATTGGTATATTGAATAATGAAGAACTTACTGAAATAATTGCCAAGGCATGCTCATACTGTGACCCCTAAACAAGTTGCCTTCATTTCATATTTTCACTTTGGATGATTGTGGGAACGTGACAGATTAACTTTCTGACATGTTGGTATCAGTGTAAATACCAGAGCTCTAAAGACCTACAAGCAAAGACAAGTACCCTGGTCGAGCTAAGGCACCCGCACCCTACAGGAGGAACTCCTGTGAAGCAACTCACCCAAGTCGAACACCCACAGTGGACACCCCCAACCTGTGTACGCACAGTCCAGGGTCCCCCCGAACGCGTACAGGAAGCCCTGGAATCATCCAAATCATCTGTTAGATGTGTTACTGGACTGGGGCAAAACAGTGAAGTCCTTCCAGACCTAGACCAGGGCAGCAGATAAGGCTGATAACAATGGGAGTTTTATTAGAGAATAAAAGGGCACAGTGTCGGGATGTGCAAGTCCTGGGTTCGATACCCGGTGTTGGCACGAATCATTGAGCCAGATTTCTAACCCCTTTCTACTCCTCAATGACTATGAATATCTATTGCGTATTCACTGTAAGACCTAACAGACTACACAATGGTAATGTTAGCTTCATGGGATTTGTACCTCGTGGGCTACCAAAGAGTGTTCCTCCAGCTCCTCTGGTGCCGCTTCACCTTTGCATGGTAACTGTGTCCACTCGTTACGCACTATGACAGAAAATCCACAGGCACACAAGTCAAGCACGGGCACAGGCAAATCCGCATGTGTAAGCATACTCAAGATACACCCGAAGACGTATAAGGGCCATTTTCGATGGCCCTTTCGATGTAAAGTCATTATCCACAAAGCACATTTTAAATATTTAAAGGTCCCATTGCATGCTACTTCATGGATGTTTTTATATAGATATCAGTGGGCCCCTAACATAGCATTTGAAGACGTTCCCAAAATTCAGCCGTCAAAGAACCGACGTGTTATGCGCCATAACACCAACAGCAGAACGGTTATCCAAAAAAAGAAGAAGTGTAGAACAATTGCGTTGCAGTGTGTGTAATCACACACACATACACACACACACACACACACATGTGGCACTCGCACGGTCGTAGCTCATTGATGGGCCAAATTCTCTGTGCTGGCAAGGCGGAGAAAGGGGAGGTGGCATCTCCCCTTATGACGACATACATACACTTGTTTTTTCAAAGGCAGAGAAGAACGCTTAGTGCTCGTTTTACACCCAACATAATTTCTAGCTACTGGGGGAGCATAGGTAGATTAGGGGAACTCATATTAATGTTAGAAAGAAGTGAAAATTTCATGCCATGGGATCTTAAAACAAATATTTTTGACTTCATATCAAATGATTGGACTCAAATGTCGGAATGGAAATCTGCCTTTTGTCAATACTTTTTTCCTTACTTATAAATTCCCTTTGATGCGCCACTTTAATACTGCTATGCTGTAGTAGTGTAATTTAAGTAGGTACTCTATTCATCCCTTTGGGGAAACTCAGGTGTCCAGTAGCAACAGATAGTACAGTACAGTTGACAAACAACAAAATGGACAAACAGTAAAAGTCACCAGAATAAGTCCATAAAAGTCAATAGAAAGTGAGAAATCTTGCCACACAGTGCGGCGCGAAGGGACGAACCAGCACCTACCCACGCTGTAGCTCCAGAAGTCCCCCAGGCAGTGGGTGCTGCGGCCCCCCAGGACATACACATCCCCCTGGTGGGTGCAGCAGGCGTGCTTGCAGCGGTCACATGGAGAGGCCTCAGCCTGGGGGAGGGGCGTCCACAGACAGGGGCTGCTGCGACTCATCACGCAGGGCGGGCCAGCGCCACTGCAGTCATTGTAGCATCTCCTACAGCGACATGTCATTAACGTTAAGGGAAGGAAATTTACATTTACATTTAGGGCATTTAGCACACGCTTTTATCCAAAGCGACTTACGTAGGAGAAGGAATAGGAGTAACAATATATCGCTGTCGGTACAGTCAGCATGTTCATAGGACCTAGTGCCGAGCAATTACAATCGCTATGTTAACCAATTCCCCCTACACAGCAAAGATATCTAGGATAAGATGCTGCACAATGCTAAACACTGCTAACTACAACATACAATAGGTGCGTACATTAAGTGCCAGGACGTACAACATACAATAAGTAGGAGGGGTGGGAGGGGGTGGAGGGTCTATGCAGAGTCTAGGTGAACTCTGAACAGATGAGTATTGAAAAAGCAATGTTGTTGTGTTTTAAAAGTATCCTAAAGTATCCTAACATGCAAACAGAATCCATTGTCCAGCCCTCCCCATCAGCTCCTAAATAAAATGTATCTGAATTCACTGTCTTATTCCGTTCTGCTCTTACATGCTCTTAGAAATCTGAATACTGTTGAATTTCCTGCACGTCGATAAATAGCTTACAGTGTTACAACTAATGTACTATTATTATTATTGCAAAAAGTATATATGTTACAAAGATTTCTGCTAAAAAGATAAGTGTGTGGTTACATCCAGTTTGAACACAAAGGTTTTGATGAAACCAGGCCTGAAGGGAAATAATGTGGCTAAATGAAATGAAAGATACAACTAAAGCATTGACTGAAAAAAAAAACATTGATAAATCTCTAAGATGCTATAAACCACAACAACAGCGACAACAGCAATCCCCATCCTTTAGGGAACAATCTGTGTTCCTGGAAACCATATCAGAAAATACCCCATGTCCTTGAAGGATCTTCCTTAGTCATCCAGTTACGTCTGAGGATACCTGCGATGCCGCGTTAACATTTGCCCAATAAGCTGCAAGTCACAGTGAGCCTGTTGATCATAACACTAGTAAGCATTGTATTGTCAAGTGACGTGCATTGCCACGACAACACGGTGTGTTGCCACGGATGTGGACGGTTCTAATCTCTAGATTACTCGAGAGCACCCGACTCATCACTGGGATCTGCGTCCAAGAGGGTTACGTGACACAGCAAAAAGCCGACGGAATACCTTGGGAGACGCCGTCAGTGAAGAACAACACAGCTGCTAGTAAAAATAAAAAAAACAATACGCTATAAAAAGATTATTGTTCCCTATGTTGCTATTTTA
The DNA here is from genome assembly GCF_949987615.1 of Pollachius pollachius. Lineage (NCBI taxonomy): Eukaryota > Metazoa > Chordata > Actinopteri > Gadiformes > Gadidae > Pollachius > Pollachius pollachius. The sequence goes on from NC_136936.1 coordinate 32,967,549, forward strand.
TACTTTACAACATCAATAATTTAAGAATAAGAACACTATAGCAACCCCCTAGAATGACCTAGCAACCACCCAAAATAGAAACCACAGAAGGAACTCACCTGGGACACCCTAGCAATTACCCAGAATACCCTAGCAACCACCCAGAACACGCTGGCAATCACCCCTTACACCCTAGCAACCAGCCATTTCACCCTAGCAATTACCTACAACACCCTAGCAATCGTCCTGAACGCAAGCAACTGTGCAGATCACCTGTCCAAAACCCAAAATAAGCGGCATGTAACACCTTAGCAGCCACCACTAAACAACAGTACTATTTCACTTGCCCCATTATCCCTTGTACTTTTCCCATGCATCAGCTATGCACACCACAAGCTGCATACCACCATTTCCAGTGAAATTTATAATTTTCTAGTTTATTCCTCTACCTGTGCCCTAGTAAATATAAATAACAGAGCCATATTTAGTGTAATGACATCTGTTTCGCTACGATGACACCTCCTCTGTATTAATGGAGTGTTCCTAAATCCTCGAACGCCAGCCTTCCGATTCGGAAGTCGGTAAATCTCCCAGCTTTCTTGCGGCATCTCTCGGAGGCACGCCCCCTTTATGCCTTCATCTCTCGGAATTCTGAGAGTAGACCAAGTGCAGTGATGACGCTCTCAACAAAAATGGCAGCGCCCGTGAAGAGATTTATTTTCTTTGTATTTGTACCACGTTGGTCATCTTAACGTCGATTTTAAATGCTCTTACGAATGGTTACATTGCTACTTTATTCCGGTCACCAATTTATGCATTGCACGGTCTTGCTGTGCGTGCAATACAATGTAAAGTTGTGTTGTTTGTTTTCGGGCTGGTTTGCTAAAGAGGCTAATGTATTTAACAATAAACAACGACTAGCCAATTTCATCACACAATCACAAAGACGAACAGGAACGCTATAAATGCTCTGGGACAGGAAATGACGTCAAAAGTGCAACTCGGAAGGCTGGCGTCCGAGGATTCAGGAACACACCATTACTTTACTAACTAACTATATTAACCGACCTGTTTAACAGTCACCTCACGCAAATATTACATCATTGAAATGATGTGACTATTGTATATAATTAGAAAAGGAATTATATACATATAGTTACCTTTCATGCCACTTAACATGGTGCATATTCTGAACATATTCTCTTAACTGTAGACCCATAAGAATAATAAGGACACATATCTTAACTTTACTTTTACTTGTTGCATGTTCATGATTGCACATTTTAAAAGTAAACATTAAAAGAGGTGTTGTAGGCCTACCTCAAGGTTACCACAAAGCTACACAAGGTTTCTCTTTAGAATGAAAGAAAGAAAAATCTGTGTCTTGGACAGTTATCAGGGAGGCTCATTCTCTACACTGTGGCTTGACTGGATTTGATCTACACTTCACCATCACAACCAGGTGACAACCCCTGCATCTTATCAAGTGGTGACATAGGGTGAATGTACACTTCACCATGACAACCAACTGACGACCCCTGCATCTTATCGAGTGGTAACATAAGTAAACACTTCTGGACCTTGGATCAAAAGAAACCCTCTAAGACTCTTAACTTGTTCAAACACCTGCGATCAAGCAGTGTTCAAACATACTTGTGTATTGACATTTAAGAAGGGAAAAATATCTATAGATAAATTAGGGGAAAATGCAAGACATGTTTTTTGTTAAGGAAGGCTATTGCCCAATTATTTTCTGGCACCGAGAAAAAAAAAATCTTTACAAGTGCATTATGGTGTTTAAAAGTGACCAAAAATACAGATGCAATACAACTGCTCTTCATTATTTTTTTCTCAGATGGTGGGGACGTCTACGCTGTACAGTAAATTCTACCAACATGAAATCAATCGAAATTTGATCGTGTGTATCGAAGTGTATAGGTCCTACTTAACCTGGTTCGTAGGCGTTCGCGTCTCAAGACGGAACGCCCGGAAAGCGATGCTTCAAATTAGCGTTATTGGTAAGAGAGCGCACGGGACGTTCAGATACATGGTTATGGGAGCTAGAGAGAGGGCGGGACTTCTTATACAGCCACATCCGTTTCCGTTACATGTTTTGGATATTGCTTTATTAATATTTTCGTAAAAACTCCGTATATATTATCATTGTCGTTGCTATTGTTATTATTAACATGGTGATGTATTCTTCTCTCAGTAGATTGTTCACTAGAGTAAATAGCTCATAAGAAGTAAGAGAAGGAAATGACGTTGCGGTAAACCGGAAATAACGATACAATCCCAGAACCTGTCTCAGCCCAACCCTATCTCTACGTTTAGGATGAGAGGCGCTTCAGAAGAGTGTGCTCCGTTATTCACTGTAACGTTCAAAACTATGAAGAAAACGTTTGACTTTACTTAATAGTTTACATTAATAAGCTCGTTACGTGAACACTGGTGAACATTTGGTTAAACGCGAAAGTTATTGACGAGTTGCTCGACGCTGTGAAGAGATGCGTGAGAAACTTTGTGAAGAAGCCACTACCTCTCTTTAGAGATAATAATATATATTACCGTAGAAACGTCCCACATATGGCTATATGTAATCCTGATGTATTGACGTCAAGCCATAGAAGAGGTAGTGAGGAAGAAAGCGGTACAAATCCGCTAACCAAAGGATCTGGTGGTAGTTATTGCTCTCTGAATTCCGTTTTTCTGATCGTCTCTCAGAGGAGGAGGAGCCAGTGTGGGCTAAGGTCTAAGGAAGGAAGGAAGGAAGGAAGGAAGGAAAGGGTGAAGGTAAAGAGGTATGGCTTGACTGCAGCACACGTTACATTTCATCAGTCATCTCATATTTACCTATAAAAAGAGGTGTTAGAACTTAAACAGCCTCGAGTGTTCATGTTTAAGGAAGGAAAGGAGGAAGGGCTTGACTACCGAATACATGACACATCATCAGTCATCTCATATTTACAAAAAAAATGTTAAAGTATCCCAACATAGAAACAGAATCCACTGCCTAGCCCCTACCAACTCCTAATTAGCATGTATCTGAAGGAATTCCCTGTCTCCTTTATGCTCTTACATGCTCTTAGATTTCTGAATCCTGTTGAATTTCCTGCAATTCGATAAATAGCTTATAGTGTTAAAACACATGTACTATTATTATTGCAGAAAGTATATATTTGTTACTTCAGGTTACTAAACTGTTTACAACCAGTTTGGACACAATAAAGGTTTTGATGAAAATCAAACAGGCCTGAAGGGAAATAATGTCGCTAAATGAAATGAAAGATTACATCCATAACTATAAAAAGAGGTGTTATGACTTATAGCGACAACAGCCGCAGCCTCGACTTTTACAGGTATGCTGCGGCAACCTGAGACATGTGACAGGACCACGTGGACATAATGGATAATATATAATTAAATGTTTTATAAAGTGTTCTCTGCACTCCACACGTAAGGCCCTATGTGCCACGAGGCACTTGGAGGACAGGTAATAAGTTCTCTTGAAGTACGTTTTACCTAGAGACGGTACTTAATTTCCCTTTATTTTTGTTTTCCTTTCTTTATTTTTCTTGCTGTCTGTCTTTCGTCTATTTTTTCTTTCTACGATTTTCTTTCTAAATTGCAACCTTTCGAATAGGATAAATAAGCCCACAAACATGTCAACAATAATGAATCTTAATTCATTATTCCAATCAGCATAGCAAACTGCCTGGTTTAACATGGATTATTCCAGGTCAGATGAATCACAGGCACAATGTACTATACTCTTGCTGCACAGTACACAGTAGCCACTAGCCATAAAACAATGTAATAATCCCACATATGCTGTCAATTGTATTAATTACAAGTATAGCCCAAAGTCTGTTTGCCCCCCTGTGTATTATGTAGAAGGAATATCATCCCATCTAGAAAACCCAATCATAAACGACAAAAGCAAATCAAAAGCAGCATGTGTCATATTATTTTACAAGCCAGAATGTACGGTTATAACTCATGTGATCCAATGACCTACGGGTTAAACTGACGTTTGTTGATGCACAACTTGTTTATTGGTGATGGTATATTGGCTAATGAGCTCAAATGTCTAATGTTTCACAGAGTTATGCCAAGGAATTGTTTGCCAATATTGAATAAAGACATTACCTAATGTTCATGGTTTATTGAAAACAATACATGTATCGTTTATGGAACTAGTTAAATTTTTTACAACTTGGAATATAAAAACAAACAAGGGCTATCTTGGGTTGGAAAAAAAATCAAGAAAATGCTAAATAAGTAAAATAAAAGGCTATTCACTCTTTTTTGTCATCAGTGCCCGATATAATCGAATAATAAATTAGTGAATTGATATATAACGATAGTACTATAAATAATAAATGCATTGGATAATCTCTATTGAAAAAAATATAGAAGCATTTGCATATGTTCAGCAAATCCTCAGTGTCATTCTCCCTCCATGTTATGATATGTTTCAACAATTTCCATCTGAGGTACTCAGATGGAAGCGTGGCATGCGAAAAGTCGCCCATTTTAGATTAAACTAACTGACCTTCTTCCTATCTTATTTTGTAACACAGAATAGACCTACACATCCACTGTAATTAGAAACTATCAAATTGATTGCGTTCATTAGTACTGCAGTATACCCATGAGGCCAGGAGAGTGCAGTATGTTTTCATGTTTTTAGTTCAGTATTTGTATGTCCACTGTTCAGTGTTGTATGTTCACTGTGCATGTTTACAGCTGTAGAAAGAGGTTTCTGTCCTTCATCATTATTGTGTATTCCAGATCTGCTTTGAGCTTTGGAAAGGTTTGGGGGGATGGGGGGAGTTGTCTCACAAGTCAGTCATCGTGTATTCACCCCTTGCTGCTTCATTGGTTTTGTCATTCGCATCATGCTGAAATCCGCCATTATTCATAGAGTATTCTCGTTTCTCGTCTGTATTCTTAGACTCTCCATCTTCGGACGACGCTGGAGCTTCCCCATCCTTATCAGACCCTCGGCCAATCGCCCTCTTGTATCCCTGATAGCCTGTTTTGGGGGGAAGCATATGATCAATATCGGAATTGAATACCTGTTGGATTGTTAAACTAACATTTAACTAGATGAATACTAGTTTGTAAATTGTCCTTTATGGACAGCCACCTTGCCCTTAAGGAGCATGACAGCAAAAGTACAATGAATAAAAAAATATGCCATCAAAATAGGAAATAGCGTAGTGGTTATTTTAAATAACCTACCGAAATACATTTGTGATTGAGATGAACCTGATTAATTAGTCAAATCAATAAGACTGGATTTTTTTATTGTAGGGCGATGAAATAATGTTTTAATCTCACCTCCTACAAACATCACTGCGACCACGAGCTGGAATATGCTGTAGATGAGTGGGAAGGCGAACATGACTTCAAGTTCCTCGGGCGCGAACGACAGCTGGACGATGGTGCTGCACAGCTGGGCGTTCTGGAAGCCCGTCTCCAGGGCGATGGTCCGACATCTAAAACATGAAGGGCGCCAAGAGGCAAAGACTAAATACGATGTGCATTTGTTGTTCTGTTAATTAGTGCCCTGGGGTCGCTGAGCAAGGCATTAAACCCCTCACTAGGGTTAGGGTTAGGGTGATATGCAGGTGGCCATGTACAACCCCCCCCCCCCCCCCCCCCCCCCCCACACACACACACACACACACACACACACACACACACACACACATAGCAACCCCAAGATAAAAGTATATTTTACTAAACAGTACATTAGGGAAGGTCTTGGCCCCTAGGCAATTCCACGGGGAAGGGATGACCGCCCTACCTGAACCAGGGCTGACCAACAAATCGGGCCATGGCGAAGCCCATGCCACAGCCGATGAAAGGGTAGATGGTCCCGATGATCCACAGCGAGGGGGATATGGTCCAGGACGACTGGTACAGAACGCCCCCCACCACGGCGATGATGATGATAAGAATGAAGCCCAAGATGGATCCCACCTGGACACCAGAACCACAATCACAACCGTCACATTTGGCCACTCACCAACATTTCGAAGATTTAGCCCGAAGATGGATAGAAAATGTATGACTCAAATGTTTATTTAAGATAATAGCAGCAATCTGACAAAAATATTTTTTTTGCAGGAATATAGGTCATAAAACCTAACTCACACAAGCACCTGCAAACAGTGTCATATATTAATGAAATCCATTAAATTCTTATAACAATAGTTTAATATGTTGCTCAATATGCTAATGGGTCAGGGTTCAATGTGAACATGAAAGTATGAAATGGGAAACTCTTAAAGGGGACATATTATACCACCTGGTGTGTGGTCGGTTAGCCTTACAAGCCGAAACGGCTTGTAAGGCTAATCACACTCACACCTGCGTTTATGAGAACTGCAGTACAATTATACGGCCAACAGAAGGCAGTATCTGTATGTTTACAGTTCAGTATTTAAATGTTCACTTTTATTGGGGTCATATATTGAATAAACCCATTTAATTTGTATGTTTAACGATGGTATTTCAATATTTTACAATGGGTCAAAGTTCAACATAAATAGGATTGTAGTATGGTCACCCTGAGGATCTTTTGGGCCAGCGCAGGTTTTTTGTGCTTAAGGTACATGCCCAGAGTCACAGGGATGAGCAGAGCCACCAGGGTGATACCTGAAAGATGGCAGAGAACAGTCAGAGTCCCATATAAGGTCCTCTGATAAACCCCCTAAGCATCCCAAAAGGCAAAAGTTAACAAACAATAAATTAATATTAAAACAATTTAACAACAGTGAAGTTAAGTTATTGGAACAGAAGGATTTGGGTCACACACTCGCCATTTTTTAATTCATAATTTAATAAAGAATGTAATGAACACAAAGCATCTGTTTGGATGCTTATGGTAACATTTGACTTTGTTGGTGTCACAGTATTTGAATGAGAGGAGCTGGACCAGGGAGAATGACCGTCCAGTCAGAACGGTGGCGTCTGCATGCTTACCGATGCTGTCGTAGGGGATCTGGATGGTGTCTGAGGAGGTCCACACTGACGTGTAGATGAGGAGGCAGAGGGGCATCATACCCATTGCCAAGATGGAGGAGCAGGCCGTCATGCTGATACTGGAATAGGATTTATATAGTCCATCAGAAATGAAGCAACCACTGGGAACATTGGGCACCGGTTAGTCAGTGAGCCAAACAGAGCCAGTAACAAATGCTTGTAAAAGTTATTACGCACATTTGATCAGGGAATGATGCTATTTCTGCATTATATTACAGCACTGGGGTAAATAAGTATTTGTCCTTTGGTTAATTTTTAAATAAACCGACCAACGATGCATCCAAACAACCGTCAAACCAATCATACAAACACCCCAACAAAACAACATCAACCAACCAACCAACCAACCAACCAATCATTAACCACCCACCCACCCACCCACAAACCCAACCAACCATGATCCATCCCTCCAACAAACAGCCCACCAACCCACCCACCCACCTAACCAATCAACCAACCAACCAACCCCGCACCACTCCAACAAACCAACCAACCAACCATCCAAGCATTAACCACGCAGCAAACCAACCAACCACGCCAGCTCCAATCAAACAACCTTCCAATCGTTAGCCACACAACAAACCAACCAACAAACCAACCAAGCACCACTTCATCCAACCAACCATCCAATCATTAACCACGCAACAAACCAACCAACCAACACTCCAACCATCCAACCAAACAATCATTAACCACGCAACAAACCAACCAACCAACCACGCACCACTCCAACCAACCAACCATCATTGACCAAGCAACAGACCAACCAACCAACCAACCAACCACACAACACTCCTACCAACCAACCATCCAATCATTAACCACGCAACAAACCAACCAACCAACCACCCACCCAAACAGCCAACACTCCAACGTGGATATCTCACCTGAGGTCCATGTCTCCATCCAGCCAGTAGCAGATGATATTGGAGTTGGCGCCACCGGGGCAGCAGCCCATGATGATGATGGCTATGGCCTGCACAGGCAAAACGTTGAATGCAAAGGAGAGGGCGAAGGCAGTGAAGGGCATGATGCCAAACTGGCAGAGGAAGCCGATGAAGATGCCCCAGGGCCTCCTGATGTGTCCCCACAGCTTGGTAGAGTCCACCGTACAGCCCATGGAAAACATCACCATGGCCAGCATGATCGTGAGCACCACGCTAAGCACTAGGCTCAGGATGTCATTGAAGTTACTGGGGGGAACAAGACAGTCTGTGCCCGAACATCTTGTGGCATTTTGCAGGCACTCGACAGCGGCGGCCATCCTAAACGAGGTAAAAAGTAGCGGGTCCTTAAAACGGCTCGTAGGTTTCTTTGTTTCACGTTAGTTCTTATCTCCCTGAAGCCGAAGCACCGCAAGGGACAATGAGGAAAGAACCCTCTCTCAGTGGGTATTTAACGACTTTCCCTCAACCGCTTCCAATTGACAGAAGAAGCGAGAAAAATCAAAAATTAACCACAACCTGCTAGTTTTTATGAGGTCAGTCCAACAGGGTCATTCATATAAAAGAGCAGCATTGACGTTTCAGCTTTGTTCTGATAAAGGACGATTGCACCATATTCTTACTTTATTATTTATTTTATGTGCTCTTAAAAAAACCTTTTTATTGGACTCATCCCGTCCAATCCAGGTATCGACATCATCACCGTCATATGGTTGGGAGGTGCTCTGGAGAACTAGTGCATCAAGTGCACCGCCCCATTCACCATAAAGCAGGAAGAAACAAATAATGATATATATTTTGGACTGGTCCCTTAAAAAGCAAATAAGTAGTGAGTTGTGCCTTTTTATGCTTTATGATAGGGTGAGATAGAGAGGAAGGTACAGGAGAGAGAGGGGAGGACATGCAGCAAAGGACCACTGGCAGGAATCAAACCCGGGTCTTCTGCCATCAGGACCGCTCTACCCAGGGAAGCACCGGGTCTCCCAAGTAGATGTCTTTGATACAGATGTATATTTTATGATTGATTGTTAATTCAGTATTGTCAGCTTTTCCATAAAGCTTACAGTGAACGTGAGGAGACATTGGAAGAGATAGTAGAAAATGTAATCTAGTTTTTATTTGCAAACACTTTTATTTTGGAGAAAGTTGGGTTAAGACATCTTGCTTAGGGATGCCGTGATGACATTAGGGTTGAGAAGCAGAATTATAAGTTGGGAGTTATCAGTCTAAACTCCATACAAGCCGGTCTGAAATGCCTATCATGAATGTCCGGCCTTTTGCATACTCAATTAATGTGACAATGACAATGAAATTAATGCCCTTGTTCCCTAACATTGAGGTGCAGAGACCTACAGATAGTATACATAGATGAATCTCCACAGCCAACCCATTGCCATAGCCTTATGCATGCCAACCTTTCTTTGTTAACATCAGGCCTAATTACAGTGTCCCTGATTGTAAACGCTTATCTTTCCAAGATTACATTACTGCTATGAAGCTCATTATAATACCAGGAAACAAAGCACAGCATTGCTCATGTGTTTAGACATTTAACATACCCCAACCCTGAACATGCGGTGCAGGTCTGATGTTAGTTCACTAGTGTCCAGGAAAAGGCATGAATGCATGTGTCATTATCCCACATTTTATTCCAATAGCTTGGAGTTAACACCTTTAAAGATCCTTCATCTCCAGACATGGAATATAGACTGTAGAGCTGGAGTCTTCCTAGAAATAGGTCACTAAAAAAGAAAGGGGGCTCGACATCTTTAGCAGACCTGGCACAGATTGTCCAAATGCAAACACTAGGGCTTTTAAACTTTGTTCATGTCGAAAGTAAATATAAAGTAGTCAACACAAAAATAAAGCTGCAGTATTTAGTGTTTTCATTTATTCAACAAATCCAACATGTCAGTTTACAAAATAGCTTAAATGTAAATCCTGTATACTGCATCTTTTTGATTTTTTAACAATGATCCTCATCTCAGTGCTCTGGAGAACTAGTGCATCAAGTGCACCGCCCCATTCACCATAAAGCAGGAAGAAACAAATAATGATATATATTTTGGACTGGTCCCTTAAAAAGCAAATAAGTAGTGAGTTGTGCCTTTTTATGCTTTATGATAGGGTGAGATAGAGAGGAAGGTACAGGAGAGAGAGGGGAGGACATGCAGCAAAGGACCACTGGCAGGAATCAAACCCGGGTCTTCTGCCATCAGGACCGCTCTACCCAGGGAAGCACCGGGTCTCCCAAGTAGATGTCTTTGATACAGATGTATATTTTATGATTGATTGTTAATTCAGTATTGTCAGCTTTTCCATAAAGCTTACAGTGAACGTGAGGAGACATTGGAAGAGATAGTAGAAAATGTAATCTAGTTTTTATTTGCAAACACTTTTATTTTGGAGAAAGTTGGGTTAAGACATCTTGCTTAGGGATGCCGTGATGACATTAGGGTTGAGAAGCAGAATTATAAGTTGGGAGTTATCAGTCTAAACTCCATACAAGCCGGTCTGAAATGCCTATCATGAATGTCCGGCCTTTTGCATACTCAATTAATGTGACAATGACAATGAAATTAATGCCCTTGTTCCCTAACATTGAGGTGCAGAGACCTACAGATAGTATACATAGATGAATCTCCACAGCCAACCCATTGCCATAGCCTTATGCATGCCAACCTTTCTTTGTTAACATCAGGCCTAATTACAGTGTCCCTGATTGTAAACGCTTATCTTTCCAAGATTACATTACTGCTATGAAGCTCATTATAATACCAGGAAACAAAGCACAGCATTGCTCATGTGTTTAGACATTTAACATACCCCAACCCTGAACATGCGGTGCAGGTCTGATGTTAGTTCACTAGTGTCCAGGAAAAGGCATGAATGCATGTGTCATTATCCCACATTTTATTCCAATAGCTTGGAGTTAACACCTTTAAAGATCCTTCATCTCCAGACATGGAATATAGACTGTAGAGCTGGAGTCTTCCTAGAAATAGGTCACTAAAAAAGAAAGGGGGCTCGACATCTTTAGCAGACCTGGCACAGATTGTCCAAATGCAAACACTAGGGCTTTTAAACTTTGTTCATGTCGAAAGTAAATATAAAGTAGTCAACACAAAAATAAAGCTGCAGTATTTAGTGTTTTCATTTATTCAACAAATCCAACATGTCAGTTTACAAAATAGCTTAAATGTAAATCCTGTATACTGCATCTTTTTGATTTTTTAACAATGATCCTCATCATAGTGTAAGCAAGAGATGAGTATGAGTGAGACTAGAGAAAAATATAGAATGAGAGACATCAGTGAGTGTGAGAGATACAAAATACAGGCGAGAGAGAGAGAGAGCATTAATGACGTGCTTAATTAATATTAATATGAACAAACACATTAATAAATGTGTGTTTATACAATATCTTAGTTCACATGGTTGCACAAATGATGTTTGGCTAGGCTTAGCCCTCGGCGGTGTTGGAGAGTTCAACCTTCCCCGTGACGTGAGCGATGAAACACCTTAACAGGTAGATGCCCGAGAAGTGGTGGGAACTGAGGAAAGGACAAGAAAGAACAATGTAGCCTTTGATTTGTATAAAATGCCTTAAATATATGTTAATTACTTCCTTGCAAGATGGGTCTCTTTTTTGCAGCATGGATCATTTTGTTGATTTAAAAAAGATCTTATGATGACCATTGTGTGTGCGTGTGCGTATGCTGAAGAAGGAGTGATTCGTTGAGCATGTCGGCCATCTTATCCCTGACAATCCACACAAAGAGAGAGCTAAACAATGGATTCACTTCTGCCGTGCAAATAAGTGCACGTGTATGCGTGATTATGAATGTACAATGCAATCCAACCCTACCCTCCCTCATCGTTATCTTATCTGATAGAAGATAGTAATCTAACGTTAATGGTTTCAATTAAACATTGTCCTTGCTCATCACATAAGGAAACTCTGTCAAGATACACTGTTACTCACTATCAAAGTGGAGAAAAAGGAAAAAACAATTAACCAAAGTCTAGGTTTAGCCTTTGGACTGCATCTGTTCATTATCTGTTAAACATTTGAACGCTTATTTTGTGAGAAGTCGTTTAAGTAGATTACAGTCCATTTACTTTCAGTTAACAAGAAATTGTAACAACTGACACGTCCAAGAGCATTCAGTACATCATCAACTGAAATAAAATAATTATGGAAAATAGTTTGTAAATGATTAAAATTTTTATCTAAATTTGGAAAGTTTCCAAATTGTGAATCCATGATTTGCGTCATATTAAACAACATTGTAGTACTGAGCATTTCCAGGTTTGTGGCATGGATATCACCTGGCCCCATCTATTGCATGTACTGTAAACTAGTAGCTCAATGCCTAACAAATTGTGTAAGATTCCCTGAGGTAACTTGGTGTACCCGTATATAAAAGCGTTGTATCCCTATTAATTTGTTGCACATGCTGATATGCAATCTTACTAATGCAACTCTCTCAATCAAGACTAAAAATGTTGTTCAGTATTTGCGTTTAATAAGGGTGTGTGAAAAAATGATTCATGAAGGAGTCTGGATTCTTGATCTTCTATGACTCTCAATTCATTCATTTTCTTAAGCTTGCCCTTGCTTGTTTGAATTATTTGAATCATCTGACATACGTGTCCAATGTCCAAGAATTTTAATTCTCTCTCGGACACGCTCAAAATACAGCGCTCATTAGAAGGAGCTCCCCACATCTTCACAGGATGTTGTACTGCAAGCGTCTTAGAAGCTTAACCCTCTCAGATGCGGCCATCAACATCTCTCGCCACAGGGGTCCCTCGGTCGTAACGTCGAAGAGTATACTAAAAGGCACTTTGAAATAATTAAAAGAACGAACGGAGCTGAGTGGAAGGTTCACAAACTGTTTGGCAGAGACTGGCAAAAACCTACAATTTTACTTCTGCATTCTCTAAATGAGGGTCTTATTTAAGTAACAGTGGTAAAATGGCAAAGATTATTATGTTGATGATCATATTACTAGGGTTAAATATAAAATAAAAAGAGTTTTCGGTTCACTGGTGGAGTGATCTTGGCGCCACTTGACCAGTGAATATGGCTCCGTCATTTTATTTATTGTAATTATTTAGCCTAATACTGCTACCTAGAGGAATATTAGAATAGTGTATGGTGTAATGTAATACCCATTTACCTCAAACTCATTTATTCTGTTTCTGACATTTCAGGAACCTTTTCAGACCTGTTCACATCTGTGCTCCACATCTACTCTGTGATGCAATACATAATTATTCCTATGTCATTGTAAATTAAATGAATCATTGCTAAATGGAAGCTAACCAAATCAGCCACATTTCTATAACCAGTAATTAGGCCTGTTTTATCACCAGCAGGGCATAATAAATAGCATATATTTGGTTAATTTGCAGAATATCATGTACATTTACTAATTTAGCAGACTTATCACATTTTCCAGAGTGACCTTAAGTCGAAGCTTACAACATAGAATTTGAGCTTCGAAGAATTGGAGTAATGCGGGAGTAGTGTCCAAATTCAACCACATACAACAGTAATAGTAGCTTCTTTTTATGTGTATTTTATGTAAGCATAAAAAAGCAACAATATACTAAGCAAACTAAATTGCGTGAATAAAAAGAGTAATGTTGAGGGATTGTTTTATTGCTCTAAGGTTACAGCCGTAGAGTACATTTGACCTTGGGCAGTCATGTGTTCCCTCCAAGGCCAGGGTGTGTTCCTTTGGTTTATTGCACAACCCTCTGACTGGTCAGCTGACACCCAGACACGTGACGTAATGTGGTGTGTAAATGACTCAACATCAAAACATGAATAGAAAAGAACAGTGACCTATGAATGAAGTTCCTACATATTGTAACAAATGAAGGAAGAACTCATTTACTACACATAATAATGCAAAAAATTTCAGAGAACCATTTTTGGCCCAAATTAGCATAGAGCTGATTATCCTGGGAATGAGAACAGTTTGTAATATTATTCACTCAAAAGGTATGTCGAGTTGGACGGCAGCCAACAGCTTGAACAGTGTTTGAATCAATATTGGTAGCCAATAAAAACCGGTAGCTGTGCGATAAGGGGAGCCATCTTTGTGTATGCAACGGTCACGTGGGAGAGCGCTGCCTCACCTGACCAGAATGGGCTGGGGGAAGCAGCTGGAGGTGCGGTCTCTCACCACATCCTGGAGACTCAACAGGTTGGTCAGCAGGGCTCCGTGGCCACACTTATCGATCTTGGTGACCACTATCTGGGGTACAGACACAAGGGCTTCACTGGTCACGTCTGCTCAACCCTTGCAGTAATTTAGCAGATACAGCATATTCTTCTGTTTTCACAAAGCACCTGACCTGCTGTGAGTTTTATATGCACACGTCAGCAGGTAGGAGTTAGGCGTCTTGCTCAAGGATTCCAGGACAGGTGGACTGCAGACATTGGTGTTTAACCAAGAACCTTTCGGCTTAGAGTAAAAACACTGAACCTACTCCCTCCCCCAATTGTGGCATTTGATTTTGATTGGCAACAGAACCATGGCTACCTGCCTAGCACAGCTTTTTTTTCTGGAAGCTGAGCAGGGTCCCACCCTTTTTTGGGAGACCATGGTGCTGCTAGAGGTGTTGGTGGGCCAGTAGGGGTTGCTCAACCCTCTGGCCTATGTAATATCCCCAATGCCCCAGGATGGAGACAGGGACTTCTCCTTTAAAAAGAGAACCCTATTTTGGGGGATTTAACCCCCAGAACACTGGGATGCTTGGTCATATCACCTCCCCTGCCCCCACGTGCACCCAAACACACACAATGTGAAGTGCTTTGGGGCTTCAAAAGTGATAGAAATGCAATTAATTATTATTGATATTCTATTGAACAAAATATTTATTTCAAAAGGTCAGATTCACAACATAATACTAAAGCCAGTTATATGTTTATTGTGGAACATAAATCGTGCCACCTTTTGGGTATATAACTAATCTACAGGCCAAATGTTATTGTATTTATCTCAATTATTTGGTGAAACAAAATGAATGAAACAAAGTTTACTGTTTTACTGATTAGTCATTTTTGCAATCAAACCTTATCCAAGTGACTTGCAGGCAACTGTCTTTCTTTCTTTCTTTTTAAAGAAAGAAATTTCCATCAGAACTGGCACGGAAGCGCCAGGGCAGTAAATCGGTCACCAAAAATAATAGAAACCATTATAGTCAAGGCTATTCCACTAGGCTATTCCACTGGATACGGTCGCGGCACGGCACCGTCCCCAAACCGGGACTTCGTTTACGGTTCATGCCTCTTCTATTTTTGAAAGTTGCCGGTTAGCAGCCGTGTCTCAGAACACTTCTACAGCCAATCTGTTTGCATTTGCTCATGAATATTCGTGAGTTCACATCGACCCCTATTCACAGGGTATTGTAATATTATACAGTCTATCTATGATATCAATAGCTAATCAGTGGCAAAGAAGAAATGCAAGTCTGCATCGATGCCTCGTCTATTCTCTAATCGCCAGTCCAGCGTCGCAAGCTGACCGCGACGTTGCCATGACATCTAGAAATCATACTGTATTTAATGGGTTATAATATTGATGTATAGGGGTTGATTATAACTAGTGAATAATATTGTATGAGTCATTCTAATCATAATTATTTGTACAATTCATATAGGCCTATTGTAATTATGCACGCCTTCAGCCATCAGCCAGAACGTGTCCGTACCGCTTCCAGTGAGGATTGCAGTACGGAACACAGCCGTGCCGCTGCCGTGCCGCTTCCGTGCCGGTTCTGGTGGAAATTGGCCTTTAGACATCAGCTCAGGGATGCCAGCTGCGGATATAGGGGTTAAAACCCGGAAAGTTAATTTCTTTACGCAACACTAGACTATCTTGCAGCCAATTTCCCAAAGATGGAAAAAATAATTAATGTACAGTCCCAATTTTAGCAACGGTCAAAGTGATGAATAAACCAGCAGCGTTGAATAATTGATTGACTCCCTCCATTAGGGCTCTAACGCGTGACATCAAGTTGAAACAGGAGAGCGCTCCAGATTAATCAACAGGGGGCGCAATGATGAACAGCCCAGAGTTAAGTTGGGAGGTTTAAAAACACTCAGAGAGAGAATAACGAGAAATGAGACACACGTGCCACAGCCTACAACCACATGACGGAGATCTACTGGGAGAGGGAGAGAGGGAGATAGGGAGAGAGAGACGAAGGAAGGGGTCTTGAACAAAACTACTAGTGTTGAATAAGGTAAAGGAAGGTGGTCATATCCTAATACATCCCTCTTTTATCCACTTATTAACTTACTTATCTGGAAGAGGTCTATCTAACCATCCACACATTCATTCATCCACCCAGGCAACATTCCATCCATCTATCCGTATCGACCCATCCATTCATGCATTGATAAATAAACCACCCAACCCTCCATCTAGCCATCCTTCTACAAGGCAGGATTTGAGGGGTGGATAGAGTGGTGTTAGTAAACACATAGTTGGAGTAGGGGGGTAGCGGTAGAGGACTTACCACGTATGGCCGCCTCATCTCCTCGCACATTTCCAAGGCAATAAAGTCAGCCTTTTGGATACCAATACTACCATCCACCAATAGGAAGGTCCTCACAAGACTGAAAAAGCCAAATGAAAGAAGCGATGGTTAGTTCCTGCAGATTTTATATTGGTTGCACTGAACAGCGCCGGGATCAATTCAGTGTAGCAACTGACAGTATAGGGCTTCATGTTTTTTTAAAACGTGCACTAATAATAATAATTAAAATCACATCAAAATACCCACTTGCTCCTTGTTTCCAGGTAGGGCTCCACCATGTCAACAAAGTCTGTGGGAGCTCTGTGTCCATAGCCTGGCATGTCCACTATGCTGAACGCCTTCCCCACTTTGAAGAAGTTCATCTTTTTGGTGTGTCCCTGGCACAGAAGCCACAGGCATGTTAAATCGCCATTTATCGGCACATTAAAAGAAACAAAAATAAAGCCTGCCATGATCCTAATAAATGAATACACTACAATCATGCAAACAAACCCTTTCTGCATATGCAAGCATTTGGTAACACAATTTTTTCCAGGAAATAGCAGTGTAGACCCTTTTCAGGGAGGGGTCATCGTACGACAAACACAGGTGTTGCCCATAATACTAATTATAGGTCTGCTACTTTTATGTAACAGAGCATAGACTTATCTTCCCCTAGTTCATTCTACCGTAACACCCATAGAGTGTTGCTGTTCTGAATTCCCCTATGCATTTGTCTGATTTGGTAATTCTGTCAGGCAGATAGTAATGCCCCCTTACCACTAGGCGGGGTCCTTTTCCATATGTTAAACATTGAAGACCATTCGCACATTATTCTAGTTCGTTCTACCTCGTGTGCGTTCTTGACCAAGTGAGTCATTCTTTGATATTTATATTGATATTTATGTATGTACAAAAAGTAAGAACAGTACAGTTCAGTTATATGTTTATGTTGTGTCAATAAGTTCCATTTGGTCAAGTGTTCTGCAACTTTACAGTGTATTCACGTCGCAGCCGTGATTTCATTCGGATCACGTCTATTACACATGCGCTCATTCGGAGCATTGAAAATCATTTATTATTTTACTGTTGTAGCCTGTTCATTTATGTACTTATATTTGGTTGCATTTTGGTTACATTGCAGATACCACACACATTTGTGATTACTAAACCTGTTTGCACCTGAAACTTCATAAAGCCCCATGAAATGAATCACTGCCTACAAGAGTCCCGCTGTGGATCGAGCAATCCGCCTAATCTCAGATATCATCCGCAAACGTCCTTCAATTCTCAACATTGGTCCTTTGAAACCGGAACGCTTCACCCACAGCAATAAAATGGCAGAAAGGGAGGGAGAAGCAGCGCCAGATGGGATCACGATAGGACAAGAAAGGAGAGGGCAGCTCCCATCACACCTTCGAGCATATGAAATGACTCTCCCCAAATAATTTCTAGCATCCACAATTCCCCTCGGCACTCTCGATAGAGCACAGGGGTCCATACAGAGCACTGACACATATCAGCTGCAATCTAACATCTAGAGACCAGCTAGACAACCGCTCCAAATCAGCAGTAAGCAGCAAAAAACTGACAAAATCAGGGAATTATGACTACAACCATTCGGAGTGCAGCTCAGTAGTTATTGGCAGCTGCTCACCTGCATTGCATCACGCATCATTCGACAAGATCTCTAATAGCTCACATCAATCTGGTTTCGTCCATCAGCAAATACGTATCCCAGCTCAGGCAATGCAGCATCCACTAGCCCATCAGACTCCATCTCAGCCTCCGCCTGTGACACCTGCTCACTCGGCGTATGAACAGACTCTGCATTGCATCGCTGCATATCCGCAGACGGCGTATAATCCACCGGGTCTTCCTGTACAGCCAGAGCACCAGCAGATGTCCGTGGCACCCTCACAGTCTGTATACCAATCTCCTGCAGCGATACCTGCTGGGCCTTCACAGACAAGGTATTATCATCCCCCAGCTATGCCTGCAGCAGCTTTACAGCCGGTCTACCAGACCCGGGCTCCACAGCCGGTCTACGAGACCCGGGCTCCACAGCCGGTCTACAAGACCTGAGCTCCACAGCCGGTCTACGAGACCCGGGCTCCACAGCCGGTCTACAAGACCTGGGCTCCACAGCCGGTCTACGAGACCCGGGCTCCACAGCCGGTCTACCAGACCCGGGCTCCACAGCCGGTCTACGAGACCCGGGCTCCACAGCCGGTCTACGAGACCTGGGCTCCACAGCCAGTCTACCAGACCCAGGCGCAACAGCTGGTGTACCAGCGCCCGACTCCACAGCCCCAGGTTCCACAGCCGGTGATCCAGCACCAGGCGCAACAGGCGCTGTATACAGCACAGAATACCAATCGCTCCAGTGGTGCTTCCACAGCCATGGTATCAGCATCCTGTTGTGACCGCACCGCATTTGTATCAGCTTCCACCCGAGTCAGTGGCTCAGCCAACCTACTACACGCCACCAGCGGAACCTGTCAAGCACAGGCATTACCCCCCCTCCAGTCTTGTCTAAACTGCCTGCCTATCAACTGCCCTCTACGACGCCATCAGCTTTCCAGTGAATGCCTTGGATGATGTCCCAGCCATCTGTAGCCGATCATGAAATCCCTCTACGGCAACCAGTGCCTGTGCCAGCTCTCCCTAACCTGGTAAACAGCAGCGAGAGAGTTCACAGATCTGAAAATGGCTCTGGACTATCTCTTAAATTCCCATGCTGAATTGTCCGAGCACTATAAATATAGGGTACTAATGGAACACTTGAAGATAGACGAGGCTAAACTGATAGCATAGTCATGTCATCATTACCCCCAAGCTTACTAACCCTACTGCAGCTATGCAGGCCCTGCAGCGGCAATATGGGCAACCACACCAGCTGCTGCAGAGAGAAATTCCGGCTATTCTGGTGTCAGTGCTGGCAATTCAGAGGCGTTTCAGACCTTTGCCCTCAGCGTGAACCTCCTAGTAGGTATGCTGATGTCTCTCGAAGGCCCTAAAGGCACAGAACTGATATCCACAGGTCATGCAGATTGGCTTCTGAGTAAGCTACCGAAGTACTCCAGGGCCAGCCTCTTCAAACACCTGCAGGGTAGGCTTTTAAGCACACTCCTGACCAAGTGGAGAAATGGCTGACGGATGATAAGCATTGCAGGAGGTGCGGTCACACTAACCATAGGCCAGAAGCATGCACCTTGAAAAAGCCCTGTGGGGAATGCAACGAGCTACATCTTGGGGTACTGCATCGAGTCCCCAAACCAGGTGCAAGCCTCTTCCTCGTCACACCTCTGAACAGAGCGACACTCAACCACTCCCACCGGCGGAGACGAGTCTACCTGAAAGTAGTGCCTGCCCTAGTTAGGAACGGAAGATCACCTAATACGTATGCCATCCTTGATGACGGTGCAGAGCGTACAATTATCTTGCTTGTTGCAGCTCAGCATCTAAGTCCTTAGAGTCCTTAGCCTTGAGGACCATCCGCTACGACGACGCTCAGCTTACTGGCTCATCTGTTGACTTCCACGTGTCATCATTGGCCCATCCGGGAGAGAGACACCTCATCAGAGGGGGTACATCGCTGGCAGCTCGATGTCCTCCCATTAAAATGTGAGAAGCTGATCACACGATCACGTCACAACCAAGAAGGCGTGAACATCTTGGAATCCCAGACCTAATGGGTCCAAGTCGGGGACACTCTTCGACATGCTTCACCACTGCTAGGCATCAAAGAAGCTCCATTGCTGAAGACCAGCGAAGACGCAATCATGGCGAACCGCCGTAGTACGGAAAGGCGACTGCGAAGGACCCAGCCAAGGCTCAGCTCTACAAAGCTGAAATCCAGCATCTCATTGAGGCAGGGTGCATTGTCAAGCTAAACCCAGAGGAGCCAGGGGAGTTGAGAGGCAACATCTTCTGTGGTCTCACCACAATAAGTCCAGTACTGACCACACCTGACACTGCCCAGATTACATCCTTGGGTGACTTGGTCAAAGAAACACAGCAGTCCTTACACGGGGGGGCGGCACCCTAAACCTGTTTGCACCTGAAGCTTCATAAAGACCCATAAAATCAATCTCCGCCTACACTACTCCTTACAAGAGTCCCGCTGTGGATCGAGCAATCCACCTAATCTCAGATATATCATCCGCTAACGTCCTTCAATTCTCAACATTTGCGTAACACTGGTTTATCCTACAATGATGCCCGACTCACTGGTGTCTTGGATACTCTGACCTCCACCTCGGGGCTCAGGGAGAACAGAGCTCTGATCAGAGACGACTTGCCCACATTGCTTCTCCCAATGAAACACACCTGGCAAGGAAAGACAACATGGATTCAACATTATTTAGTCGCTTACATCTACAGCAACGACCTCTAAGCAATGCCCAGGTAGGTGTTAGGACTGCTAGGAAGCATTTGGGAATTGTGAAAAATTATTTGATAGCCTTTCTTCAAACTCTAAATGACCTGTCCTGACCTCTGGTTGTGTTAGGGCAGGCACATGGTCCATCCTCACTGCAGAACTCAGGTAATCAATTTGATTAGACCGGCTTGGGTGGAACAGCTGCTCAGCTTTCACTATGTCCTCCAAGCAGGGCTGAAACAACTGGAAGTTAGTCCTGTCCACCGACCTGTGGATCGGTTAGGGTTCAGAATCACAGTTTATTTTATTTTATTTAACCTTGATTTAACCAGGTAAAAGACCTGGCCCAATGGGCAGCATAGAACTGAAGATAACTGTACATATGTTTCATACAAACAAAACGCACAATTTAAACACAATTAAAAGACTGCATTAGATGCCTTGTACTGCTGATTTATCTTGAAGATAATCTGTCATTGGAAGACCAGATAATGCTGGTGGTAGAGATGGATGGCCAACAGCGGTCACTAATCCAAATCGATATCTGCCTGTGTTATAAACATCCAAAGCGCATGACACACCACTTTTGATACAAATACTCAGTCTGTTTGCATATACAGGGCCACAATAGACAGGTGCAATCAGCCATCTCCAACAACCCATTTCTCTCACAACGTGCAAATCAGACAAACACAAGTGGGGTCCTGGCCCAAAGTTTGGGAAACACAGATTTCCGTAAACAAAAACAATGTCTTAAAAAAAACAAACTCCAGATGAGCCGACACAAAAACAAATAGGCTTATATACTTAAAGATCCTATGGCATGAAAATGTCACTTTCTGAGCTTTTCTAACATTATTATGAGTTCCCCTTGCCTACCTATGCTCCCCCAGTAGCTAGAAATTTCGTTGGGTATAAAACGAGCACTAGACATCTGCTCCGCCTTTGAAAAAACAAAGCTCAGATGCGCCGTTTTGGATTTTTCCCCGTATGTCGTCACAAGGGGAGATGCCACCTCCACTTTCTCTGACTTACCAGCCCAGAGAATTTGGCCCACCAATGAGGTACGACCGTGCGAGCGCCACATGTGTGTGTGTGTGTGTGATTACACACACTGTAATGCAAGTGTTGTACACTTCTTTGCTATTTGGATAAACGTTCTGCTGTTGGTGTTATGGCGCACAACACATCGGTTCTTTGACGTCTCTGGTATTTCCACAATGAGACTGTAGTTGGGAATATCTCAGCCATCGTTGAGCCCCGCTGCCCGCGGTTCAGTCTACTTCAGATTGATGTGGAAGTGGAAGAACAAGAGACGTCGGAGAACCTGACGCAGTCATTTTTTACGATTCATAATATCGTCTGGAGGCGCACACAGCTGTTGGCCGTGATAATATATATTAGATGATATGTATTATAGGATATTATTTGGACATAGAGCTCCAGCACTGTAACGCAAGTGCTGGAGCTCTTTGTTATTTGGATAACCGCTCTGCTGTTGGTGTTATGGCTCATAACATGTCAGACTCTCGTCTGGTATTTCCACAACGAGACTCGTAGTGGGGGTTATCTCAGCCATGGTTGAAAATGAATTGGGGGAAAGGAACTTTGGCTTTGACTCTCCGCTTGAGCCCCACTTCCCGCTGCCCGCTCCCGAGGGACCACCGCCTTGGCGCTGTCCGCTGCAGGAGGCGATTGTGCCTAAACGCTGCCCGCTGCCTGCTGCTCGCTTCCGAGGCGGTGGTCCCTCTGCAGCGAGGCTCCGGCGGGAGACAATCGCAGTCAACAATCGCGGGCAACCATCCCTCTCTCCTCCATGTCGTGGTTCAGTCTACTTCAGATTGATGTGGACGTGGAAGAACCAGAGACGTCGGAGAACCCGACGCAGTCGTTTGAGATTCATAATATCGTCTGGAGGCGCACACAGCTTTTGGCCATGATAATATGTAGAATATGATATAGATATCTATATATAATATATCATTTAGATATAGAGCTCCAGGACTCCCACCATAAAGTAGCATGCCATGGGACATTTAAATAAAGCCAACCTGTCGAGGTAGGGGTCCAGCACACTGAAGGGGTACAGCAGGCCTTGAAACTTGCGCTTTGGCAGCGTTGAGGCAGACTGGACAGAGGCCAGTTTATGGAGGCCATGACGTGGGGCAGCATGGAACAGCGGTCCAGGCAACAATATGCCCAGCCTCAGACACCACATCTTCACACCCCTCTGAATCAAGACCTGTCCAATACAAAATGATTGAATAATGAATTCACACATACAGTGTGTGCACATTCATATGATTATTGATTGTCTTTCTTTGGACGTTTTTCACAGGAAGGAAGATAATGAATCTTGAATTTTCTCAACAAAGTCAGGTTGATCAGAATAACGAGCTACACATTACGATCATAAACGATCTTTAGTTTATGATAGTTCTCCCTTGGTAACACAAATACTCAGTCTGTTCGTATATACAGGGCCACTATAGAAAGATGAAGTCAGCCATCTCCAGCAACCCATTTCTCTTACATTGTGAGAGAAATGCAACAATCTATGACGACATAAGATTGTTTTTTTTGCCAGTGATGCCCAGTGATGAGTTCCTTTTATTAAATGCACGTTATGGAGTGAATTACAAACAGAAGAATCGTATAGCTTACACTATAGTGTCAATAATCCGTTCTTCATAACGGATCCCTGATGCTTCTTGAGTGGGGTATACTATGAACCGTTGTAGGACATCCTCCTCATGCGTCCTCCATGCTGTGTGTTGTGTGCAGCAGCCAAATGAGTCCCCGCCACCCAAGCAACCACCCATGGCTTGTTCTGCATGCATAATAGTCCGTTTAGGTAATAATTATGCAGCAAAACGAAACAAAGTTTTCAAAATAAAGATTAAAGATCTTTGGTAGTTGTTATTATTGGAATTTTTTAATTATTATCTGTTGCATTTATAAACACACATACAGAATCTCATTCACAAATATAGGCAGCAAGTTTCACCAATACTGTGCTACACTTTTGGTTAGGTTATTTATTTAGTTGAATTGATTATTGATTATTGATTGCACATTCTGTACCCCTGAAATCTCCAATAAAGACGTTATAATATAGTATCAAAATATGCTCCCCACATCTTGCAGTGTACATGAAGTGAGTAGTGGTGTCAAGTAAGGTGATTCTGTAGTGGGATCGTCGTTTATAGAGGCAATCGGTCTGCAGATCAAAACCAAACATTTAGTAGCATTTTTAGGGTAAAATCGATAGGGTAAAAAAATGCTTCCTTCCAATAGAGTGGCGAAGTCACGCCTCTTTCGGTAGAGCCCATGGGACCTATGATGTCGAAAAATATGAATGGGTTTCAATGGAGAGAAAGTAATTATTTTCTGTTCTTAGTCTTTATATGCCCTAGGCAGCACTAGGCAGCACTATACAGGTACAACTCCAATGTCGGTGCAAACCGCGCGTAATGATCAGTCGGTCCTTCTTAGTCATATGGGTACGAGTTCCTCAGTGATATTTGGTTAGTACACGTGACAGATCCGATAAAACATTGCTTCACAAATAATTGGTCCAATCTTCTAAGAATATTTAGCAGACAGATCATTACATAAAGAGGTATTTAATGTTGATGCTGTATTCACCTGAAATGGAAGGATAGTTTGTTTTTATATGTTTGGTGTACAGAACCAATCTCCAAAACTATGAGATTACGAAATGTACTTTTATCGTGCTTGTAAAAATAACACGGGTCACTGCGTTATTTACGAGCATTAATCCTCAGTTTAGATTAGCCTGCATTCCTCAAATCGATGTGTGGAAGCAGAAATAACATAGGATCACATTCCTGTGATCTTGCTTCGGGTGGAAATGGTCGTTTCCACGGGCGAGGTCCATCTAGCTGCCACATCCATCTCAAAGCACCCTCTCGGCCAGGATTACCTAGGATTACCATACTGACGACTGCACATATGCAAGCCAAAGAAACGTCTTCATAAATTGGGTTATTGGAGGTGGTGGTGATATCAGGGAGAGACTGTGGGACTGTGAGAGTCTCTCTCTCTCTCTCTCTCTCTCTCTCTCTCTCTCTCTCTCTCTCTCTCTCTCTCTCTCTCTCTCTATATATATATATATATATATATATTTCTCGGCCCCCTTGTTTCTCCCACTGCATTGCTTTACATTGAGGACCCTATGACGGGAAAAAGGTTGCATAAATAATATTTTCTAATTGTGTATAACAGAACATTTTAGATGTTATATATATTTCTCCACAAGGTGGCGATGAAGACCATCTGGCTAAGAATGTTGTCATTGCCAGTTTTACACTAAATCCGTTGAGCAACCCCCCAACCGCCCACCACCACAACCCAGTTTCTATGGGTTTATAACTTGATGCAATACAGTGTATGTTCACTGAACGTATTAATCCAGTAAAATCCCATTACTGCGCTCATGTTTCTCCCATCCATTTGCACCGCGCTGTACCATTCTCTAATGCCCAGCATTAGGGATCATTGTTTCAATCGTCACACACTTAAGGGAACAGGGAATTAC
Source organism: Pollachius pollachius (assembly GCF_949987615.1). NCBI lineage: Eukaryota > Metazoa > Chordata > Actinopteri > Gadiformes > Gadidae > Pollachius > Pollachius pollachius. Next base: position 32,993,014 of record NC_136936.1, read on the forward strand.
ATGTGTACCCACTGCGCCATTAAACGACTGCTGCGTACACTCTGTGGAAAATTCCACATTAAATTGATTAATCTCCGTATTTGATCAAGCCAGCGATTGAATTAATGCTTTGCATGAATTCATCGCTTCATTCAATATGACGTTGATTAGCTAAACGCCGTAGATGGAGCCATTGCACGACCCATCCTACCCCCGGAGGATTACTTAGCCGATGAGATTGTGACAGCTGCATTACATCATTATTTTATTATTTCCCGGGGTGGTAATGAGGGCCCCAAACCACATCACACCCTAGCAACAGTTACCACCACAGATTGCTAGCTGTTTCTACTGACTAGCCTAAAGCATTAGACCAGCGGTGCGCTTTGCATGATTTTTTAACAGAGTGGTGTGGAATCATCTCACCTTCCACAAAAACACACACATTCCCAGGGTTTGGGTGAGGCTTAGAGGCCCTCATTCTGGGGAAAATGGACAGAGTGATGCACTGTGGGATGGAGTAGGGTGATGCAATCAGGGGTGGAGGTGGGTGGGTGGTTGGGTTGGTGGGGGAAAGGAGTGAGTCTCTCCGTCTCATCCTTAACAGTGAACCAGAGGATCAAATGTCAGACCGATCAATCCTCCTCCACTCCCACCGGACATCTATACCGCGTGTGTCACGTTGGCCTTTATCTTTCCGGCTGCCCATCAATAAAAATAAAAGAAAGGAATGATGAAATATGGATTGTCCCTAAAGAGCCTGTCCACCCACAGGTTTGAAGCCTGCCTTCCCACCTGTTTTTCGTCTTTCCTTTCCCGCTGAATCCTGTCCCCTCTTCTCTTCTTTCCCTCTCTTTGTCTCTCACTGTAACTGTGTCTCTGTCCCCTTTGTGCCTTGTTTTCTTTCTCTTCTGCGTGTTTCAGTGGTATGTCTCCCCTTTAACTCATCCCAGCTGCTGAGGACGACCAGGCGTTCTCTTGCACACCCACACACGCCCGTACCCCTCTGCCCCCCCTGAGAATTGACGACACATTCATCTGACACTGAATTATCATGCCGTTTGACCCCCCCATGGGCGACCTTGCCAGACCTATCACCACATTAATTTGCATGTTAACCATAGCCCGCCCCGTCCCCCTTTTTATACCCCAGCTTGATGTGACAAGGTCACAATGGGTAGGAACGCTGCGGGAATGCCATCGCTCGTCCACGGCCTCTCCGTTGCTTTTGTCTCCCCCGGGTGCAGAAGTTAGAGGGGGAGCGGTCTATCAAAAGCCCGGAGGTCAAAGCGTTGGTTGTGATGCCTCCCGCAAACACAGCCTGCCGACATGAACGTAGACTCTGTGCTGAAAGGGGGGGAAGGACAGACGGATCAACAGGAGTGGTGTTCTGAGTGTGTGACTCTATCTCAGATGTTTGCCATGTACAAAAATCTTTAATTGGGCCATGTAATCTATTAACCTTGGTCAGGAGGATCACTGTGTGTCTGCCACACAGTGAAAGCACGACAGGTTTTGCCGCATAATAGGATTGTTCAAGAACTCAACTCGTAATATTAGTGCTACTTTTGTTATTAGTGATACTCGTACTCCTGTAACAACTACTGCTAGTACTACTATAACTACTACTACTACTATGACTATGATAACAGTGACTAGTACTACTTCTCTTACAACTTCTAATACTATTGTTAGTACTACTACTAATGCTAGTGCTACTAGTGTTTATAACTATTCCCACACAATTCCTATCGCCCAAAATACCCACATCCGAGTCAAATCAATAATCCTAATGCCCAGTACAACTTGAGCTTGAATTGACCTGAGACCCATTGCACACACAAAAGTAGATACAAAAGTATAAACAGTTGGCCTATAAATAATTCAGCAATGTAATCTTAATTGTGTTCCATTTAAAAAGACCCAGCTGCA
>NC_136936.1:32995124-33067624 GCF_949987615.1 Pollachius pollachius
ATCGTTTGTCTGGCGGTCTAATCCCAGCATTGCAGACCCCGCTGCCAATGTAACTTTGCTCACTGATTAAAAAACAGCCCACAGACAACACAGACCGATAAAACACATACACACACACACACTCTTTCCTCGCAAACTTTTCATGTCCCTCTATGCAACTTTTCTGATTGCTACTCCCATGATGCATTGGATCCTCACCAAACGCCTTACCTTAAATGAAGGATTCCTTCACCTATTAACTAAATGCAATCTAATCTGGATAATTTCCAGCGTAATCCCTCTATAACATCATTCAGAAGAATATCTAAATCTCTAACCATTCATAAATCAATAATACAGCACAATGTAAAACAGTACAATAATATCATGCCTCAACTTAACCTCAAATAGGCATCTTAAACACGCTGAACCATTTCCAATGCATCATGGGTAAAAAACCCAACCACAACCTCAATATTTCCCTATTCCTGCTTCCTTAACTCCAAAAAGTGGCAAGAATTAGCGTGTGTCTGGAGGAGAGTGGGAGCTGCGTCTGCCATGATGGATCTGCCAAGGCGGCTCTGTTTCCAGGGTCGTGCTTTAATGGAGGTGGTGGTGGTGGTGTGACGGTGGAAGTCTATACAGTGCGAGGCCTCTTTGAGTAATACCTTTCTTTCTTTTCGTTCTTTTCTGTGAGCGTGGGAGGTGCCATGTGAATCATGCTTTTCCACTTCGGCTGCTGGAAGGGCCGTTGGAGATACATGGCTGGCCTCAACTTGACATTTAAGTCGAACATAAAAAAGAATGAAATCCGAGACAGTGTTTAAAAAAATCCTGAAAGAATGGTCATTTTGCACACACCGTCTGAGAGGTTATGGCACAGAGCATGATTGTGAAAGAGCGAAAAAAAAGCTGTGTTGGTGTGTGTATGTGTGTGTGTGTGTGTGTGTGCGTGTGTGTCTGTGTGTATGTATGTGTGTGTGTGTATCTCTGTGTGTCTGAAGGATGCTTCCCCTGTCATGTGTGTGTTGTGAGGGGGAGGATATTGACTATGACTATGCTGTTGATATGTAGTTTAGGAGATAGTGTTATCCAAGTATCGGGATGCTGTTCATGTCAAGTAGGATTGAGACCATAGGAATGTCCATGTTTAAATGTCAGAGTGACTGTGTGTGTGTGCATAGCATGGGAGTTTACCCCTACGGAAAACCGTAGCGGTTTGGAGAGTTGAATAATGTCTCTCACTGAGAGACATTATTCAACTCTCCATACCGCTACGGTTTTCCAAAGAATGCTACAGAAGGTTTTGGCATCAGTGCAACTTTGACATCCCTATATCCTGGAATATCCATGATGGGCTAACTAAAGAGAAGATATTGTTGGCAGCAAGCAAAAAGGCCATTACAGAACACTGGCTTCAGAAAACGGTCCAACTGCTGGCCTCTTTGTCAATATTGTTAATCAACTACATCTCTTAGAACAGATGACCCACTCCCAGCTGGGAGAAAGACGGTTGGAAAAATGTAGTATTTATTCATCAAATTTGATGTATGTTTGATGTATGTTTCATATCTGACATTTTATTTTCGAGACAATTTTGTTTTGAATTTACTTCACAAACTTTAGTTTGTTTTCTATTCGTATTTTTTCTGTTTTCATGTTATTGCTTTGTTTTGTCCTCTATGTTGAATGTGAAAAATGTTGATGCGCAAAAAAAATGAACTGAATCCCACAGAACAGAACCCTAACAGTATCTCTCTCTCTTCCCATCCCCGCACACACCCTCCTCATCTTTGGGGAGCCCGGCCCCTGGCCGGGGTGAAGGCCGTGGCCTGGGGGGCTCTATAGAGCCATGCTGTTGGCACATTGTTAAAAGGAGCGGACTGGATGCTGACAGCGTGTTTAATGGCCACACAGCTGCAGCCACCACCCAGAGCTCTGGAGGCCAGAGGCCAGGGCAGGGGTAAGGTCTGCCAGGCCAGGCCGGGATGTCCCGACTTGGCAGGAGGGGGTCCAGGAGTGAAGGGTTGGTGGTGATGGTTATAGAGCTGCATGGTTATCTTTCTGCCAAAAACACATGATATATGCAACAGTTAACAACACATTTCTGGCCTATCAAGAATAATACAAAAATATAATACACATGGAGATACACAATCCTGGCATGTAAAAGTCCTTTTAGAATTCACTGGTTATTTGTTTTTCCAAAGCAACATTTTTTATCGGTTTGATCTTGGGTCAAGTCCCTGTATTAAAGATATTAATAACATTGTGGATTCATTTAATTACAACTCATGGGTACAATGCTTTTGTTTGTACAACAAACTGGGTGGGCAGTTTACTTAGGTGCCCCTGCAGAAGTATAATATGTGCTGAATAAAGAGTGGATTAAGAATTATTCTTATGAAAACCAAGCAAAGATTACCAGGGGGAAAAGGCAGAATGCAATACAGGCGACGTGAAGGGAATATTAACCAGGGGCTGGTACAGAGAGATATTTAAGAACACTGTCTCGAGACAGAGAGAGAGTAGAACAGTTCCCACTGGGTATAGTATCTAAGGTCAGCTGAATGCATTGTGTGTCTGTATGTGTGTTTGTGTGTTTCTGCACGCCTGACTTGTACCAATTTCTGCCCTCCTCGTTTCCTGCTTTCTCTGTGAAATCAGGAAGTGTTGCGGTCTGCTGGCGTCTCCTGCTGTCTTGTTAGAGCGGTGATTGATTGAGCTAGTCTGGCAGGCCAGAGACCCCCTGCCCTGTTCATTTGTTATACATTTATAGTTCATAATCCATCTGGTCGCACCTCCACACATCCTATCTAATTTTTCATAATTATTTTGTGTGAGATGGCTCATTTTTTCAAGTTCTTTGATTGATTGTTCTTGTCTGCTGTCTATAATTAGCCTCCAGTGAGTCGGTGGGAATCGTCCCATGTGTTTATCATTTTAGAGGCTGCCAATAGAGCACCGATCTCTTTATCATGCATTATAATAGATGCCAAAACTTCCAATGGAACTTTCACAATAAATAGCATAACATGATAGATTATACCATTTCTCAGACTACGTTCTTCTAATTGAAGAGGAAGGGGACATCGTTGTGGTACAACTGAAATGCAATGCTCGTTTTCCGATTTAATGTCTCTACAAGTAATGAAAAATCTTTAAGTCCCTCGCCTTCCTCATTGTGTAACAAGTTGGGTTTGTCCCTACCTTAATTCTACCTCTGATCAGCAGGTGTCAGTAGAGCTCCACACACGTTGGAGGTTGGGGCTTAGCGCTGACCATCTGTTGCGCCACATGGGTTCTTGTGAGACGCCAGAGTACAGAAGTCTATCTAAATCTTGTAGCTTAGCATCACACTACATGGTTGTTTGTTGAATTAATTGTTCTTTTTTCATTAGTTCCTGTCATTTTTATAATTTAAGTTCAATCATTCCATTTGTTATACAAGACCAAGGCACAGTTTAGATCTTCAGGATCAGGCCTCTGGCACATCCAATGGTTTTGAGACCTTTGAAAAATTGCTGGATTTAGATAATGTGTAATTAAATATATATATATATATATATATATATATATATATATATATACAAAGTTTTGTTTGGTCGTACAGTCCAACCCTATTCATTACCTACATAAGCATTTATCTACCTGAGAGAAAAATGTAATTGTGGAATTAGCCAACAGGCTTGCCATCAACAATAAAAATGATGTAAATGGATTTGTTAATGGATGTATGGCATTTATGGCAGACGGCTCTTCTGGCTGTCATTTTGGTTTGCCTACCAGAAAGTTTGAGGAACTCTGGGCAAGTGTTGGTGATCAGCATGGATACGTAAAGAAAGCGGGAGCCAGATGAGCGGCATCTCAAAGATAAACAGAGACTTCAAAACAGATTCAACACAAGTACTTCTACTTGGATTTCATGTAACTTAAGTACTTGTGTAAAGTAAAGTAGAGCTAACAAGAGCCCACTCCAAGAATTACATATAACAGGTTACTCATGTGGCAGTTAAACCAAAATGTGAACACTCAAATGTTATTGTATGATGAAATGTGCAAATGAGACACTCAAACTATAGAGTCATATGATAATACTAATGACTATTAACTAATAGTAACAACAACAATACCAATAGATAGTAATATACTTTATTTTACAGACTAAATAAAACCAATGGTCTCAAGACAAAAGATACGTAAGAGAGGTCATTGATCTTATAGAAAGTATATACAACAATTCTACAGTACAGTTAGCAATACAAAATACTCAAAAGTTATTCAAACTACAAAATGTTTTGACAATTCTTGTCATCCCACAAGGTAAACCAGAGCCACAGTGTGTGTGAGTGTGCCCTGGGTTTCCAACCCTACATGCTCACAGTGAGTTAAACCTTCTGTTAGACGAGGCGTGCACTGTGAGACACCCCTGGCTCTGGTCAGCCAAAGGTGTTTCAGGAAAGGCACTATGATAGAGAGCGGTGTTGTGCACGCTATTCCTGGTGTTGTGCAGGGACCCGTTCCACACGGCTGTCTCAGTGGGTGTTGTAATCTTCATGGATGATTGGGCTCCCTCCCTCTCCCGTGCTCCCTTGGGAGAAGAGATGGAGAGAGAGAGAGAGAGAGAGAGAGAGAGAGAGAGAGAGAGAGAGAGAGAGAGGGAAGAGCTAAACAGCATATGTGGTAAAATAACAGGAGAAGCAGAAAGAGAAAGAGAGGACAGAGAAAGAGGGACACAAAGGAAGATATAGAGAAGGAAAGAGGGCGAGGCAGCGACAGTAGTTAGGGACAGAGAGAAGAGAGGGAGGAGGATGGCTATAAGAGAGGGAAAGACTGAGATGGCGAGGGAGGCAGAGAGAAAAATGTGCAACATAGGAGAGAGAGGGAGGGAGAGAAAGAGAGAGAGGGAGAGAGGCGCAGACAAAAGAAGAGTCCTCAGAGGGTAAGTAAGGGCGCTGGATAACAAAGTGGGCAGAGAAGAGGAGGAGGAGGAGGAGGAGGAGGAGGAGGAGGTATAGGAGTATAGACGGATGTCTCTGTGCATGGCAGCACTGCAATGCTGAGCTTACATTTTGCAATCGCCAGGGCCCCAGGGTGTCCTTGGCCCGGCCTGTCCTTGGCATGGCAGAGGGTTATCCTTTCGGCCTGGGACACAGGGGTGCTGGTGGGGTGGGGGGCGGCCATACTGGATCAATCTGTCTCAAACTTCCCGGCCGCAGTACACTTCTCTTACCCTCCTTAGCCTTCTCACCTGAGCGGCTCGGCCTGGCATGAATTGCTGTGCTGCGAGACACAACTCTTGCATCCCAAGGCTAGCCGAAGACATACTTGCACATTGTGTGGTAGGCGATAGATAGCAGAACAAATAACTAAAAGAGAAGGATAGTGGTCTTACAAAGCGGCATGATGCATTGATAATGTGTTTTGAGTCCAACACGTTTTGGTTTGTGGTCGTATCAGTCATGGATGGACTGGATCTGAACAAACAGTGAGAAAAGTGGACCTACTGTTTGGGGAATGAGTGATGTCTGCATCAACTGCAGTTTACATGTCCATAGGCAAGGCATCTCAAATTGAATTTGCTGCAGAGGACTGTGACAGTATCTGGCACTTCCGAGCTCTGTGCATAACCCACCGTAATGCGTCTCACGTCGTTGCCCTTTCCCATGGCTTTACTTGTTAGAACACAGCTAAGTTATTCGTCTGGTCTGTGTCTCTGTGTGGAATGAATTCACATTAAAACAAGGCGTAGAACAACAGCCCTCCTCCAGATTTTGGGTAGGAATACAGGGGTAAGGCAGACTGGGGTCAGATTGTGTACTTTGCAGTGAAAACAATTCTATATATATATCTTTAAATGTAGAAAAATAGGGTTTTAGGCGTTTGAGTCTATTCCCATCTGCTGACGTGAGCAACCCTGTCAACAGGAAAGCGATGTGCAGCTGGGTAAAAGTACACACTTCCATCACAACCCTTGCCCAAATAAACAGATGCTGAAGCAAGCACATACGGCCGGAGAGAGCGTGTTTAGTGAACGCTAAGCTCACACTTTGCAACTCGCAATTCGCTGAAGTCATCTGTTATTTTAAAGGATGTTTAACGATAATTAAAAGCTGTCTATACACATTCAAAGCCCTTGGTTATTTTGAAAGGGTGCGAGCTTCACGTCACTTCCCCTCCACAAGGTTATGCCAGAACGCCATCAAGTAATTTCTCGACAATTGCACAGAAAATGAATTCAGAGAGAAAATATACTCAAATATTACCCCCAGAAATAATAAAATAATTGTTGTTTTTGTGTGGTTAGAAAGGAAAATGTGCTAATAATTTGGAATGAAAGAGGCTGCATTTAAGAGAATAATAACCATTATATAATAAAAGGGATCTTCCCACAGTGGATAATGTCCAAACAATTAGGAACAAAAGGGGTGTTTACAGTGGAAAATCATTAATAATTTGGAACAAAAGTAATGACAGCCATAGAATAGTGACAGATTGCAGGGTGAGCTGTTTGGGTGCTCGGACCATTGTCAAAAGTAGACCCTGTCAGTGCTCCTCAGCTAGAGTCCAGACTTGCCTCAGTGGCATGCTATTTTTCCTGCACGTATAAACAGACGGTTTTATTGATGTCTCCATTTTTTTTCGTACAACATGAAATCTTGTAATACTTGTAGTTAGTAATGGGTTAAGATGAATAACAAGCACAGAATACAGAGCAAATGGGGTTATTGCAACTGACAGAAAGACGACAAGCACGGGGGAGAGAGAGAGAGAGAGAGAGAGAGAGAGAGAGAGAGAGAGAGAGAGAGAGAGAAAGAGAGAGAGAGAACGAGAGATTGGCTATATGATCGGGACCAAGGGCAGACTCTCCCTTCAAGCTCTGTGTTTGTGGGAGTCTGCTCATGGTGAGCGAGGGACTGTTGAAGGGAGCAGGACCACAGCCGCTTGGACCGGCTTCTAGCTTTAGCCGGTTCTGCCCAGCTCTCTGGTTTGGCGCGGCTCAGCTCCTCCAAACAGCCTCACGCCATCATCATCCACACTCTTAGTTTTCGAGGCCCTGAACCAAACCCAGCACCTCCCCCTCCACCCCATCGTCGCTCATGGCACCGCAGAATCCACACCAAAGACACCTCCTCCAACTGTAGTGAAATCTGCACCCATCAAAGCTGCCTTTGAACCCCCTCTAGCGCCTCCCTCCCTTCTCCTCCCAGCGTGTTTGTCATTTAGTTCTTCATTCACCTCAGCGCCGGCCGTGATTGAAAACCTTTAAGCCTCGGGCGGTTCATGACATTGGTGTGGAAATTATGGTCACCAGAGATAAAAACCCAAGGAACTGTAATTAACATTGAGGGGCTTTTATGAGGACATGTTCAGACATAGATTGCTAATGCCTGCAAGTTTATTACCAATGACAGACAAAAGCTTAATTCCGGTGCAATTAGTATTCAGTGTTCTACTGCTCATGTTCATTTGGTATTTTTTTAATTCAAGTCATCGCTCACTGATTCCCAGGCTCTGGCCATTGTTGCTGAAGATCCAAACGCTGCTGGACGAAAACCCCCACTAATGCAGCCGGCTCGGAGAAATAATAGTTTCTTATGAGCTGACGAAATTGCAGTGTAAAAAGAGAAGATTAACACTTCTTTTTACATGAAGTGACAGGGCCCCTATACTTATTCAAAGAACACACACAAGAAGGGGGAACATTTCCAGTCAAATTAACTGATGATCCCATGCACCTCTCTATATTTAAGAGTGTCTTGGCTCCCTTGGGCGCCCCAGAGGGGAGGACCAGGGAGGACGTGGGGGGCTATTGGATAACAATGAGCCTTTGGAGTCAAACATCATGAAGATCTTCACACACAAAACGCCATAAGACCATCGGTTTGGAAGAGAGCCTTGTAAGTGAACTTGAATAAAAAAAACTTTTCTTTCTCTCCCGCTAACAAAGCCGTTGCCATGACGCCAACGCTAACAACAGTTGGAGCCTCTTTCGTCAGTGGCGTTTGGCTTTTGTTTCCCAGACCGGGCCCTTTAGTTTCAATAAGAGACTGTGGCATGCTGGGGTGGGTCATGACTCATTCTATTAATGTGGCCCCTGTTTATTTGCAGAACTGGACCCTGTCAGAATCTACGAATATATTGCAGGTCTCTCTCTCTCTCTCTCTCTCTCTCTCTCTGTCTCTCTCTTTCTCTCTCTCTGTCTCTCTTTCTCTCTCTCTCTCTCTCTCTCTCTCTCTCTGTCTCTCTCTCTCTCTCTCTCTCTCTCTCTCTCTCTCTCTCTCTCTCTCTCTCTCTCTCTCTCTCTCTCTATGTCCGTCTCATTTACACTAAAGAAATCAGCAACAGCTTTAAATTGTCGACCTCAAGTGATGTGGACGATGACGATGGTGGCAGTTGAAAAAGAAAAGTGAGGCAAAGTTTCAACATCACAAAAGGGGCTCACGCAGTGGCTGGGCAACTTTCGCTGAAGGCTCCACGGTTTGTCTCCCATTTTGGCGGAGGAACGAGCGACCATCGTGATCACACCGAGGGGCGTTGTCGTTCACGAATGAATGACAGCTTCTGGACGACTTCATTAAGACCGCAGATGGTGGCAGGGGGGGGAGCAGAGAGAGGAACACTGGAACAAACGCAATGCCGGCAATATGTGAGGGAGGCCGCAGGACCTTTTCACAGCTTGTGCGCCTGGCCTACGTCCAAGCATCCTGGCTGGGTAGCCTGCCCCGGCGACTCCCCCACCCCCCTGTTCTTCATTAGAAATGATGGCTTTGTTTGAGTTTGCCTGACTCCTGCAGGTGATCTCCATTGTAGCCCAGTCTCGTCACTGCCGAGTAAGAGCACTCTACTGCCATCTTCAGGCGGGGAGGTCTAACAGCGCTGTGTATGTGCTGTGTTATGTAAAGGCCTGGTATGTGGTAAATGGACTGCATTTTATAGCGCTTTTTTAACCAGTGGCCTGAATTGCTGTACAAAATTCACACACCAACGGCGGTGTCAGCCACGCAGGGTGAGAGCCAGCCCGTCGGGAGCAGGGGATCGAACAAGCACCCTTCCAGTTAACAGCCAACCCGCTTTGCCTCCTGAGCCACATGCTGCCCTGGTGTTTGGGAAACCTGAGCACCTTGTTTTTGCTTGGCTTTTATCTCAGTGTTTCGGAAGCTAACTGCTCAGAGGTTGATCTCAGTCATCGTTCCCGACGTGATTGACTCCTGAGGGTGTGGAGTGACCGGTGATCAGACAGTAGTAATCAACACATAAACATGAAAGAGCCTTGAGAGTCTCCTACTCTCCTACTTCTACTAAAACGGCAATGTCGATCAAAAATGTGTGTCAGGGGTTGAGGATGGTCCAAAAGGAGCTGAAATAAAAAGATTAAGCTGTTCCAAAAGCTGAAATGAAAAGGTAATGAAAGAGAGACTGTAAGATAAAAACATGAGGCATAATATTAAGATGCAAATGAGGGACACAGCTAGCAGTGGAGGTAAAACAAAGTGTTTGAGTTTAAGCTTGACCAATATCTTTCAGCCCACAATCCTCATCTTTCAGCCAATATTTATAGGGCTGCTTTTGAGTTTACATTAACACACACACACACACACACACACACACACACACACACACACACACACACACACACACACACACACGCACACGCACACGCACACACACATACACACACACACACACATTCACACACACAGGCCTGTGCATGCACACGCACAAGCTGTTATCAATGAAGGTGAGGATGAGTAAGCAAACACATGGAGTTTGAGTAGGATCCATTTTGACACGTCCCATAACCTTCACAGCAGCCATAGCAGGGTGATAACATTGACAGAAGGACAACCATTTAAGAGAAGAGTGAAATAATCAGACAAACATGGCAGGCAGCTTTCCCAGTAGCGGGATTGTGCGAGATAGCAGAAGGATGTGTCTGAATTAATTACTGCAAGAGGAAGTTGTACACATGAACAAAAAACATGTTAGAAGGAGTCTGCAGATTTGTGTTCCCTTCTGCTTTTAAATGAACACAGTCTTATGTTTAACAACATTATCAATAAGTTTGCAGAAAGAAATATTTTTTCCCCATGAGTAATCAGAAAAAAAAGGTTGCGTTTAGTCGCCGGTGTCCCGTTGTAGTAAAGGATTGACATAAACATGTTGCTGCTCAATGTATTTCTGTCCTGTGTTTAACTACGAGTACAGATGCTCGGAAATGCTATGATTCTGGTAGGGGCCCCAGGGCCAAAAGACATGTCCACTAAATATGTCGTAAAAAATGCCAACCACATGCTGACCACAGTGGGTCTGACAGCTGGACTGGGTCTTGGGTCCAGACTATTCAGGCCCAGGACTTTCGTTGGTGGTTATAAATGACCTGTGGTGTTCATATCCACACATGCATCTCTCCAGTTCCATCCATTATGCTCCAGATCTGTTCCCATATTTCACGCATGACGTCTCCCACTGGAAGATAGAGAAAACCAAACCTGCACAGAAAGAGAGACAAGAACACAAAGGATTGATAAAGCTCTTCTTTTAATCCCCTCATTATGCTTTCCCTCTCATTATCCTCCCTGACTCATTTCATTTTTTCGCAGATATTTTGCAGAATATACGCCACAGCCATATCAATTTATTTTCCTGCGCAGAGGCACATCTGTTCTCCGTGCCATTACGACCTGGCAGCATGTAGTGCTTGTCCACAGTGAGTTTTCTCCAAGCAGATTCGTTGCCCCTTCTAATGATAGCCTTGAAATACAAAAGGCTGGAAATTTGTGGAGGCGAATCCGCGTTGAGGGATCCGATAGCTGGCCCAAATCAATACCATTTTTTTTTATTTTATGTCTTTATTTGACTCGAGGCCTAGGTTACACTTTAACATTCCCATCAACTTGTGGGGAGTTTAGGATCACTGGTGTATGGGATCAGGTCGACTTCACCAGGCAACACGTTTAAAGCACTTGGACTGCATGGTAGGTCCATGCATTTCAAGTGTTTCTCTGCTCAACCCAAAGCAGCTTACTCTCCCGGATGTCCTTGTCCACTTCCTGATGGCTTTTCTCATTTCACAGTCTCCCTACCCGCTCCCTCAGACCCAGCCATCCACCATCAGCACCCCCTCACCCTACCCCACCCCCTCTTCTCCTCCTCCAACACCACCCCTCCTCCTCCTCCCACTCTCCTTCCCTGCTCTACATCCCCACCCTATACCTCCACAGACCTGAGCTCAGTGTTCCAGCCTGCTGATTAAGTTCGCTCAGCCTCGGGGGGCATCTCATTCTGGGGGGGGGGCAATGGTACCACAACATGGCCTAGCCGCCTCTTTCTAATGAGTTCCAGCCGCTTGGACCTGCTGGCTAAGTAAGCCCCGCTGTGATTGGCAGCTGCTTATGAGGACAAGCAGTCTGTAGGACAGAATAATTGCAAGGCCAGTAAGTGAATGAACAAGGCGGAATGTTCTCTGTGACAGTCAAATTAGGAGAAGCAAGGTCATACTTAGCTGCCAGGAAATCAGCTGAAGATGAACTTTGATGTGAAAGAATTTGGCTAAGGTAGAGCATAAAAAAAGTGATTTTTGTTTGGCTGCCACACTGGTGATTCTCCCAACAGACATGCCTTCTCTGGTCTCATCTAATCAAGCCTTGGTGTTCTCAATACAAACACAGGCTACTTCTCTCACACAGCCTCCCGATACATGATAACTTTTGTCGTTTCCACTTGTGTTCTTCTTGAGACATTTGAAGAACTTCAAGTTGCTAAACAATCTTTTCAAGTCTTAGACATGAAAAGATTTCACAGGCGTTAACTCCATCAATGGCCACGGACTGTCTCGGACTGCGGGATGTAACTGATGTTAGATAAGCGCAGCTAACCTTTGACCCTCTGTATTGCTCCTCCCGCACTGTGTAGGCATGTTTATAGTTGATAGCATAGGATTTACTCCGCTGCCAATCGGACTCACAGAGGGATGCCAGTCTGGCATAGAGGTCATGTTCAAAGATAGCTTCACAGTGCTGCCAACAAATCTTACCGTCCAGCCGTCTGCATGTTAAATGTAATATATGTAACTACCGTAGGAAGGTTTTTACAGTTTAAAGACTACAAAGCAAATACACACATATATATATGTCCTTTTTAAGGGACTTTCCCTAGGTTGGTTTGCAAGCTTAAATTGAAGTGTCCTAATTGACTCATTCATGTATCAATCCATTGAATGATAATTTGAAATACTGTACATTTGGTAGTCCCATATAGTTTAACATGCTTTGCTCTACTGTCTGGTGTCTCAGCATCCCAGGCTACAGTTGGGCAGGGAGGGGGTTGAGGAGCTAGGGGTGTCATGTACACTTTGTATAGGGAAATTGAGCCGATGGGGTCCCAGATCGGACATGCCCAGTAGACTTGCCCTGACTGGACCTCCACTGCGGGCCATAATAGAAAATCAATTCTATTTTTGTTTCCCAGGTAGGAGGGCTTAAAGAATAAATTACCCAAAAAGGATGTTTCGAAAAGGACAAGAGGGGGCAAGCAGGAGAGAGTAGAGGGAGAGAGGGAGTGTGGGGGGAATGCTGTCCTCTTTGCTTATGCTCGGTCGTCTTCCGGTGCTCCCCGGTTGATGTAAAACCAATACCATTATCCAGTTTAGATCCGCTACAGAGTGCTCCCGCTCTGCTGGAAAATAGCTGAAAAAGGGGCTGCATCATCGATGTGTGGAACTCCTTAATGAGATTCCTCGGGGCTCGCTTTCCAATTGCTAGGATTTCTCGAATTTGCAGGCATTAGGTTCCTTTCCTCTGACCAATGGGTCCCGTGGGGAAGGACAAATGATTCCACACTTAAACACCCCAGTGCTCACTCCGGGACACTCTATCTATGCCACATTTCCAATGGAAAGACAGAGAGAAAGAGAGAGTTAGAGGAAGAGAAGAGAGAGAGAAACAGATGTGGCCCCGCAGTCCCCCAAAGGGTCAACCCTGAATGCACTGCCTTACGGTATATATATATCTATATATAGATATATATATGTAAATACACAAAGATATTATGGGCCCTATCTTGCATCCAGCACAATTGACTTTCTACACCGACGCATGTATCGTTGCTAGTTTGCAACTGGCGCAGAGCATTCTTTTCCCTCCACCGTCACGCGTCGGTAAAATAGGAAATGATCTTGCGCCCCAAGGGGCGGTTCTGCAAAATGAGGAGACGTGTTCTGGCGCAAACGTTCCCTGGTGCTATTTTGCAGTTTCAGAAAACAATTCCGCCACAAACCAGGAAATACCTGGTTTAAAGGCAGTGGCGCGTTGTTCAGATGCTATTTTAAGGGCTCATGCCCTTAAAATAGAACCACAGTTACCGCATATCATATGTGTGTTAAGTTTTCTTTGCCAAAATTCATTTGAGGACTCAGTATTTCTGAAGTTGTGGAAGAATATGCTGTTCCATGTTTGAATCAGGCCATATTATTTGGCCATAAACTGAGCCATGTGAAGTTTAAAATTAATGTGGTCATGCATCTGTCTCATCGGAGACTGCAAATGCACTGTCAAAAATATCAACTCGTCAGATTCAAATGCACTCATGGCTCTTAAAGGGGATGTGAGATGGCACTCTCATTGGTTTATTGCATGTTATGCCAAAACCACACCTACAGGTAATTAGGCTACTCCAGACCAACCCTTTTTAGATTTGCATCTGGCGCAAGAGTAATTTATCCGCCGTTAAAATAGCAACATCACCATAGAACCGCCCACAAAGCTGCTTGCGTTTGGCGCTATTCACTTGCGTTTCAGACCATTAAAATAGGGCCCAATGTGTGTATGAAATGTTGGAAATAACAACAATGTGATGTTTTGAAGGCTGCTTGCAAATAGAAGTTCAGGGTAAGCATGTAAAGTGTTTGTACGTTTGGTGGTGCAAGAAACCATCCTGATCACGTGACCTCACATTCTGTTTTGATACACGGATCAGTCTGGACCTCTAGCCGCCCACATAGATTTCCAGAAAATACAATGTAATTGGGGCCAATCAGGGACTGTGTCATAGTTGATGGGGTAACCAAACCATCAGGGACTGTGCCGTAGTTGAAGGGGTATCCGAGCCATCAGGGACTGTGCCGTAGTTGATGACTTAAAACATGGGCTGCCGCTGGCAAAACAGTTATGGCGTCTCCGGAAACAACAAGCTGCAACATATATCTTACTACTATAATAACAGGCCTGACGCACCAGTTACTCAAGTTAGCCATGTGCGCATGTGCCAAGCAGCCTGCAGCTCACACAAACACACACACACAGCCCGTGCGAACGCATGCATCCACTGCATGCACGCACATACACATTGTATGCACACACCGCACAAACATACACGGAAACACACATACACACACACACACACACACACACACACACACACACACACACGCACGCGCACACACCACATGTCAGGACAAAGGCAGCGACACACTCGCCCAGGTAAGAACACACACGCACGCGCACACACCGCAGCGACACTCGCCCAGGTAAGTCGTTATGTTTTTAAACATAACGGCTCCGCCATCGACACATACGCACAGGTAAGACGTTCTGTCCATAGACTGTAGAAAATGTGATTAAAGAAGGAAAGAGACAATTTCTCACCTCGACAAGCAACGGCGGGTTGTTCATTTTGTCATATAAAAACCGTTGAATTCAAACATCGCGCCGACCGGCATATCAACACACAAGTCACGTGATCTTAAAGAGACAGTGTCCCTATAACACAACAAAAACATGTCAATAACACAGTATGGTGAATTATGTCTATAGAGTCCACCACAAGACTACACTTTGTTGCTCAAATATAATATTACTCTTTCCACCTTGAGCCTCCCGAAATGTCTTGCGATATTGATATCCCCCTTACCCCCTGCGGACTGTTTTAGTTGTTATATTTTTTTATTATGTTTTGTGTGTATGCTATGTGTGATTGTAGGCTACTGCTGCCTGTCTTGGCCAGGACACTGGAAGAGATGTTTAATCTTAATTATGATTATTATTTTCAACTAACCAATAGTAGTTGCCTTGCATTTTAAAATGTCAATGCACTTGAATAACAGTTATTAGCTATTTAATACTTGATTTGCATGCATAGTATACACTTTCCATTGAACAATTACCCCTGTTACCATAAATTGACTTATTTTATAATGCAATCAAATGCTCACAAATTAGCTGTTTTCAGACACACATGTAAGTCCTGATATTCTCCTGATGGGCCGCATGTGTGAACAACATATCCTGACATTTGTACCCTGAAAATCTCTACCCCTGAGTTAGTATTTTCTCTGTACAAAATGCAAATGCCTTACATGTGAATGAGGAGTAGAAAGTCTATTTTTCTCACACCACTTCAGTGGGTGTGTTGATGACGCTCCTGCATGCCATTGAGTGGCCCCCTTATTGATACTCAGCCTGTTGCCTTTTGTTCGCTGAATGGTTAAAAAATATTAAAATGTTGGCACTGCTTTTAAGAGTCATTTGGGGTGAACGAATGTTATACGTTGTAACATTATAGGCAAAATGTTATTATATTTTGCTCTCAGAAATTTGTTACATTATCGACTGGGGTTTCCACATAATTGCTATGGGTTTAACAACTAAAGAAAACTCTAGTATCTATAATAGTGGAGTAAACAGACATGGGTGTGGTTATTGCAGGAATACACTACATTTCAACTACTTCTTCCGACTGCTGATTGGCTGAAGGATTTTGTCTATCAAGGAAAGCACTCAGGCGGCCAGAGGTCCAGACTGATACATGAAGCGCAACAGAATGTGTCGTCATGTGATCAGGATGATCACCAGGCTAGTAGGAAAGTGCAATTGCTAAGGTGTTCGACCCCAAGCCCAAAGGTTAGAGGTTTGATACCCAATATCCATAGGCTTATATTATAGAAGCATCTTGGGCAAGATAGTAGCATCTTGAGCGACCTGTAACTGTATTCTACATATGTCGATTTAATAAATAGTTCTCATAAATTGAATCCTGAATGAAACTGTAATGTTTATAATATGATAATGTTTCAATGTTTAACAGATATGGGTAGAGTTGGATTGAATGGCGGTGCTATCCACCAAGACATATGTGCATGCAGAGAGATAACTTGATACACAAGGGACTAGCTGGTAAAAATGTTAATGGATAATACCTATACATTCTCTGTCCCTGTGAATAGAACAAAAAAATGTCTATAAATTCCACAACAAGTAAATACCTGAAACCTATTTTGCTCCCAGCACATACAGTTCAATTGATTCATCAAGCTCAAAGACCTGCCTCTTCCCTCCCCTTCCCCTTTCTCCCACTCATCCCGGGCGATTGGGTGGATCTTTTGTGTGTGCTTGTGGGAACACAATGAAGGGTTTAACGTGACTGAACTTGGGGTTGAAATCTGGATGCATCTTGAACCAACCCAATTAACCAAGAGTCAATAGAGAGCAAATGAAAAAGCCCCCTGTCCCGTCCCCCACACACTAGGCGCCAAACCAAACCCAAATGCCAACGGAATCAAGACGTCGGAGAGGCCGAACACAAAAGCACAAGCTCTACTTCTTCGTTTACCGAGGTCCTCCCCTGACCCCCCCCTGATTAGAGCCGGAGAGGGAGATTATTTAGACCCCTTCTCTTTCAGGGAAAAGAGAAGAGAAGCCAGCACATTCAAAACGGGGCAAAGGAACCAAGGAAAAAAATGGCCGACACGGAGGTGAGAACCATTGAAACCGCTCAGCGAGGTGTGAAGGGCCCGCCTCCTACAGACAACACCCACAGTGGGAGAGGAAATCTAAATGAAAATGGAGGAGTGGGGGGAAGAAGTGCATGATAGTCAGGTTTAAGAAAGACAGGAAAATGTCTTCCTCCCATTTGTATGTATCTTCCCAGCTTCCCACCCAGTGTCTGGAGCTCTCCCATCGTAGCGAGTTGTGGTTCGGAGGGTTCACACAAAGCAGACTATTTTCTTGAAATACACATGTATTCTTTCTCATGCTCTCTCATTTCACCGTGTTGTCAAGGACTAATACCTTCTAAGAATCCCAGGTTTCTTAAAAAATGTTGAGAATGTGCAGAAGAAACTCATTCAATTCAATGGTAATGCACTAGTGTGTGACGGCATGTATTGCCATATATTATATCCTTCTGTGGAAAGATTGCTGCTAAATACACTTTTCTTTCTGTCAAGCAGTCAGGCTCCTGGAAGAATCCACTACCCCCAAACCAACGCACACTAATAAAACTGATTATTTTAATACATATTTCTGTCATTTGCACGGCATTTTTGCACTAGAATCAACCATGGCTGGTACCACTACTTACTTCTTTTTACATATAATTTTCTTATCTTATTGATTTTATCTTGTATTTTTGCTGCTATTTGGCTGTTGAGGAACCAAGCCTAATAATTTTACTCTTGTGTACTTGTACAATAAGATAAAATAAAAGTAATTCTGATTCTGATTCTAGAAATCTGGGTGTCATTAAAACAAACATAAGTTAATTCTAGCATAAACTGCATATTTTCAAACAGTGATTATCCAAGTCTGCCTGAAGTGAAGCTTCTAGTTGAAGGACTCTTGACCTTTTTTCCAAACAGTTACACATGTGGGTGGCTGGTCTCCGGATGTATAATGCCTCAGTGCCCACACCGCATTCTCTCTGGATCCTTTTGCAAATTGGCTCTCTATTCTCATATAACCGGCACTATTTCATGTCTCTGCCTCTACTAATTTAGCTGCTTTATAGCGAATTTCTAGGTTAAGGGTCCCCTGCCTGTGCTATGCCGGACCTTCAGTCGGAGGGAACCGCCCTCCATTCGAGCCGTCCGAGGCCCCGCAGAGACACATTTCACCGGGCGAAGCCCTCTCCTGGCAGCCTGTGAAGCACAGAGCTGGCTAAACTAATTACTGCCCACCCCATCTCCCTCTCCCTCTCCCTCTGTAAGCCAGGAGCTTAGTGAGCACAATGGAGCCTTTAGCCGAGTGGCGGCCCGCTTTTAGCTCCGCCCTTTGGAATCAGGGGGAAGGACAAAAGGGCCTCCATTAGCGTAATTAAAGGGAAATGAAATGCACTCTTGTTCTGTATCTGTAGTAAGTTGTTTGGTGTTTTTTTTCCTCATAGTTTTGTCTTTTTTTTGTGTGGAAGAGGGGATTTTTGGATGCATTTAGCCTTTGTGTGGAACTTGGTGGATAATGAAAAAGCCCTGTGGCTTGGGAGCCATATCTGATGAGGGCTCCTCCACTGTTAGTTCCACTTTTGTATAACCAACATTTTATTTTTTGGAGGAAATGGAAATCACTGTTTCTATGGAAACAAGCTTTGGCAGTACTTCATGAGGGAAATTTGTCACTTAAAAAATGTGTGTTCTATTTTAGGTTTGCAAAAAACATTTGGCCATGGTAACAACACTGGAACTCTGCTGATTTAAGGCTTCCAGGACATAACAACCACAAAAATGACAAAAGCGTGCCGCTTTTTCCAACATCATACTGTATTTGATACAGCTCAGATATAATTTTGCGTGCATTTTTCCAAAAACATTTAAATTGAGGCAAACCACATGTGTTCTGTGTCACTATTGGCGGCAAGTCTGTTCAGTATTTATTTGTTTCTTACAAGGAACATCGACTTGTAGTCTAGACAAGAATGAAACAGGAATATACTCACAAATTGTGGAAGAAAACAAGCAAAACCATAATGTTAATAATATCAATGTTGTTAGACCTTTAACTCTGACAGGAGTTGATGGTGGTCTTAACCCCAGGGAGCCTGACTTGACCTGAGTGATGGCTTCCCCCCCCCCCCCCCCTCTGTCTCTCAGATCTCCAACCTTGGCCCTGAAACCGACTCCTGTGGCCCCTTGGACGGTGGAGCCCTTGTGGGGGTAGAGGGGTGGAGAGGGTGGCGTGGGGGAGCAGGCTCATGTCACGCAGGTGTGAAACGAGTGGCACCGCGTGGGTGATTTGAAGCTGTGGAGGGGAGTTCCTCCGCGGCCCCGTGGTCTCTCGCTGGTGTCCCGTTACTGATGGGAGTCACTCAGTTTAAATGTGTTGATGTTGGGTCGGGGGCTGCGTGACCTGTCACCACGGACCGCTGCTTAGCGGGGAAGTATAGTGCCGCGCTCCGGCTGGGTCCGGGGGGCTTGCTCAGGGAAATTGGGTTCTCGTTACAGAATGTGATCTATTATTATTATATGGTATTATTATTTCCCCCATGTCAGGCATCTTGAGGAAAGACCCTTCGAGAGTTGTTAGCGGGTAGTTAAAATAATGCTACACAGGACACACATTACTAATTTCTGCTGACTTGGAAGTTACCAGGGATTTTAATGATAACATGGTACAGCATAAACAACTGCATGCGGCAAATGATGCTCACAACATAATATTTTCAACACACACATTGGGCAAGGGTTTAGGGTTTATCTATGTAATAGATCTATGCCTTATAAAAGGAAGATGTGTTTGTTAAAAAACATAATATTTGTATAAAGGTTACAAATGAACTCATAACAAAGACGTAATAGTTGATTCCCATTCAATCCAATGAATTATTTCCTAGTTGTTGAAACATTGTTTTTTGTTCAAAATTGTGTATTCATTTTATACATTTTTCCACACCATATGTGAAATGACGAGGGTAAATCCAAATGAAAGCAAAATTAACAACGCAGTCATCACTGTCTATGAATCACTATTTGCGTTGCGGTTTAATCATCACGCTCAGGGCGGAGGAGCTGTTGATGACAGCCCCTCCACCCCGGCGTCAGCTGTGTTGTGTCTCATGTTCCTCCCGTCCACCCAAGGGTCTCTCATCCCCATTTGTGGGGGGGGGCCGCCACCTGGATATCCATCAGCACCCAGGACCCCCCACCCGCCCCCATTTGGCCTCTCTTTCTCTATCGTCCTTTCCTCTCGGGCCCTTGGTCGTGGTCTGTGTGAGGCTGCACTCGTCTACCCAACCCTCCTCCTACCCCCCTCGCTGGCTCTCACCCCTATCACTCACCACCACCACCACCCTAGCCTTCTGCCTCCACCTCCAGTCCCTGGATGCTAAACAAGGGCTTCATGTTAATGGTCTTGTTGAGAGGGAGCTGAAGGCGTGAACTAACAGGGGGGGCTGCCTGGGAGAATGTGTGGGCTTCTCCCAGCGCAGGTCCCCTGATACGGGGGCCAGGCCACGGGGCCGGAGGGGAGGATGGATGGATGGAGGGGCGGGCACCCTGTAAGTGCTCCGTGTCCCTCGCGCCGCCATCTGTCTCAATGCAGTGGGTGCCTGTTCAATTAAGAGGTTTGGTACGTGAGATAATGAAAATGTATGCGAGCGTGGAGACGTTTAGCACCGGACCAGGCGACCTTTACTTTCATTCATCAATATTCATTTACCGAGCCGTTCTCATCGGCAGGCCCGGGCGAGCGTGGCAACATGGCGGATTTCCTTCAGTCACATAAAAAACGTGTTTGTATAAAGGATCCGATTTTTGGACTGTGCTCACGGTAATGAGAGAGATGTAATGTTAATTAGAAAAACCTTTCATATGCCACTTGGTGGGCTCGTTGAAGCAATGTATTATGTTACTGTAAGTGCAGTTTGTATGTGAATGTCACTGCCGCTACTTAGGAGCAAGGCCCCTAATGCACAAGAAAGTTGTTCTTAGGTTACACTATTTTATGCCATGCTGTGTTGTGTATTATGTTATGATGAGTGCGGTTAACGTTACTAAATCGAGTCATTACTGTGGATCACTTAAAAAAAGTGATGGCCTTGTTATGTCAATGCATTACTTTGTTGCATGTTATGTTTGAAGCTTCTTGTGTGTAATGATATTTACAGTAACATTTACATTTACATTTAAGGCATTTAGCAGACACTTTTATCCAAAGCAACTCACAATAAGTACATTTGTCTGGATGTTCATAGAAGTGCAAGCACTAACAATCGCTAGGTTACCCATTCCCCCTATACAACAAAGATAGCTAGGATAAGATTCTACACAACTAACTACTATAACTAAGTACAACACACAATTAGTGCGTACATTAAGTTCCAGGACGTACAACATACAATAAGTAGGAGGGGGTGGCTATGCAGAGTCTACGTGAACTCTGAACAGGTGAGTCTTTTGCTGTAGCTGGTGAGCGTCTCTGCGGTCCTTACCTCGGCAGGAGCTCGTTCCACCACTGCGGTGGCAAAACAGAGAACAGATGTGACTTTGAGGATCGACTTTTGCTTGCTCTTAGCGATGGCGTTCAATGTTTCATTTCGCCACACCATGATAACTTACATAACCTTATCTTACCTACATAATGTCATGTTACATCATATCCAGTTAACAGGTTTTTTGACAGGTCCAGATTGTATCTATTGAGACTGTGTGGTTTTCTTAGCTACATCTCACACAGACTTCGGTGTGTGCTCGGTCATCAGTAAGGGAGGAGAGACAGAATGAGAGGCGTCCAAAACAATCTTCTTCCATTGTCCTTGCCTTCAATTGCAACCTTGCCCAATTGCAACCTTGCCCAATCATTGAAATGGACAAATGCAGATTTCCAAGGAACAGAACACGCTATTGGTTGTCGACCTTGGGGAGCCGATTGCCATGCTGCAGTCGATCCTAAAGAAAAAATAAGAAAAGGGGTTTATCTAGCAAACCCAGGAGTAGGGACTTCAGAAAACACAATTTGTTTTTCCTCTGTGACACTTTCAGTGAAAAAAGCTAACGGTTTGTTGTTTAAATATACATTAGTATCTACAAGAGACAAATTCTCACACCGTCCACTTCTGCCACCTAGTGGGGGCCAATCTCATCATCCATTCATCACCCGCGCTCTATACACCTGCCGGCAATCTTCATCACTAGGTCGTTGTTTCACACCTGGCCCCTCCTCGTTTTAAGATTGTTGGTTATAGTTTTCCGTCGCTTTCGCTAAACTTTCTTCTGCCTGTATTCAGTCTGCCGACCCTCCTGTTGTCGAACCCTCCCCTGTCCGACTACCCTCCTGTTGTCGAACCCTCGCCTGTCCGACTACCCTCCTGTTGTCGAACCCTCGCCTGTCCGACTACCCTCCTGTTGTCGAACCCTCCCCTGTCCGACTACCCTCCTGTTGTCGAACCCTCGCCTGTCCGACTACCCTCCTGTTGTCGAACCCTCGCCTGTCCGACTACCCTCCTGTTGTCGAACCCTCGCCTGTCCGACTACCCTCCTGTTGCTGAACCCTCACCTGTCCGACTATACTCCTGTTGTCGAACCCTCGCCTGTCAGAGTACCCTCCTTTTGCAATGCAATGCAAATGCAATAGTTTGATCCAGAATCATGCTAACATTTGAAAATATGCATATATTTAAACCTTGAGTTACAGTTGCTGCAGTTCCTACCCTAGGGACATTTTTGGCACTTAAGACCACTAGAGAATCAAGAGCTGTTTCTCGCTCTCCCTTCTGCCTTTCTTGATCTCTTTGTACCTTTGGAAGCCAGTTGCAGTGCCCCACTACAGACTGAAAGTGGCCACACATCAGAATCTGTATTTGATAGCAGGACGTTGACAATGAAGACTGAAGGATGAGGGATGAGGGTCCATATTTGAAATGTTATTTTGGCCCCTCCCTCCCTTACTCCTAGTCTCTCTCTCTCTCTCTCTCTCTCTCTCTCTCTCTCTCTCTCTCTCTCTCTCTCTCTCTCTCTCTCTCTCTCTTTTTCTCTGTGTGACTGGGGACTGTTGAATGGTCTTTGAAGCCCAGAGAGGCACTCTAGTCATCACTCGGACCAGGAAGTGTGCCACTCTGGTGGTCGAGCGATCTGCTCCCTTCTTTCGCCACCCAATCCATCCCTTCACCCCCCCCATCAGTCCCCTATCAGCAGTGGTACTCGTTGCCAGGGAGCCAGCAATGCTCCCTCTTCACCCTGGTGTATTTAGAGCCTGACTGTCTTATGCTGGCTGACTAGCTGTCTGTGACTGGCCGGCCAGGAGGATGGGCTGGTTGGGTGTCTGGCGGCTTGGCGAGCTTGCTAGCTGACTGTCTGGATGGTCTATCTATTTGGTGTGAAGGGTGCTCTTGTTAAGGGGGATCCTGTTAACTCTAGATAATGACACTTTGTCTCAATGTGTCCCCTATAAAACATCTTCAGGATACTTGAGAAAGTTACTTCACTCAAGTTACTGCATGGCTACTCATAATTTAATCTACATTCATGACTTTTTGAGTTTAATCTGTTAATCGTGTTGTCATACTGTAATTATTAACCATGTTAGGCTCTTAGTTGTTGTGCTTTGTGTGGCTGTGGGCTACGTTAAGTTCCACAGCTACAATATGAGTTAATGTCATTTACTTCTGTCGCTTCTGAGTTTCCGGCGGGGTAAGGAGTTTGATTGATTTTTACCGTTGATTCACTTTAGGAGAAAATACTTGCAGTCTTAAAGAAATCCATTTAGCTTCTTATGAGTTCTTTTTAAGATGTACTACTAATAATAATAATTTCTAAATTGCAAAATGGGCCTTTCATGTTTTCAGATGAGCAGGCACTTGTGTATTTATAAATGAACCAATCTAACAGAAAAGGGCACCTTGCATAATATATTTTTTCTAGCACAGCGTAATTTCTCTTGATTAAGCATGATGGATGTGTGGTACAGCGAAGAGGAGCGTCATTACTGATAAAACTAGTAGAGAGGTAGCGGGACTGTGTCCTTTAAAAGGCCTCCTTTGAACTGTTTTCAGGAAATTAAATATTCTCGTATTTTATCGTGGCGGACAGCGGAAAGAAAATGATTGTTTAGTCTTTTTTGACGCACCCGTCTCTCTAAAGTCTGATTAAAATCACAAGTTTCCCCCATTTTAATTAACTCCCCACACGACCACATTTATTTCCTCTGTCTCCTGCCCACGTTTTAAAGAGAGTGCAAGATGGCATTATGTTTGAAAGTTAACCAAATGAGGCAACCGTGAAAATTGCATATAATTAGCGGGCCGCAAATTTAATTATCTTGATTACATTTATTATTGCAAAGAGCAAGACACTGCAAACACAGCAGGTGTGAGTTAGGATGGATCCAATATTTTATTTTTTTGTCTCCTAACTTTAACCTATATTTAACTTTTCTACTGCAGCTTTTCGCTCCACTACAAGAATATCTGAACTATAGATGTTTTCTCCAGAATGAAAAGCTCCCATCCATATTGGAATATCTCCCAACTGTTGGAAAATCGGAAAATGATAGAGATGTGATCATAAATATACACACACGAAAATGATACATGAAGGCAAACTAACCAAATGTTCTAGCAAAAGAAGATTATGAATTAGTACAGGAATTGATTGATTGCAAAGATTCAAGGCCAGCCATGGGTTAGGCATAACAACAAAAAGAAAGACAACAGTGAACATGAATCAATACAAAACAAAGTAAGGCATCAAACAGAAAATCAAAGGTTTGAACAGATGCATAGTCAGACATGACACACTAAAGTCAATAACAGTACGTATATACAAATACCTGCGCTCTCAGAAGACTTTTGAGTATCACACACAGAAATGAACACACTCCCATCACATGGACCAATCTTTAGAAAGAGAAAACCTTGTTTTAATGGGTCTATAGGTGTTAAAGTTGATGAGGACCATCGGTGGAAGGCACATGTTGATGTTTTCATGCTCTAGTTACAGCGATGTTGGTTCCATCTAGTTACATCAATGCTGCCTTCAACTTGCCAACTGAGCCGTAGCATACACAGACGCGTGCTTATGCACACATGCGCACATCCGCAAGCACGCATGTGTATGCATGCAGACACACACACAAAAACACTCACTCACACCCCATCTGTGACCTTTACCCCCTTCAGCCTTGTGTTGACACATTAACCTCACCTTAACCTTTATGCAGGAAGTCACATTGATCTGTGTGTATGTGTTTGTGTTGAGTGAGAGAGGGTGAAAGAAAGAGGAGAGAGTAGATATAGGGGAAGTTTGAAAGTGTGTGTGTGTGTGTGTTTGCACCTGTGTGTGCATAGAGTGTGCATAGTGTGAGAGAATGAAAGAAAGAGAGTGAGAGTATGGAGGGAAAGAGAGTTGAAGTAGGTGAACATTAGGTGTGTGAGTGTCTGGGGGGAATGCAAGTGTGTGTGTGTGTGTGTGTGTGTGTGTGTGTGTGTGTGTGTGTGTGTGTATGTGTGTGTGTGTGTGTGTGTGTGTGTGTGTGTGTGTGTGTGTGTGTGTGTGTGTGTGTGTGAGAACCAGACTAAGAGAAAAAGAGAAAATGGTGAGGCAATGTGTCTATGACATTTCCAGAGTGGGCTGATGATTATGACTAGGTGGCATATAGGAACAAAGCCACCGGAATTTAACAAGCCCCATCACACCATCACACCACCTCTTGACTCTATAACGCTTCCAAGCCTGGCTGCCGCTGAGCCTCCAAGTCCCAGACTCCCAGAGTCCCAGAGTCCCAGAATGAGTTAGCCCCGCAGCCCAGAACCATGAGCAGGGCTACGGGTTCCCAGAGAGAGACTGGCCCCTGCCTTCCTCTGCACCTGTGGCCTCCAGAGTTTCCCCGGAGATGGCTTCTCCTGCTCCCCGGCTACAGCTGACGTAACACTGACCTGTCACATACACTTAGCCTCCCCCATTCACATAAACACACACACACGTACATATACACAAATACATGTGTGAGCACACACACATATGCGCTCACATACCCATACACACACATCCACATGCATAAGCATGCACGTAATGATGACACACACACACACACGCACACACACACACACACACACACACACACACACACACACACACACACACACACACACACACACAGAAACACGTCCAGAATCACAGAAACGCACACTCTCACATGATTGCACACTTAAACATGCACCCACACAAACACCAACCCTCTATATAGACATGCAAACCTCCCTGTACAATGAACTGTGGTTGAGTCAACCATAGTGCACTAAGGGAGAGAAATACCTGTTTTCATAGTGCCTCGCAACATCAATGTACACAGTGTCATGCAAGTGGAATCTGCCCAGTGTCCTGGTGAACAGGAGAAACTAGGATGAGGTTTAAATTGTATGGGCTCATTCAGTGAGATTACAAACTGTTTTGCAATATACCAACAAACACAAACACAAACTACACAAATATATGAAAGTCATGTTAACATTTTAATACCTACAAAAATATACATGCACATGCACAAACACATGGACATGAACGTGTAGACAGGACACGCACACACACACACACACACACACACACACACACACACACACAAACACACACACACACACACACACACACACACACACACACACGTGATACACGGATATACTGACAGGAACGTACATATTGACTGATCAAACCACACACGTGTGTAGTCCAGAAAACAAGCTCACACACATAGAAAGGGACAAACATATGTACACTTGGACGCATACACATGCACAAGAACACACGGATTGGGGTACACGTGCCTGCAAGAAGGGCTGGGACACACACTACGACATGTCATACTACCCCAATATATTGTTTCACCTTCTTCTGACAAATATACTTATTGGAAGTCGCTTTGGATAATAGCGTCCGCTAAGTGCCCTAAATGTAAATGTACACTTAATACTTCAATGACACTTTTTTTACCTCGCAAAATAGTTTTCCACAGCTAAAGCAGGACATATATCTCTTGAATGTTGTTTAAAAGTACCATACTGTCACCGTAGTATCCAGTCCCACTCTATATGAAGCCTCAATGATTCATAGCTGGTCATTCACCCACACTGGCATGGCTTATGATCCACGGAACATGGAGCTCTCTGGTTGTTCAGTGGGAGGTGATTCAAGTCGGGAATCATGGTTCAAAGCGGGCCGAGTGTGTGAAGCCCTCCGTGTAAGCCTGAAGTGCTCTGCTGCTTTTTAGTCTGTGCTGCCTCTGTCTCATTGGACGGCACATGGAGGAAGGAGGGAGGGGCAAGCCGCAGAACACATCCTCAGAACCAATAAAGGTCAGCCATTTCTCGTTTCCTTGGCCACAGTGGTTTGTGTCCCAGACCCCTGTCACCAGCACTGGGTGAAGGTGATTTCAAACAGGCTTTAATAAAACATGAATATGGTGTTGATGTTTGGAGAGGGGGAGCGTGGGAGATTGGTTTGTGTGTGTGTGTGTGTGTGTGTGTGTGTTGTGTGTGTGTGTGTGTGTGTGTGTGTGTGTGTGTGTGTGGTTGTGTGTGTGTGTGTATGTGTGTGTGTGTATGTCTGTGTGTGTGTGTGTGTGTGTGTGCTTAGGAGTTGAACAGCAGCTTCCCCTGTGTGTATGTGTGTGTGTGTGTGTGTGAGTGCGTGTTTTTGTATGTTTGTCTGTGTATTTGTGTTGATATATCTGTGTTTTTTGGTCTGGTATCTATGTGTGCATCTGTGTTTGTGTACCTATTTAAAATATGTGTGGTTTTGTTTTTCATTTTGTGTTTGTTTGTGTCTTGTTTTATGTGTATGTGAATGTGATTTGATCTGTGTAAATGCAAGTGTATGTGTGTGTAAACACTCACTTGTGCGCATATGGGTGTGAATGTTAGTTTGTGTATTAATGTGTAAGTATGCTTGTGTTTGTGTATATATATAAATGCTTTTTTTGTGTATGTATATTCACGCCTGCCTGTTTGTGTGTGTGTGTGTGTGTGGCTGTGGAGGCTGTCCTCTGCGGGAGCCCTGAAGGTTGGCCCTGACTCCTCTGTCGTTCCTCATCCTAATGGCTGCTGCCACACTGCTGCCCACAGAAAGCACCAGCAGCCAGGGGAAGAGGCTCACAACCGCAAACTGACTTTCTCTCTTTCTCGGTTCCTTTATATCTTTCTCTGTTCTTCTTCCTGCCTCTGTTCATGTGTTTTTATCGATCTCCTAAATTTGTTTGTTCTTTCTTTTGTTCAGCCGTTCTTTATTTCGCTCAGTGTCTTTGATTCCTCTGCTCTTTATTCCTTTCATTCTTTCGCTCATTCATTCCCTTTTTCTTCCTTCCATTCACTTGGAAAATATATATATATATATATATATATATATATATATATATATATAGCCTATATATATATATATATATATATATATATATATATAGGCTCTCACAAGTATCTGTGCTGCATGCAGTACGTAGTATAATACGACACAGGAGTATGATGTGCAGCAGACTGATGATCCAGTAGCTTTACAATAACCCTGGTAGCTTTACTATGTATGGCAGGGCAGCAGGGTTTAGCCTTGCTTCGCGTTGAGCCTTACTGAGGTTAAAATGGGGCTTTTGAACTAAAGCACAGCACAATAAAATATGCAGTCCACTTGCCCCACTGCACCCTTTTACCAGCCCGCTCTATTCTCATCCTTCTTTGGTCTGTCACTCAGAGGCTTTAACCACCTCTCCCGCTCTCTCTCGCCCATCTCTCTCTCCTTACCTGTCTTCTCCAGCAGACACCGGGTCCTTGGGTGTCAGTCTTACCTGTCTCTTTGGCTCGCCCCCGGGAGTCACCCCCCCTTACCCTCTCTCTCCCCCCCTCATGCTGCCTCGTCGTACAATAGCTTCATTGTTTGTCACATAATGGAGAATCTTTCTGCTGAGTGGCAGGACTTCAAGCTGTCATCGATCTCTGAGGGGGGAACAAATAAAGATCATTAAAGAAAAAAACTGATAAAAAAAACTGATTTCCCCTTCCTGCCCTCCCTGAACTTCCAAACTTTGGAATACACACAACAAAATACACACAAATGTGCCAAATAGGCACACATGCACACACTTGATACGGTAAGATAAACCTGTAATAATCCCTTGAGGGAAATTCAGCAGTCATAGCTGCAACAGCAATGAGACACATACATCCATTTACACACATAGGCATAGAAACAGATTTAAATAGACATCAAATACACAATAAAAATAGTTAGAAATGTGGACAGGCAGATAAAGACCCAGATATGCATCCTGCTATGCATCAGGCTAAATACATGTCTCAGATGACGGTAGGCTAAGCTACAGGCTATTGAAGGTGCGTGTGCTGTGTGTGTGCACTTGTATCAGGCCACCAGGCTTGAATGGTGGGCTTCCTGTCCGAACAGTGTCAGGTCGGCCATGGAGCTGCAGTGTTTATCTGCATGCTGAACTGTGTTTGTGTTTTTGTCCTGCGGTGAAGGGCCAGAGACAACGACAACCCCAGATGTAGAAATAACAGACAACGCAAGGACACAGACAATGTTATACTGGTGCTCATGGTGTGGGACTGATCATTAATCGTTCCCAATGTTCACTGTCTGTCTGGCAACACTGCAATGCCTTGGTCTGTTCATCTTGGTATGTCGGTGCTGTTGTTGTTTGTGTGTCTGTTTCTTTGTGTGTCCGCGTGTATGTTAGTGTGGTACACAGTGAATGTGTGTTGATGTTGATGTTGATGTGTGTGTGTGTTTGTGCATTCCCGTTTGCCTATGTAGATGCTTTGGTTTGTTTGTACGCATTGTGTGTTTCTGTGAGCGCGCGGGCACATGTGAGTTCATCTCTACCAGACGGTGTTTGGTGTCCTCATCTCTCACCAAAGACGCCATTGTCTTCTCCGACAGACAGTTTATGCCTCATTGGAGGCCATTTGCGAGCATTGCCCTTAATTGTGGCTAATAATCCAATCACCCTTTCCGAATCAAGAGTGCCGAGCCCCATTAAGACGGGCAGAGGACATCGTGTAAGGAAGCCAGACTAACGACGTCCTCCTCACAGAGTCAGGCTTCACTCGGTTTTATCCGGAGGTCTGAAGTGTAACTTTTCCAGTTGGTCCAATTGAGATTTAATGGCTAGAGCGGTCGTATAAAGCGCTAATGGTGTTCTTTGCGGGATTGACAAATAATAGTCAACAGTTTTTGTAAATGCACTTCCTTTACTCCAAAGCAGGATTGAGAGTTTTCAGCAAAAGTGGAGTTCAACAGCTAAACCAAAACACCAATGGTTCGTACCTGACGCTCGTACTCTGCGCCGTGGATAAAGGGTGCGCAAGGATTCTCAGGGTCATGTTATGTGATTTGTAAAAACATTGTCAGTATTGTAAATGTATTGCACATGTCTGCATTTCACGGCACCTGTGCCGACACGTTTGCGCATGGCTCCCAGACCGTTGTGATGTCAACGCACAGCTGCAAGCGTTCCGTCGCAGAACATTTCAAGGACGTTAGTGGGGCATGGTTGGGATTAGCTCGGCCATAAAGGATGGTGGAGGGGGGGTGTCAAGGAACTGGGCGCAGAGCGGTGAGTGGCAGCGATGTGTTTTTCTGTCGCCGCTAATGATCCCTGCTGATGTATGCGACTGCTTGCTGCAACGCAAACATTGCCTTCTGATCGACCGATGAAAGTTGAATGTGTCGCCGCAAGCTGAAGGGCGTTGATGTTCGCCCTCCCGAAGAAACACACCAAGCCACTCAGCCAAAAAAACGCAGTTTGTCCCACACACCATATAATATGTTTGTCGCCAGCCATATGAATGAGCTTGAGGGGGATCGAGGGTGTTTCAAAATGAATTCACTTCATTCATTTTTCAAAAAAACACATCAAGGTTGATTCTGGGGGCCATGAACACTTTCCAGACAAATTAGCATGGGTTCTCTGTGTCTGTGAAACAAGCCAGAGCAAACAGGTAAACACATGGACAAATGGTTTGTCAGCAGTCAGAAGAAGTAGTTACCTTGCAGTTGTCTTTCATTAAGAAAGCCTAACTATGTTTGAATCAAAAAAGACTGCATTTTGGGGACCCAAGCTATCCGGTTTTGGCGTACAGAAAAATGTTCCCCCCTGTTGTGTCGGAGCACAGACCTGTCTGCATTAGGCAGTCAGAGTGACCCATTTCAATGCTCCACTGTTTTGGTTCTGTGGCCGCTCACTCTGTCACAGCGCTACTGGGCGCCACGGCGACGGGGGACCAGTATGGCATCATCCCAAGGGGATAACCTCGTTCCCAGCAAGGGCATTATAGTTATTTCTAAAAGCTCATTTTTATTCAAAAATATAAAATAATAATAAAAAATAATTCACTTTCGCTTTCATTATTTTTCAATTTCAATGTTTGCATTTGTTTTTAAGCCTGGTTTGTTAGCTTAGGTTTTATTTTTTGAAAATGCCCTGCTTTAGATTAGAGATAAGTGCTTAAATTTTCATACAGGGAATTTGTCAGGGAAGAGATTCAAAAAGGTCCAAAAAAGGTACTTTAGTAAAACCTCAACAAAACGTCATAGAAAGAAAATTAATAAATAAAAATAAATTCAAAAAATCATTTAGGACATATGAACAACCATCAACAAAGGACAATCATAAAATATGTATGTCATTCAGTGTCATTAATTAACTGTCCAACAAAAATTGTATATCAAATGTAGATGTTGTCAATGCAGCCCTAAGTTAAAATGTTGTGCTTAAATTTTGTGCTTCTGAGGTGAGAGGCAGGTAGTATGCCAGGTAAAAATAGCCAATAGACTAAAGACACAGATGAACAGCATGTATTACACCCATCCATGAGCCACACATCATTTTGCTTGTGAATCTCAGGGAGCTCCAACTGAGATAAAAAAAGACGAAAACTAGACATTTCCTCTAATCTTTTCTTTTTTACAGCGAAGGGGAAAAGTGGGAACGAAGAAACCCAAATAACAACAGATCGGTGTTCCATAGCATCACCTATGTAAACCATGGATTCTGCACTCACGATACGGCCCAACCAAAGTTGCAAATCCCTTCCCATGAGAAGATGTACTCAAAATAAAAGAAGAAAACATCGAACAACCACCAAAACCAGGACGCATTATTCAATTATTAATCTTCTTTGCATTATTCATCCTTGCTAGGACTTCCTCAATGGGTACATCTGTCATGTACCCGCTCGTGTCCTTGAGTTGCTTCTGTGGCACACAAGCCTTTCAGAAAGCGAAACTAAAGACCCTTTATGGCAAACATTCTTCAAATGACTCCATTTCCTTTACTTGTTTATTTGCCATTTGCAATTTGATCTTGCTGATGCTGCTCCATGATCCATGTTGCCTGGAGTGTGCACATTATTCTGGAATTGTTGACAAGGGTTCTAGAACGTTTGGATGTGAGTCAACATCACCAGTCCGCCCATCACCCACCACTCCCCTCCCTCAGCATCCATTAGGGTCAATGTTTAATTTATCTCTTGTCACCATGGATACTCCTGATTGACTGGCACTGAAGGATGCTAGTCTCCTTTAGGGCACTCCATTATGCTTGGGGGGGGGGGGGGTGGGAGGAAATGGTGGGAGGGGGAAGGGGAGGTGTGCAGATGTGCAGCAGTGACAGCAGTGCTGAGAGAAACCTGTGTACAGTATGTTGCCATACCGTAGTGCACATACACCGTGTTACACTCTTTTATTGATATGATTGTGAACATAAACATTAGCTTAAATTAGCATGGACGTCAACTGCCTTGGGCCTCAGTGGGGGATGTATGTTTGTTTGACGGTGATTCACCAAACAATGTCAAAATGAAGCAACGCATGCGTGGTTGGCAAATCTTTCAATGAAGAAAATAAAAAAATACAACAAATGAACAAAGCGAGTATCTATAAGGAAAACACATAATGCAAACCTAGCCTGACTTTCCGCAGAATGTCAACTTGGCCCGAGTATCCGCAGAACCCCAACCTGTTTGCGAATTGGAGAGGGATGTCTCCTCCCCCTGGATGTAAACAAAATAAAAACTTACCTTCACACCTTGTGTGATAATGAGACAAAATGAGCAGGTTGAGAAAACATGGAGACACTGTTCAGGGGCCTCCGAGGGCCTCGGGGCCGATTCCCCAAAAGTAGGGTGTTTATGTCTGCGTCCGGCCCCATGTCTCTTTGAGCCCTAAATTACCAGCTGCCACCTGTAATATATAGCAATTTGCTCCCACGTTAGTGTAGGCCACCCCAAGGTCAGCTTCACTTCCTGAAGCTGCCACAGCCTGTTGTTCTCTGTCCACCGGCCAGGAGGCATCCTCTGTTTGGTACAATCAGGCCGTGACGCACAGAGCTCAAGCTGCTAGTTAAACCACTGTTTAACGGCCACGCGGATGCTCCCGTCTGACACTTCCCCCCCGTTTGCATTGTCTACACAGTGTATTATTGTATGCTGATAAGCTTCTGATGGATAAATGGACACAATTGAAACATATGTTTTTCAAATTGTAATCGATTATGGAGAACCTTCTCATGTATCATGTAAACAAATGAAATACGCTTTCCGATGCACCAAACGTAAATAGGTTTAGGATACATGTGGAATATATACCGCTGTGTGACTCGCTCTTTGTGAGCCTTTGATGGACAGATGTTTTTTAAACACCGGCTTCCTCAAGGCCACATTAGGTTCCCTGTTACATGAAAAATGGCCTCTGGTCCAAGAGTGCTGGAGAAAATACTCAGCTGGCAAAGCAAACTCCCACAACAACACAAGCTGGATCCATATCCCACACTACATTTTATGTTTTTTATTTTGGGGTGTCAGAAATCTTGGTGTAGCGTCCTAAATCTTAGATGAGGTTCAACAACCTGGCTGTGGTTCTAAAAAACACGTGCATTGCATCTATGCTGAGTGAAATACCACACTCCCTATATTGCCTAGAAAACTATAAGATAGCCACAATGCATTGCAAATAGCAGTTTCAGATGATAGGGCTGTATTTGCCCAGATAGACCCCCAAAAAATTACATCAAACAACAGTGTTTGCTGTTCAAATTCAATGTTTACGCTATGAATTACCCTCTGCACTTAACTGTGGATTACCCTTGGAGGAAGCACTAAGCCATTTTGGACACAACCTAAAGTCAGCTTTTCTAAGGGGAGCCATTTAACACTCTCCAGCCATAAACTCTGGGCTTACTACTAATTCCCCCAGCTAGACACAATCAATATCAATGGATTATTGGACGAATAGGTGACGGCCTGTTAACATTTGCTGAGCCATGTCCCTGCAAGCGCAAGCATTTATGTGGGGACACAAACTGCAACTCGTTTGCCAAATCCATTGACAGGCCGGAACGGGGGTGACACATGATGAATCAAATAGGGTTCACCTTTGACCCCTGCCAGGGACTCTGCCGGGGGGGGGGGGGGGTTGACGCTGTTTGATGTTTTTGCCAATAGCCTGCAGTCCACAGGTCCAAAAACGGGAACTGGTGCTGTTTTGTGTCTGACGTTCTCCATTTCCCACCCAGGGAGGTTTGGCCCTCCTGGGTCCCCCTGCTCAGGTTTCACCGGCCGGGGCCTTTAAAACACTTTGCTGGCTGAGAGCTGAGAGAGTGACCCGCCCTCGCAGTAGTTTACCAATTAGGATCATGTGTCAGTCCCGCTGACAAGTCAAGGATGGAATGTGTGAGCACTTGGTCCAACCAGGGTAGGGAGGTGCTGTCGGTGGTGATGCAGAGGGTCACAGACGCCACGCTAGGATTGGTAACACATGGCGCAAAATGCCAAAACAGACTAAAATCGTTACAGCCATGTCTATCTCTGCATGTCTTTATCACTCTATCACTCTCGCTCTCTATTTTAGCCTGTCCTTCAATGTGATTGTCCATTTGTCTTAGATACGTAAGGGATAATGTATAGAACGCCAGTCATTATCGGGGAAATAAGTCACGACAGAAGGGGCTCATTTTCGATAATGACCTCCGACGTTCTATACGTTATCCAACTTATTACACGGCTACTTGCCAAAACGAAAAAATAATTTCACATAGTGTGTCTCTTTACAATTTATTTGTTACCAGCATTTGTAGTGTTGATCAGCAGAGAAATAGTCCGCCAAAGACGTTGACTTCGCTTAGCAACCGAGTTCGCTGGGGTTGATAAGTATCGGACTACTTGCGGAGTGGTACGAAAGACGGCAAAAAATCCACTTTCCTTGACAGCGGTAAATTATACCTAGCAACGGTGAATTATCATATATAATTCACAGCCGGAAGTTGTGAAGGGCCCATGCAAGTGAACGGAGCGTTCCACGGCATTGATAAGAGTTGTGTAATAAATGTCAATAAGGAGCAGGTAGGGCGTCTTGCTCAAGGGTACATAGAGAAAGGCTGTGGACACTGGGGATCAAACCCACTGTATCTCAAGTCACTACGCTTCCCAGCCCACTATCCTGCCTTTTTATACATCTAGCTACATCCAGTTCAGAAACTGTGAGACACACATACCCAAACACAACAACCCAGACGCTAATCTCCTGATTCAAACCTTCTTGACTTTTAATGAAAAACAAAGAATGCCTTCGTGCCATTCTTTATTAAAGAAGGAGCAACAGCTATGGTCAAGCCGGGAATTCTTTGTGAATGAGAGAGAGCCAGAGCCAGAGAGAGGTGTAGCAAGTGAGAAGGCGGGGGAAACTGAAGAAGAAACACTTGCTGTCCACTTGCTCAGGGCTGCTTTTAATACACTTTGTTCTATGTTTCTTATGCCCTTTCTGTTTGGTTCCAAGGTTGATGCAGAGTTCAAACTTGCTCTGAGTGCTTCAGTGTCCAAATGGTCTGCAGATTCACTGAACCATTTGCTTTTTCCAAGGTATTACTTAATATTTGTGCCGAGAAACAGGCCAAGAAATTAAAATGTGAATATCTTT
This sequence comes from Pollachius pollachius, assembly GCF_949987615.1. Taxonomy (NCBI): domain Eukaryota; kingdom Metazoa; phylum Chordata; class Actinopteri; order Gadiformes; family Gadidae; genus Pollachius; species Pollachius pollachius. The sequence goes on from NC_136936.1 coordinate 33,030,772, forward strand.
TACAAAATTTGTTCAGGCTTTATACGTATTGAAGCTGATTTTGATTTTGTTACACAATCTGATCAAATGACATTTGCTTTGGGGAGATGTCCCTTACTTGGAGATGGGTCATGGTGTGGAAGTAAACTGTGCTCTAAAAGCCATTTCATGTTGTTTTTAAGAAGAAATACACAGTTGACATTCAGAATGGACATGTTTTTGTATTTAATAGATCCATTTGCTGAAATTGCTCATATGAATCACTTCAACTGCACAGAATGGCCTGCAAGCAATACTTTTCAAGCTGTTGGGCATCAAAACGCACATTTAAATGTTTAGACTTTAAATAAATCTTGTCAAGGCAGATGGTAGGATTATCTGTGCCCCTTAACACATTGTAATAATCACATTATCTGTGATTCCCTTTGTAAGTATGAAGATGCATGGGGGGGGGGGGAGGGCATATACTGCTTGAATCCTTCCGTACATTTTGCTCTTTGTAAGTTTGAATGAGTTTTCCATTTGAAACACATATTCTAGGATACAAATCTCATTTGAAAGTGCCATGGTAACAAGTGAGCTTAACGTGCATAGGTCACGCCATGGTAGATGTATTTCCATGACAACCATGCCAGAAATGTTCTGAGTGGGGGGTGGTGGTGTTGGTGGGGGGCTCGGCCACTCACCAAATGAATCCATAGAGAAGGTTGAATAGAATAGAAATACCTGTTCTAACACATATTTCTCATTTTCCTTTTGTTGCTGCGTGCGTGGTGGGCAGTGGCCTGGCCATGATTAGAGTGAGAGTGCACCTGCTGGCACTCTCACAAGCCCTCATTTTCTCTCTCTCTCTCTCTCCCTCTCTCTCACTTTCTCTCTCTCTCTCTCTCTCTCTCTCTAGCCCTCATTTTCTCTCTCTCCCTCTCTCTCACTAGCCCTCATTCTCTCTCTCTCTCTCTCCCTCTCTCTCACTTTCTCTCTCTCTCTCTCTCTCTCTCTCTCTAGCCCTCATTTTCTCTCTCTCCCTCTCTCTCACTAGCCCTCATTCTCTCTCTCTCTCCCTCTCTCTCACTATCCCTCATTTTCTCTCTCTCTCTCACTCTCTCTCTCTCTCTCTCTCACTAGCCCTCATTTTCTCTCTCTCTCTCTCTCTCTCTCTCACTAGCCCTAATTTTCTCTCTCTCTCTCTCTCTTTCTCTCTCTCTCTCTCTCTCTCTCTTTCTCTCTCTATCTCCTTCTCTCTCTCCTTCTCTCTCTCTCTCTCTCTCTCTCTCTCTCTCTCTCTCTCTCTCTCTCTCTCTCTCTCTCTCTCTCCGACTCCTTCCCTCCCATTGGACGTTTGTATCTTTTAATGAGATCGAGGTTCTTCAAAGTGTCCCGCCCCTTCTCCCACAGAAGTCTTCCTGTAATGCAAATGCTTCAATTACCCATGCTTCGAAGTAATGGAGTGATAGACAGAGAGAGAGAGAGAGAGAGAGCAAGAGAGAGAGAGAATGATACTAATGAGTTTGAGTATTGTGCTTTACGATCAGCCATTTGTGTTTGTGTGCGTGTGCTATATCATTAACTTCCTTATTCAAGGGAATTATATAATAACAACACAATAGGTTAGATTTTTTAGTTTTTCCTCTTTTAAACACCTGTTGTGATGGCGAAAGGGCACCAAATCCCTTTTCCCATGTCACTATGGTGATAAATTTTCATTAAATCCCATCTCTACATAATCAATTAATTATCCAAACCTGGCTGAATATGGACATGTAATAAGGGCAGACCAGTCGGAAAGCAGGGAACTCTTTAGTAATGATACACATGCCTTTTGCCTGGGAGTCAACCACCTTAACTACAAATATTTTCTATATTAAACCCAGGGCTTTTCCATCTCTCCATCTTTCACCGTCTTGGCTAGGATGCACCTGCACCTTACAGCTGATACACTTTGCAGCCTGAACGTGAACGAATGAGCCTTGTGTCAATGAATGTCTTCAACTCAATATTGAAGGATGAAGGGTATAGTCTTGTATGCTCTTAAATTGTGTGTGTGTGTTCCCCTATTGTGAGTATAGGTCAAGGTCAAGGTTAAGTAACTAGTCTGCAGCCCACGGGTGACTGCCAGGCCCCCCGTTATAGTCACAAATTGTAAGGTGCAGCACCCATTGTACTCATATTGAACACTTTAATAAAAAAGATTTCCTCCCTGAGAGGTCATATGAAAATGTAAAAAAACACACCATTATCTGTCTATTTTATATGAATCAGGGCATTTGAGTCTGCATATACAGTGGGGCAAAAAAGTATTTAGTCAGCCACCAATTGTGCAAGTTCTTTCACTTAAAAAGACGAGAGAGGCCTGTAATTTTCATCATAGGTAAACCTCAGCTATGAGAGACAAAATGAAAAAAAAAAATCCAGAAAATCACATTGTCTGATTTTTTAAGAATTTATTTGCAAATTATGGTGGAAAATAAGTATTTGGTCACCTACAAACCAGCAAGATTTCTGGCTGTCACAGACCTGTAACTTCTTCTTTAAGAGGCTCCTCTGTCTATCACTTGTTACCTGTATTAATGGCACCTGTTTGAACTCCTTATCAGTATAAAAGACACCTGTCCACAACCTCAAACAGTCACACTCCAAACTCCACTATGGCCAAGACCAAAGAGCTGTCAAAGGACACCAGAAACACAATTGTAGACCTGCACCAGGCTGGGAAGTCTGAATCTGCAATAGGTAAGCAGCTTGGTGTGAAGAAATCAACTGTGGGAGCAATTATTAGGAAATGGAATACATACAAGACCACTGATAATCTCCCTCGATCTGGGGCTCCACGCAAGATCTCACCCTGTGGGGTCAAAATGATCACAAGAACGGTGAACAAAAATCCCAGAACCACACGGGGGGACCTAGTGAATGACCTCCAGAGAGCTGGGACCAAAGTAACAAAGGCTACCATCACTAACACACTACGCCGCCAGGGACTCAAATCCTGCAGTGCCAGACGTGTCCCCCTGCTAAAGCCAGTGCATGACCGGGCCCGTTTGAAGTTTGCTAGAGAGCATTTGGATGATCCAGAACAGGATTGGGAGAATGTGATATGGTCAGATGAAACCAAAATATAACTTTTTGGTAAAAACTCAACTCGTCGTGTTTGGAGGAGAAAGAATGCTGAGTTGCATCCAAAGAACACCATACCTACAGTGAAGCATGGGGGTGGAAACATCATGCTTTGGGGCTGTTTATCTGCCAAGGGACCAGGACGTCTGATCCGTGTGACGGAAAGAATGAATGGGGCCATGTATCGTGAGATTTTGAGTGAAAACCTCCTTCCATCAGCAAGGGCACTGAAGATGAAACGTGGCTGGGTCTTTCAGCATGACAATGACCCCAAACACACCGCCCGGGCAACGAAGGAGTGGCTTCGTAAGAAGCATTTCAAGGTCCTGGAGTGGCCTAGCCAGTCTCCAGATCTCAACCCCATAGAAAATCTTTGGAGGGAGTTGAAAGTCTGTGTTGCCCAGCGAAGGCCCAAAAACATCACTGCTCTAGAGGAGATCTGCATGGAGGAATGGGCCAAAATACCAGCAGTGTGATTTTCTGGATTTCTTTTTTCATTTTGTCTCTCATAGCTGAGGTATACCTATGATAAAAATTACAGGCCTCTCTCATCTTTTTAAGTGGGAGAACTTGCACAATTGGTGGCTGACTAATACTTTTTTGCCCCACTGTAAATTGGGAGGCTCTAGCCCTACAGGAAAGCCTCATACAGCCTCATCAAATGCTCCATTGAAACACAGTGAAGAAATTCATCTAAATTCGTAGACAAGAGATAGAAACGCAGCCCCCAGACCTTCAACCAGGAGGCCTCTTTGGATCGCTCTGTAAAAATTGTGGGTTGCTTAGCAAAAAGGCGGACCCTGACCATAACCCTAAACAAGGGACCCCCCCCTCCCTACCCCCGGGGCACCGAGAGGACTATGGTTCAGTGTCGGGGTCCATGTCAGGCCCTAGAATAAGGTCATGTCTCAGGGCGGTAGGACCTTCCAATCTCCAAAATTGCAGTTTACACCACATTCTGATTGGCTAGGTCTTGCAGGCAACACTTCTGAGAGGCTTTGTCAGAAAACACCAAAAATACGGAGCTGAGGCTTTGTGAGTCATTGCTTCTAGTGCTGGAGCCCTAGAAGCAATGAAGCAATAAAAGAGACCCGGGTCTATAGCTCACTTGTTAGTGTCCTTGACCTCAAAGTCACCTATTCGTTGCAGGGCTTATACAATCACTGAATGAAAATTATGCAAATAAAATACAAATTTCTCACTAGAAATTAAATCAAAACCCAATAATGCAACCCTTTAATGCTTAATCTAAATCAAAATATAGCATTTGTCACTGAGAATATGTCAGCCATGATGTTTGTTTTTGAAGACAGAACTGAACAGTCACATGTCGTGGACTTAGGCCTATAGAAAGAATAGGCCAAAAAAAGTAGGCATATAACAATTTTAGAGCCGTTATTGTGAAACGACTACGTTTTTCGCTGTGGACCAACGTAGTTATACTACATTTTGGTGTGAGACTTGGTTGATGTGTGTCAGTGTGTGTGTGTGTGTGTGTGTGTGTGTGTGTGTGCGTGTGTGTGTGTGTGTGTGTTCAAGTGTGTGTGACCTAACTCTCCCGTCTTGCTCTCCCCTGTCGATATCAAATCCCTAGATCACCCACAGTCACAGAACGACGAGGCCGATACATAAAGTGAGTGAACAAAGCCTCGGTTGAACTTGGGCCAAGGGAGGACAATGGAGTCACTTCCTGATCAGAGCTGTGAATTAAACATGCTCTTCCAGCCCCTTAAGGAGAGGGCCAGCGACCCTGCACTGCATGTGGGTTAATGAATGAGAATTCAGTGGCGAGCGGGAAAGAGAGGGGTTCCTGATTCAATTTCTGTGGCTAGATTGAATAAACTGCACGTGTGGATGGGAGTGGAGGATTAATTGAGGTAGGGCATGGACAGCAACGTTCTATGGGAATAGGACCGCCAGGGGGGAGCGGGAAACCTAGTCTGAATGGCCATGAATAGAAAAGAAAATCTTTCTTGCATTTTCTCGATATTTCTTGCAACCCCCGACAGGGACTAAAGTATAAGCGACACATTGTGGGTTTAGCTGGAAAGTACAGAAAGTGAGTTGTGCATTCAACCTTTATTAAATGGGGAGTCATGCAGCCATGCATAAAGAAAGATATATGACTATGCCTGCTCATCTTCAAGACCTTCGGATAGTATAGGTTTCTTATCTTCAGATCAATTTCATATAATTAAATAAAAAATAACCACATGAAACAAATACAGTTAAAACATATCTTATATTCATCATATCTTGAGGAGGGTAGTCCTGCAACTTCCAGCCGAAAGCCCAAGGTTCGATCCTCTGTGTCTGCAGCCTACATTCTCAAGCTACGATACACCTTTTGACCTGCTGGACCTGCATGCAGCAGCGACGTTGTTCGAGAAGACGGAGAGAGATAGCTTAATTTCTGTCATTACTTTGTCTGTAATGCGGCTCTGGGGTTGCTGTTATTAACTAGTGGCTTGGTTTCGCAAGCTTGTCTCCTCCACTTGCGTCATGGTGAATGTCCGTGGAGAGAGGGGCCTCGTTAACATGATGTACGATGGACACACACCAGGTTGAGTGGAGCTTAAGTGGACTATTGGGGCCCCCGCCTTGTGGGGTCACTCGCAATGTCTTCTGGGGAGATGTGGGCTGATGTAAAACAAGTTTAAATAAAATGGTTTGTACAACTTTTTGCTTTACTTTTTTTACCTTGCTCACACACTTCCAGGATTAAAGTAACACTGCCACACTGTTTTGCTTTTGAATCTATTTATGGACATTGATTCAAATGAAACCTATATGAAAATGTTTTTGTAGCAGCATTTGGTAGCTTTTTGTGTTTTTTTGTGTGGTCATGTTTAGTTAAAAACATTTTCAAGAACAAAGGAGATAGAGAATCGAAGGAATGTTGGAAGGAAAGGAAAGGAAAAAGTGTTCAAACACTGTTAAGACACAAGTTTTTAATTTGAGACATTTATGTTTTGATATATTTGCGCTTAGTTGCTTTATCCTCTCAATCTTTTCAAAGCTTTTGTCTCTGTTGAATGATTTGGCAGCTTTGTCCTTACATCAAGCCCAACACAACATCACTGCTGTCATTTAAAGTAAAATACACCTTAATGCAGGAGCCAGATGACTCACAATGATATCTTTGTCCCAAATTCTGGTGATTTATGTCCCAATTCATTACTTAGGTTTCACCGAGAATACTGATATGGCGTTTTTATTGTGGTGTTTTTAATAACAAGTGAAATATTGACATGAATTAACAGTGTAACTGGAAGATAGGCCTGGCATTAGCCTAATGGATAATCCACAACACCAATAATGCATCAGGATATGCTTAAAGTCTGCCAATGACAAAATAAATAAAATATTTTTTTTGTAAACCACATTTTAATGTGCTATTCGCCCATAATGGATCTCATGAAATTGGCAGCATTTGAACTGTGGTGTCATCCTAAATAGATTTTAGAGTGTACTGTACGCTGATCGTCTTGGAAAATCTGATAATAGCCCTGCTATATAATTATGTTATCCAAACAACGTTATCAACACACTTCAACGTTAACTGCCTTTTAATAGCTTGGCCTTAGGTCCATATCAAGCCTGCAACGTAAGTGTTTGAAAAGTTTCCTTCTCGGTCTGTTTATTGCTCTATTAGCGTTAAATATCTGGCAGGTGGGTCTTTGTTTTTAGATCCGTTTTCTCACATCTGAGAAAATGGCTGCTGTTTTTCTTGAAATCAAATGCTGCCGTGATCCTAACACCATTCCCACCGGCTCTGCACTCTGAGCGCAATCTGAAGGCAGGCTGAACATCGCCCGGCGCCCGGGAATTTATGCTACTGCATGATCAGAGGGGAGCACCGCAGCAAGTGTGTGCGTGCTGCTTTGTGTGTGTGTGTGTGTGTGTGTGTGTGTGTGTGTGTGTGTGTGTGTGTGTGTGTGTGTGTGTGTGTGTATGAGTCCTCTGCAGTCGCATTTCTTTCCCCAATATGCTTCCTATCAAATATTAATATTTCTCTGAGTGCCGAGTAAATGTGGATTATAAAAAGAAAGGGCAGAGGAAGTGGAGAGGAGAAGTTCAAAGAGCGTGCGCACTAATCGAACGACCCGTGGGTCAGCTGTATATTGCAGGGAAAATTTGAATTCTGTCCCGATCCTTATATGAAAAACCTACAGGAACCATGAACCAGCAACTATCTATCTCTCTCTCTCTCTCTCTCTCTCTCTCTCTCTCTCTCTATATATATATATATGTGTGTATCTCAAAGCATCTAAGAGATGCTTGGTTTGAGATGCAACAGAGAGCCAGACCTTCCATGGCCTGAGATGTTCAACCTAGCTCCCGTCATGATCTCGGCTGTGTCTCAAGAGAATTCCTGTTACATCATTACTAATGTATCAGCTTTAATGGAACGCAGACAAAATAACCTGAAGACGCTCTTCCTAAACTCTCCCCGACCTAGGATGGTTGAATATCTTTTCAGCTGAACGGGTTAAAAATTAATAAATCGGAAAAAAAATCTGTCAACAATCCTCCCCCCCCCCCCCGTCTCTCTGAGTTTGAAGGTGAAGAGGTGATGGAAACACTGGGGCAGATGGACAGAGATGGAGATGGCCACACAGGAGTGATGGATGGTAGGGTCCGTCCGAGGGGGACGGTCACTTACCCTCGCTGGGTGAGCCCGTCCCTCTAAAGCAGTGGATCTCAAACTTTTTATACCGCGTACCACTACAGAAAATGTTTTTCTCCACCAAGTACACCATTATGACAGACGTTATAAAATATAACATACAGTAGCGTAGGCCTGCGGCCCTATTCAGCTATGTACATCTTATGCAGGAGGCACAATTTTTCTTAAAAATAATATTATTTATTGTTAGCTGTTGTCAGCTGTACAAAGTGGTAGCACTAAAACAGAGACACGGAAACACATACACATGCACACAACAAGTGAGAACATGATCTCATGGTACATGTATTTCCATTCGTACTAGGATTTTTGATAGAGCAATCAAATGGTACGCAGAGGAAGAGGAACCATCCATAGTTTGAGAACCACTGCTATAAAGTATCCCCAGCATGGTGACATTTTTTCACCCGTCCATCAGATGTCCTTAGTATTTTCCCAGTCTGCAATGACGGTCAGGTTCCCCTCACCTGACCGTCCTTGTCATTCTTCTGAACCGGCACCTCATTCCCTAATCTTTCTCTCCCCATATATAGGCTACAAGTTCACTTCCTTTGTTCCCTTGTCAGTTTGCTGTTTTAATCATGTCCCCTTGTCATGTTCATTTGTCATCGTTTTCTCTCTAGTTATTAGTCTGTTTTAAGCCAGTTAGTGGCTTGGAGATTTTCTCCTTAAAAGCCTTTTTGTTTCTGTCACGGCACATCACATGGTCGGAGATGGTACCAAATAGCATGTAGGCTGAAGACAATGGGCTGCTTTGGAAACAATTAATTAATTTAAACATTGCTTCAGACACATGGCGGGATGGTTATTAAATCAATGAAATTAAATAGAACCAAACAGAACGGAAACCCTAACTAAACCTAACTCTGGGGGAACAAACTATCTTCCTCCCGACCAGAAATAAAAGGTAGGTGAGTCTAACCTGAACTAAAAATCGTGCAACCATCGCCAACCACCAACGCATAAATGATAGTAAAAGCAAGAATGTTCCCACATGGGGAATTAGTGCTTAAAAGCAAATTGCAGTAAATATCAACAAACTCTACACATAAGGCACCAAGTGCTGGCGTGGCACAGCATGAAACAGCCTGGCGTTGCGACACGGAAGCGGGATGCGTGCGGGATGATCCCCCAGAGATCGGGACAGGCGTGCTTTTATCCCCGATGCCACTCCCGCAATCAGTCCGCCGCGGGAACAAACAGCCTGTGGAGGAGAATCAGGAGTGGAGACAGTGCAGCTGCGCAAATAAAATATCTGCCCCTATAATTACGTAACAGTTACATTTGCCAAGTTCTTGTTTGCTATCGGATCTCATCCATTGCTGTAGAAACGTTAGGCTTACACTTGGAGTTTGCCACATTGCCCTGTTGGGTCCATTTTCTGCATGAGGAGATAAGCCCCCCCCCCCCCCCCCCAACACACACACACACACACCCACACCCACACACACACCGACACACATATTCGTGGCACTTGTGTAGGCCACGATCAGACATGGCGAGATTGTACATTTACTTGATATGTAATTATACTTCTTAATCACATAAGATATATTATTTGATGTGAAGAAAATCATTAAAATTCACTTCCTTCACATTTTCATAACCCCATATGCTTTGGAATACATTCAGTTCTTTCATTTGTATATATAAGAGAAAAGAGAGTAGTTTCTGAGAATGTTGGAGGACATTGTATAGTTTCCTTAAGTCCTGTTGTCCCCATTCTGTATAAATACATTTCTCTGTGTTTGGGTGAGGCATAGAGAGATCGACATAGATAGATGGAGAGGGAGAACAAGAGAGGGACAAAGAAATAAACAGTGTTGGAGGTCAAGAGTGTACATCTCTCTGTATGTGTGCACGAGTTTAGACCCCCCCCACACACACACACACACACACACACAAACACACACATGATAAGATAGAGATCGATTTGAAAATAATGATAAATAGAGTGCGACTTGAGGTGACAAGGCAGTCTAGTTTTGGTAGGGATTGCTCGCAGTGAGAAGGTCAAAGGTTTGAACCTCAACAACAGCCATCATGCCCAAGTGCTCTTGAGCATCCAAAATCCTTATCTTTCTTCCCGCTCATTAGAAATTCCAGGCATGGAAGACTACCAAGCAAGACATATTCAAATTTACAAATCAACATAGAGAGAGAGAGAGAGCGAGAGAGAGAGAGCGAGAGAGAGAGAGAGAGAGATAAAGAGAGAGAAAGAGAGAGAGAGAGGCTGGTAGGATGAATCACGCCAGCTGACAGGTCTGAGTTGTGCAATAACTCAACTCCTCCAGTGAATGTGTCACCGTAACAGCCAGGCGTCAATGTTGAGTTTTACAGCCTGCTCAATGAAGCTTCTGTGTGTGTGTGTGTGTGTGTGTGTGTGTGTGTGTGTGTGTGTGTGTGTGTGTGTGTGTGTGTGTGTGTGTGTGTGTGTGTGTGTGTGTGTGTGTGCGCGCTGGTTTGTTCATGTGTAACTGTCTCGTTATATATGGATGTGTGTGTGTTGTGTGTCTGTGTGTACGTTTGTCCGTGTTTGTTGGTGCACTATGATGCAAGTCGTGTGCGTGGTTAACTAGGGATGGTGGGGTGTCACATCTGTTTCTCCTGAAGGGCACCTTTGGGAGAAGATAAACATATAAATAAACAAATAAATACAATGCTGCTGGATGTGTAGACATGGGCCCCCTGGGATCCCAGGGTGTGGTTGTCCACGATGTCCTCTACCGACAGAATCACTATCCCGTGCTCCCATTGCCTTGGTCACCTGGGGGGGGGAGAGCAGCAGGCCTAGCCCCATGCTTTAGAGACTCATGCTTTAAATACTGTAGACGTCCCCCCACCGTGCTGGTTAATGACTGTAGTTAGGTCAGCCAAACTCGATGGCAGGCGCGTGCCGTCCATATGGGCAGGTGGGGCAGCGAACTACCTGCTAAAGCATGCTCCCAAAAAAATAGTTCCTCAGTAAATCATGGCTCCGAGTCTATTTTTAATAATGTGAATTTCACATTAACTATCAATAATTTCTGTAGGCTTGCCGACTCTTTTTGGTCTGTTGACATCAAATTTTGGATGATGGTGGCGATTCTAGTTGAGTTTAACATGTCAGGAAATGTGGTGCAGGATAGTTCAGCGACCGCGTTTCTCCGTATGTTTATCGCATAACCCTGCAGGCTGCAACAAGAATTGCAATCTGAGCTAAAAAACGCCTATATGGTCGTGAAACAGTCATATTCTAGAACTGTTGTTGTTTTAACTCAAATTATTCTGTGAGTATCTTTCATCATTGCTATATCAGATGCAGATATGGCGAGTGGTGCTGCACCTGTGATTAACAGTGTTGAGTTTCTGTTAAAAAAAAAACATTTGAGAGGTTAAAGAGAAGTTAGAAATCAAACAACTTGGCCCAGACAGACCGGTCATGAACATTATCCAACAAACGAAGGATAGGGGGAAAACTTACAACATAACTTTCTCCCGAGCATGGCATGAAAATAAATAATAATGACATGTGGTTGCTCAAAGAGAAACGCTGTGTTTTGTTTTCCATGTCTACTTTTTCAAGTAAGTGTGTGCACAGGACAAAGGGATATATGGACCACGGATGTGAATGATTTCAGTGGGGCAGAAAATACTGGCGTATGACCACACCCACAATTTGTTTCTGTAATATACATATATAATATTGCATTATACATTATTATAATATATATTAACTTAGCACAAAAAGTAAAAAAAATTGTGTTTGGTTGATTATTTCTCTATGCTAACAATGTTTTTTGGCAATAAATCTTATACCGTTGGAAAGCCTGTATAGTTCCCTTTAAAATGCTGCCCCAGTTTTAAGGAACATGCACTTGTGGGATGAGCAGCAGAGCTGAGAATGTGGGTTGCGCCCATGAAAAATTTGCCAAATCTTCTCTGCCAATGTCAAACAGCTTATTCTGCCATTGACTCGTTTGGTGTTTGGTGGATTGGATCATTGAAGTTTGAAGAAACAAGACATATTGGCAATTTAACAATTTATTCATTTCACAAACAGGAGCCTCAGTAGCGTGTGGAAGAACCATACACAGCCACAACAGCTGGCACCTCCTCCTCATGCTGGTCACCAGCCTGGTCACACACTGCTGTGGGATGGCATCCCATTCTTCAACCAGCATTTGTCGCAAGTCAGCCAACATGGTTGTGTTGGTCACCCTGGCACAAACAGCACGCCCAAGCTGATCCCACAAGTGTTCAATGGGGTTGAGGTCAGGACTGCTGGCTATTCCATCCCCTCCACTCCCACATTTTGGAGGTAGTCTCTGATAAACCTTGCCCTGTGGGGGCGAGGGTTGTCATCTTGGAGGATAGAGTTCGGTCCCAGACTGTGGAGATATGGGATTGCCACTGGTTGCAGAATCTCATCTCAATATCTCTCTGCATTGAGATTGCCTCCAATAATGACAAGCCTCATTTTTTCCAGTGAGGGAGATGCCGCCCCACACCATCACATTGCCTCCACCAAAATATGTTATTCTATTGGTGCAGCAATCAGCATAGCGTTCTCCGCGTCTTCTCCACACTTTGACCCTACGATCCAACTGCCGCAGGCATAATCTGCACAAATCACTGACACATAACGTTCCTCCACATGTTCAGGTTCCAGTGCACGTGTTGCCGACACGAGCGCAAATGGGCCTGACGGTGTAGGGCAGTCATGGCAGGACTCCTGGCAGCCCTATGAGACCGGAGATTGGCTGTGTGTAGTCTGTTCCGGATTGTCTGGGCAGAGAGCCGTCGGCCATATCGTTCTGCAAACCTTGACTGCAAATCTGTAGAAGACATCCTACGGCACCTAAGTGCTGACAGGGTGATGAAAAGGTCTTCTTGGGGTGTCGTCTTCTTGGGATGCCCACTTCACGGCCTGTCTTTGACATCCCCTGTTATATGGAACTTGGCCTCAGTTTGGAGAGGGTACTAGGGCTCACTCCAAATAATGCCGCAACTTGGTTTTGTGGAACTCCAGCTTGAAGTTGCTCTATTGCAAGGGCCCTATCCAGATCAGTCATATGCAGCATGCCGATTCTTGGAGCAGACACTTACTGACTGTAGCTGTACTTACAGTAGTAGGACCCATGCTCACAGGTGCTGCCAATCAGGTGCCAATCAGGCACCTGAATGGCAGCACCTGGGGGTACCGGAAGCTCAAAACAAGTGTCTATAGCAACAGCAGAATAACCTGTTTGGCAATGGCAGAAAAAGATTTGGCCAATTTTTCATGGCCGCAACCCACATACTCAGCGCCGCTGCTCATCCCACAAATGCATGTTCCTTACAAATGGGACACCATTTGTAAGTATCTAAACAGGCTTTCCAACAGTATAGATTTATTGCCAAAAAGCATTGTTACCACAGAGAAATAATCTACCGAACACAAATTTCCTTACTTTTGTGCTAAGTTTATCTATATTATAATAAAGTATAATACAATATTATATATGTATATAACAAAAACAAATTGTGGGTGTGGTCATACGCCAGTAGTTTCTGCCCCACTGAAATTTAGGGTCACCGCACGCTACTGCTCGATGGTATGACCATCGAGCAGGTAATTGTTGTTCTGGTGATCAGCCACCTGGGATCAACACTGCGTTTGAAAAAGGTGTTTAGGATAACAAATTTACTTTTCAATTTCAGTCGTTGCTGTAATCCATCTGTCTGTCTGTTTGTGTGACTATCCCACTAGCTCTGTTTTCTCTCTTTCAAGCTATCTATCTATCTATCTATCTATCTATCTATCTATCTATCTATCTATCTGTCTGTCTGTCTGTTTGTTTGTCTGTCTGTCTTTCTGTTTAATCCCCCTCAGTGTATTTTCTCTGTATCAAACTCTCTAGCTATGGTGCAATATATAACAGTATTTGAGATGTCTCTGTGGTGGGGACCTTTCAATAAGTATTACGTAAATTATCCATTCTCAATTTGACTGTCAATCAGTAGTTAAGTGTGTGTCCCTGTGTGTGTACACACACAGCCTGAATCCATATGACAGATCCAAAGTAATGAGTCCCCTGAGACAAATAAACATTTAAACATTTCAGTGTGTTACTACTGTGGGTGGCACGTCCCCCTGAATCCATTTGTGGCCAATAATGATAAACACAGCTCACACGCACACAAACACACACACACACACACACACACACACACACACACACACACACACACACACACACACACACACACACACTCACACACACACACACACTCACTCACTCACACTCACACATACAGACACAGACACAGACACACTCAGACACAGACACACAGACAGACAGACACACACACGCACACACACACACACACACACACACACACACACACACACACACACACACAGGTATGTCCGGACTGGTTGTCCAGCATGCAGTGAATGATGTGACCGTGGTCGCTATGGAACAAGAGGACCCCCATGTACACAGGTGAGCTCTGATCTCTGCGCTGATACCAACATCGCTCTATACATGTGTGAGTGTCTGCATGTGTGTGTGTGTGTGTGTGTTTTTGTTCAAAATGTGTGTTATTCTGTTTTCCGTGTGTGTGTGTGTGTGTGTGTGTGTGTGTGTGTGTGTGGTTGTGTGCTTCTGCTTTTATCTTTGTGTTACATAGCACTTTGGGAAATCATATTTTTTCAAATGGTGGAGAAAGCCATCCCATTTGCTGAGCAACTATAGTAGCTCAATAAATAATCTCCAAACCATCTCCCACTTTACAGACCTTTCAGTGGCAGATCATGTTCCCTCAGTAACCGCCGTGCAGCTTGTCTAACACCTTGGCCGGATGCATAGTGACTATTTGCTGCTTTCTAGATGATGCCACACACACACAGGCATGCACACACACACACACACACACACACACACACAAACACACACACACACACACGCGCACACACGCGCACACACACACACACACACACACACACACACACACACACACACACACACACACATACACAAAGACCACAATAATCATATTCATGGTCAGCCATTTTATAAGGCTGTTGAATAATTGGCAAGCAGCTGACATTTGTGCTGTTGTAAGCGATTTCAGCTCGCTAACAGCACAACCCCAAAATTGTATAGAGACCTGCCAAGAGTCTAGAGTGCAAGACCCAATTTATTTTATTGGAGACGATAGGGCTAATACCTTGAGAAACATTCTGGAGTGTGCCCAGAGGGATTTTTGTTTGGTTTTCTGCTAATAGTTTTGCCCTGTCAGTCAGAGGTGCCTTTTTCCTCATTCTCAACACACATATATTACACATATTACACATACACTAGTTTAAGAAGTCACAAAGAATACTTGATCTCGAATGCCAATGGTTCCCACAGAAGGTCTGATACAGGGACAGCTGTATCAGAAATATTCCAAGAGTTTATACAAGCCTGCATGCCTTTCATTTATGTAACCGGAAGACTTTATCTTAGTTGTGTAACACCGTCAGAGAGATACCTACCTCCTCTCCCGAAAGACCCGCCAAATTGTTAGCAGATACAAGTCATCAGTATTGTGGAGCAGCAAGGTCAAGAGGTACATCTGTTTAACATTTCAACCTCCTCCCCCATCCATCACTGTCTGGAGACTCAAACAATGATGCTACAGATGATGAGAGAGTGAGAGCAAGCAGGAGATATAGAGCGAGACACAGAAGGAGAGAGAGGAGAAGAGGGGGGGGGAGTGAGAGAGAAATACATTTTTATTTTACTCAATCATTTAAGGGATATACTTTACTGCAAATAATCCTTCATGATTATGTCCTTGCGAGCATTGAATTTAATCGCAAATTTCCTTTTTTATGATTGGTTCTTCAACGGCTGAGGGCAGCATTTGCAATAGCACCTTTGATTCATTGAAAACAAACAGTGTTTACATATTTAAATGTGAAAAAATAAACTTGTAGGAGAAGCATGAGTGCGACAGAGTGAGGTACATACATTTATAAACCATCCTTGGATGGTTCTGGTCTGGTTGTGTGCTTATTTGCCTTGTTTCGAGAAGGGTGCTTGCAAGCAATATAGTTGCAGGTGTTAACAATAATAAAATATGATTGATTAGTTGGTTGGCTGATTGGTTTATTGATTGAAACATCCAGCAAACATACACGTCTGTATTACCACTAGTCCTAATGCACCCCATTACCAAGGCGTTGGCAATGTAATTGTTCTGCGGATGTGAAAATGTATCTCTAATGGCCAGGTCCCACAGGCACTATATTAGTAGGAAAGGGACACCATTTGTCCTGCTGAACCCTTCCTTCCTGTGTAATTGAGAACACAAAGTCCTGTTAAGCGCAGGGGAAACAAATTGCCAAAATGATGAGTTATAAACAGAACAAAACAATTTAAATTGGACCCCTTATTTATGTCGAAAATCGGGGTCGGCAAAACCAAGATTTGTTCTTTATTCTTCAAGTAGTCTTAATAAAATCATCTTCAATGTTGTTATTCTTCCAATTGTTCAACATCATCTCGGAAAACAGTTCTCAAGCCCAGACATTCTAAAACACACACACACACACAGAAACATACACACAGACACTGGCCAACCCTTCAGAAAATAGATTTGAGGTTTTATTGGTGTTGAAATTGCCTTTCGTTCATGTTTGTGTATGTGTGTGTATGTCTGTGTGTGTGTGTGTGTGTGTGTGTGTGTATAAAGTGAAAAGCTGCTGAAGTATAGCACAGCGTCAGAGTGTGGAGCTGTTTTGAGATTTGTCTGCCAGCTCTTCATTCTCTCTCTCTTTCTACTCTCTCTCCCGTTGGAGCCCTCTCTCCATCTCTCCATACAGGGTAGTGTCTCTCGCACCACTTGTGATCCCAGTAGGGTCGGCTGAAGGTGCAATCACTCGAGGCAGATTCTTTCTCTGTGTCCTCTGAAGCTATTAAATTCCCTTCTAAACAAACTCCACCTTATTTTATTCTCAAGGCGGCATACTTAGAATTCGGAAGGGGCCATTGGCGCTTGGTGTGGGCTGGAAGGTGTTACCAGGGGAGGACCATTTGATATAATTAGGATGCGTTCAGAAAAAACGCATGAAGTGAACTCAAAGCGAGAACCAACAGATTAGCTGCCTTTTAACTACAGGACAGCACACATTATGGGAATGAATTAACCGTTTGAATCAATGAAGTGAAACTTCTGCCTGCAGTCCTGGTGTGTTGATCTGAATAGGATTGGTCAGAAAGACTGGCCGTGTCTGATTAGTTATTTCCCTCCTGGAACATCAAATTTGATTACCCCAGAGACAGAGACAATAGGTCAAAAAGATACAAAAGAAAGTTAAAGGAATGCACTAATTGTAATGTCATTGAGGGACAGCATCTCTAAAATAATGAAAATGATATGGTTTGCACACAAATCGTAACAGAGGAGCGGCGGTAATAGCTATGCATGATGAAATGGGTTGTGTGTGTGTGTGTGTGTGTGTGTGTGTGTGTGTGTGCGTGTGTGTGTGTGTGTGTGTGTGTGTGTGTGTGTGTGTGTGCGCGCGTGCAAGCATATTTTCCCACATCGCAATGCCATTATACAAAATGTAAGCATATCCTCTGTCACACGCGCTCCATCAACTGTTTTGTCTGGTAATGCTCCCCGCAGACATTTCAAAGGTGCACACAGGGCAACGATGCATCATTTTTCAATTTCATCAGCTCCAAGGAAATTACCTCACACCCGATCTTAGGCAAGCCATCGGACCCGGTCATAATGTGATTCAGTCGCATCACCCAGGGGGTGTTTATGTCCACCGGAGCCCCATTGTCACTCCTCTGCTCCATGCGCTGCGGGGTTAAATGTATTTATTATTATTATTATTATTATTATTATTATTATTATTATTATTATTATTATTATTATTATTATTATTATTATTTTTATTATAATTATTATTATTATTATTATTATTATTATTTTTTTTTTTTTTATTATTGTTATTATTATTATAATTATTATTATTATTATTATTATTATTATTATTATTATTTTTATTATTATTACATTTATTATTATTATTTCCAGACTCCATCTCTTTAGCAAGTCGAGAGCATGCCTGACGCAGTGTTGCTTGTAACGGCCGTAACGTGATACGCTGACTTTTATTCCATCTGGAAGGGTAGATTAGATGTCAATAAATGTTGACAATTCAGTTGGTCCAGGTAATAGATTGGTTGAGCTGTTATTGTTTTAGGCGACATTTTTATTCCTCCCCCTCCTCTTCTTCCTGTAATCTCTTTTATTTTGAAGCTGTGTGTGTAGCATACACAACCACACACAAGCGATCCAAGTCAAACCATCCCATATGCTCCAGACGCACGAGATGTAGCAATTACAATAACATTATTTACCAAGCCCTCGTGGCCAGCGCCCCCCCAAGCCCTCGCCAGCCCACCTCCTCCATATCCATCAACCATCTACCTCATTACGGCTGAGTGTTTCTACCAGAGCTGTCACACCACACCGCTGTTTGCACATCAATAACGCTGTGTGACGCCTGCTGATTTGCCTTCAGCCATACACCTTACCCCCCCCCCCCCACACACACACACACACACACACACTCCACCTCCCGCAGAGCCTCAGTTGCATTGCAGTAGTGTGTTATTGAGGCTGCGCGTTTGACGTCCCGCTTCCTTATTTTACTGGGCCGCGGAGGGTCATTGCCATAAGACCTTGACCCCGATCGAACACCCAGCTCCCTGATCACCGCCTCATGAGGAAAAACGGATTTGATTGTCGTTGTTTCGGGCTAGGTATGACTCGGAGAGTGGTAAATGTTTAACACGTGGTTTATTCAGAGACACAAGGGCACAAGTCTGGAGGTGGCTGATGAAGCATCTCTCGAACAAAGATAAGAACTCAGTTTATATTGTAAGTGGGTGAAGTGGTAAATAAGCCACGCCTATAGGTTTTAATTGACCCAGGTAAACCTTATATGGTTTTGTCCACTATGTGGAGAAGAAACCATTCATAACTGGGGTTAGCTTGAAACATGTGGTCAAAATGAAGCTAAAGCATGTTGTCAAAATGATTAAATAATGTACTGCCTCAGTATAGCCGTGTGTGTTTGACTGACTTGCGGTAAACATGCCGTCGTCTTCAACTGAGAAATTATATTTGGCGTCCTCGAAGGTATCTGTGATTCCGGAGTACAAATGGGAAAGTAATTTTCATAATGTGAACTCATACCCCAAGCTTAATGCTCAACAGAGGATGTGTTGTACGCAATATTTATATGCGGGTTGCACAGGGGCTGCTCATTTATTCTGGTAATGAGCTATTTAATTAGTGATAGAGTCTCAGTCTCTGATTATCTGTGTAAAACCTGTAAGTACTTTAATACTGCCCTAGGTACCTGGATGTGCCTCAACCTCTTCACACCCGTGTTTGTAAAATTGAATACACATGTGAGAGTTACACATACAGACAGACAGTTTGTCAGATAGACGGACAGACAGACAGACAGACAGACAGAGAGAAGGACCTGGATCTGACTGAAGTTTTAGGTGTGTGTGTGTGTGTGTGTGTGTATGTGTGTGTGTGTGGGTGTGGGTGTGTGTGTGTGTGTGTTTGTGTGTGTGTGTGTGTGTGTGTCTGTCAGTGTTTGGGTGTATATGTTTGCCAGTGATGTTGCCCATGTGCGTTTTTGTTTGTGTGTGTTTCCATGTGTGAGTGCATTTGTGTGTGTGTGTGTGTACGTGTTTGTATGTGTCGTGTGGTTGAAAAGCCTATGTGTGGTGACATGCTATCGTCATCATCAGCCACGTGTGCATGTGCAATCACCTGTTGCGTTTGCACTTCATCACACATAACAACCTGGCAGCCATTTTGTCCCAGCATGTGCGCTGCGGCTCGCTTTGTGCACTTATCAAAGGCCGGAGGTCGTCTGAACGTGCAGCAGCCTCGGGAGTGTAAACGCGTCCTGATCCGCCATGGAGAGCTTCTTCTAAGTGGGATCTATTTTTTACTTGTAACTGTCACTACAAGAGGTTCATTATGTGACACACACACACACAGACACACAGACACACACAGAAAGACTCGCACACCTTCACTTGCACACACCCACACAGAATCACAGATACACACACTCTTTCAACTGCACATACACAAACACACACAAACACACACCCCCATATGCACACACAATATCATACACAAAGAAACTCAGACAGATTCACTCGAATGCACGTACTTACTCACACCAATTCACACAGATTCTCGTTCACACACTTACACTTACATACACACACACTTAATCACACACACACACACACACACACCGTCAAGCACATACAAGCACAGACTCTAACACACAGAGACTCACACACATTATCTTGCAGGCATGCATGCACAGAGATTCACACACATTTACCTGCATGCACACACGCACACATACACCCGAACACACACACTCACACACGTACAAAAAAGATTCACACATGCAGATATGTAGACACGCACATGGAAGAGAGGCACACTCACACACACTTTATGTACACACACTCAAATGCAGGTCATGATTTCTCTCCCACTTTATCTATTTAAATAAAAATATGGTTCCAAAGTTCAAATCATGCGCTTAGGAGATTGCAGGCATGTTTGTGGAATTTTAATGTAGAAAACCTTTAATTTTTCCATGGATATTTTACCAGGATATATATTATATGAAGGACACTAGGTGTGTTGAAAAACAACCCTATCTAAAACACGCATATTTAAAGTGTTGCTGAAAGATGTAACCTTTTAGAAGATGGCATGGTTTCAAAGTAAATAGTTAGACAGCCAGCAAGCCATTTATTCAGCTAGGCAGTCAAACAGGCAGCCAGCCGGGCAGATAAACGGACAGATTTGATAGCTGAGCAATAAATTCTGACCGACAGATAGATTGTGATTTTAGATATTTACACATTATTATCATCAACACCTTTATCTTTATTTTATTTATTATTGTATTTTGATACATATTAACAAGGACAGGAAACCACATTATGGTGACTGATAAAAACAAACAAAAAGCAAAACAGACATAAGTGCCCGTGCAGCTGTCCTACCCACTCCTCCCACAGGACCCTAGAGACACCAGCACAAATTCAACTTTCCCTCCCACCGAATCAACTTTTATTCGTTGTTGTTTTGATTCATTTGTTAAGCACTTTGAATATCAGCTTTGCTTGACGAGCACTCTATGAATAAAGATTGATTGCTTCATTGATGATTGAAGCCTGCATGCAGATCTCTGCACATCGCAAACAATCACGTGATGAATGCATGAACACATTACATTTACATTTACATTTAAGGAATTTAGTAGATGCTTTCATCCAAAGTGACTAAGAATGAGTACATTTTTCAGAAGAAGGTGAAACAATATACTGTATCACTAATAATAGCTAGGTTAATCCATTCCCCATATACAACAAAGATAGCTACACAACTAATTATTATAACTTAGTTTGACATACAAGAAGTGTGTACATTAAGCACCAGGACGTACAATATACGATTAGTTTGCACATTAAGTGCCAGGACGTACAACATACAAAAAGTAGGAGGGGTGGGAGGGGGTGGCTAGACAGAATCTAGGAGGGACAAGGGCTGTCACGGTTCACCCCTGGTTTTCCCATTCACCTGCCTGCCACCCTGATCTCCCCTGATTAACCCAACTACCTTCGCCTGTGATCCCTCTATATAAATCCTCTCTCTCCCCTCAGTCTCTGCCAGATTGTCTCTCTTACTCACAGAGCTTTCCCGCAGCTCCTGAACTGTTTCTACAACGCTGATCCTGCCTGTTTCCGACCCTTCGCCTGTCTGACCACCCGCCTGTTGTCGAGTCCCTGCCGGCCTGTCTGCTTCTCTGTTTCCTGCCCCTCGCCTGCCTGTCTGCCCTTCCGTTGCCGACCCCTCACCTGCTGACCCACCGACGATTCCCTGCCCACCTGTTTGTGACTTTACTGTTTGCTCTCTGCCTGCCCGAGCCTGTACCGAATTAAATCCTTGAAACTGTCCTCAACTGTCGTCTGTCCATGCACTTGGGTTCTGCCTAACCCCCCGTTACAGTCTGTGTGTGTGCGTGTGCTTGTTTGGAAATAGAAGTGCAACGGTCAATATGCTGTGTGATGTAATTATCTCACTAGACCATGATTCATCATACTTTCGCAAAGAAGGGTTCATTCAAATTAAAATGTAATTATTGTAAAAGGGCTCATCCATGTGTTGAATCTTTGCGTCTGGATATTGTTGTGTTAGGTCTCTGATGTCTCTCAGAGGAAAACGAACACTGGTCATGATTTCTTATTCATGGTTCCTGTGCTAACAGTGCTCACTTAACAACCGTAGCCTTCATCACCGTTCATTATGACTGCTAACGTCCCCAGCTATTACAGAGCCTTAAAGTGTCTCTCCTGCTCGCACTTTTTCCCTAATGACGTTCCCTTAATGGCTTGTTCATACATTTACTGACTCATAACGTAGCGGTGATAATACACATGCAGAGCTTCCAGTAGGCTTTGTGTATTTTATTTGACTGTAAATGTGACAAGGTGTATTTCTGTATTGTGGTACGTGTTGTTATTTATTGGACCAATGAAAAAATAAAAAGCCAATGTTTTCAGTTATTGGGAGGCAGGTGTAGCTGAAGCATTTATGGCTACAGCAACAAGAGAGTTGGATATGAATGTCGGTACTCTTCAATTAAGTTGCCAGCCTGCGCCAAACCATCTCACTTTTGGATCAAACTGATTCCACATCATTCTTACAAGATGATCACTTAGTATGATTATTACTTTTTTCGTTTGATCTGTGCTTTGGTGACATCATTAAAAATAAAACACAATAAACACAAATCATTCATACCATTACACCTTTGCTTTGTGGTGACTCGTTCCTTTGGGAGCCGAAATGTACCCTAATTAAAACGCTGTTCGGACCACATAAAACCAGAAGAACCACAGGTCTATCATTGACATATAGACACCCCCACCCATTCATCCAGCCATTCTGATTTACTGAGCTTCGTGATTCGCCAGGTATATGGCATGTCTGATGAGCCGTTGACAACACAGCTCAGGATAGTATATCAGGTAGCTAGCAGCCATGTGGACTATATCCTCTCTCTCTGTGTCTCACTCTCCACTGTACTTTGAAGAGTGGGTTTCTTCACTAGTTCATCATCAGCCGATAGATCCTGAGGACCCTGTCAACACTCATGTCAGGACCAGGAGTGTACGCTGAGACATTCACATATACATCAGACACACACACACACACACTCTCTCATGCACACTCAGAGACAGGTGCGCTGCGGGCAAACACAATCAAACACACACACACACACACACACACACACACACACACACACACACACACACACATACGTGTCTCCCCCCCATTCTTCCTGTTCTGCTGCGATCTGTGTGAGTGATTCAAACCAGCATTTAAGGCCCCTTGTTAAAAAGATACAAATCAGTGTAATTGGTAGCAGATGGAAGGGAAGTGAGAGAGAGCGAGAGCGAGAGAGAGAGAGAGAGAGAGAGAGAGAGAGAGAGAGAGAGAGAGAGAGAGAGAGAGAGAGAGAGAGAGAGAGAGAGAGAGAGAGAGAGAGAGAGAGAGACCGGACCACTATGTGACGTTTCTACCTGAATAAATGCCGCGTTAGGGGGCCTGAAGTGGACTCTCCACTGAGCCAGCTGGCGACCAATCAGAACCTAGACTCAACTGGTTGCCATCCACTTTATACAGACTTTGTATTGGTCACAGGTGGTGTGGGCAAGTGTATGTCTGCGTGCACATGTGCCTGTGTTTGAAGAAGAAGTTTAATTCACACAGGCAAAGGAATAATTTTCCCCCATGTTCAACTTCAGACGACAAAGCGGCTTTGACAAGTGAGGCTTGTCTGGAAAGCAACACGACAGCAGTTGAAACTGGCCCCGGAGAAGGGGGAATTAACCAGTCATGGTTTGAAGTGCTTTTAAAGGCTGACCATAGTTGACTCACATTATGAATGCAAAGTATGCACTGGGCTGTTTGAAAAGGTGCTGCCTGTACCCCGGCGCCCGTGACAGTTACCCCGGTCGGAGAGGAGGGTCAATGAGCCCGAGCGACGTAATGACTCCCACTATTAGCATGTTCCCTGTAAATATTCCAAGAGTCCTTAGAGAGAGAGAGCGCGGGACAATGGCTGAGTGGATCGATGAATGCTAGTTGGATGAATGATAGATAGATGAATGAACGATAGATACATGGATGATAGATGGATGGATGATATATGGATGAATGATATATACAATGATGATAGATGGATGGATGAATATGTGGGTGTTGGATGATAATAGATGCATGGATGAATATGTGGGTGTTGGATGATAATAGATGAATGGATGAGCAAATAGGTGTTGTGTGGATGGTATAGGATGGATGAATGATGGATAGGAAGAAGGATGGATGACCAGATGGACAACTGATGATTGGATTGTTAAGGGGATGGAAGATGGAAATATTGTAGATGGCTTAACGGGTGAATAGAGGATTGGATTACAGTTTTTGCCCATTGCTTGAACACGATTTGCAAAACTACGCTCATTCTGTCAAAACCCAACACACAAGCAAATAAGACACAACACTGAGAAATATACCATTCACATCTACGTCAAATTGAAACTCTGCAATCGAAACCTAACAATCCCTTCTCAAAATGTCACTCTGATGACAATATGATACACACTTGTATCATATGAATACACTTTCAGATCAGCAGCAACACACTAGTCTACTTCATATAAAACACTGCAGTCTGTCATGGTCATTCAAAAAAAACTGTTTATTCAGTTCCACAGAAGGCACGTTTTCACAACAACCAAAAAATTGAATACTCAATACTGTACATTGCAGTACGGTACTTGACTGTGCAGTAAATACAGTTTAAGCTAAAATATAACAAAAATTTACAAAAAATACACAACTGTACTATCATAAACACAGAATAACATGGCAATTGTGCGTGGGTGGGCTTATGGATCCTCGCCTTGTGTGCCGAATCCATTCATGGATTGACCCTACCTCAATGTCTCTGCAGGCCTGTTCCATTGCCTGCAGAAGAAGCATGCCGGCATGTGGTTAGCGGTCATGTACACTTCATCCTCAAGCCGAAAAAAAAACTTCTATAGGGTTTAGAAATGGCAAGTATACAACTTCAAATTGTTTATGGTTGGTAGTTCCGGACCAAAACAGCCCGATGGAAACAAACATTATCCCAGACAACAACAAACCTGGGCTGCTCTGATCTGTCCTGTTCAGCTGAATCATGAAGTGCGTCTAGAAGTGGGATGGGATGCTGGGTATTGAAGGGACCGATTTTTGTCTGATGGTTCCTTTTTGTAGCTGGCTGATAGGTGTTCAGTTTTGTAAGTAAGTGTTTTGAGGTGTGTATTTAAGTATTTTCAATTACCCAATGTGTTTAGTATTTTGAATAGATGTGTTTTCCCGATGATATACTGAGCTGTCATTTTTGAACTAAGTGCCTTATGTTTGAAATAGTGTGTAGTGTGCAGGAGCAAGTGTGTTGCAGAAAGGAGCAAGTGTGTTGCAGAATAGCAACTAAAGTGCAAAGCAGCGCTTTTGTTTACAGTTTTTTTCAATTGCTTGAACACTATAGGCACATGCTTCGACCAAAGTAACACAACTTGAAGTTTTTGTTACTATACCTTAAACACATGTAACAATTCCTTAAACAAAAGCACTGCGGGGCAGCGCGGGGGAAATATATCGTTGTGTGCCGCCATAAGCCTTTGAGGGTAACTGCACCATTATGCAAAAATAGGTCCCTACAATACTCAACATATCATCACACTTCTAGATGCACTTCATGATGCAGTTGAACAGGACAGATTAGAGCAGCCCAGGTTTGTTGTTGTCTGGGATAATGTTCCTTTCCATCGGGCTGTTTTGGTCCGGAACTGGTACACCAACCATAAACAATTTGAAGTCATATACTCGCCATTTCTACACCCTATAGATTTCTTTTCGGCTTAAGGATGCAGTGTATATGACCACATGCCCACATGCCTCTTCTGCAGGCAATGGAACAGGCCTGCAGAGACATTGAGGTAGGGTCAATCCATGGATGGATTCGGCACACAATTCGAGGATCCATAAGCCCACCCACGCACAATTGCCGTGTTTTTCTGTGTTTATGTACAGTACAGTTGTGTATTTTTAGTAAATGTTTGTTATATTTTAGCTTAAACTGAATTTATTGAACTGTAAAGTACTGTATTGCAATGTACAGTATTCAGTATTTGATTTTTTGGTTGGTGTGAAAACATGCCCTCTGTGGAACTGAAAAAAAACAGTGAATATGGAAGACTGCAGTGTTTTATATAAAGTAGACCTGTGTTTAAGTTATAGTAACAAAAACTTCAAGTTGTCTTACTTTGGTCCAAGCATGTGCCTATAGTGTTCAAGCAATTGAAAAAAACTGTAAGGTATAGTAATAAAAACTTCAAGTTGTCTTACTTTGGTCTAAGCATGTGTCTATAGTGTTTAAGCAATTGAAAAAAACTAAGTATTTTCAATTAACCATTGTGTTTTGTATTTTGAATAGATGTGTTTTCCCAATGGTACAATGCAATTTCATTTTTTGGGTGGGCTTATGGACCCTCGCCTTGTGTGCAGAATCCAGCCATGGATTGACCTTACCTCAATGTCTCCGCAGGCCTGTTTCATTGCCTGCAGAAGAGGCATGCGGGCACGTGGTTGGCAACCATATCCACGCCATCCTCAAGCCAAAAAAAAATCTTAAGAAAAAAAGAAATTAAGAAATGGCGAGTAAGGGGGCAAGTATAATACTTCAAATTGTTTTTGCTTTGTGAACCAGTTCCGGACCAAAAAAGCCTAAAAATAATAATCCCAGACAACAACAAACCTGGGCTGCTCTGATCCGTCCTGTTCAGCTGCATCATGAAGTGCATCTAGAAATGTGATGATTTGTTGGGTATTGTAGGGACATATTTTTGCATGATGGTGCAGATACCTTCGAAGGCTTATGGACGCACACAATGATATAAGTGTGTTGCACAATTGCAAGTAAAGTGCAAAGCAGCACTTTTGTTTAAGGTATGGTTACATGTGTTTAAGGTAAAGTAACAAAAACTTCAAGTTGTGTTACTTTGGTCTAAGCATGTGTCTATAGTGTTCAAGCAATTGAAAAAAAACTGTAATAATGAATGGTTACTAGATGATGGCGATGCATGAGTGAGAATGGATGAGGGAATCGGTAGATGGATAAATAGAGGTTGGGTGGATAGCAGGATGTATTACAGTAACTGATGGTTGGATGACCTATTCGATGGTTGATGACAATAATGGATAGTAAATGGATGGATGGATGATGAGAAGATGGATGAACCAATGGGTAGACGGATATAGGAAACAGCCCCCCAAGGGGACACAGCTATCCTCCGCTCTCTCAGGTGAAGAGAGGAAGACTATCTACAGAGAGAGAGAGAGAGAGAGAGAGAGAGAGAGAGAGAGAGATGAAAGGAGGAGGAAGGAGTGGCGATACTTCAGAGAGCCGGCCATCTGACACACCGTTTGAGCGGACGCACGTGGACGCTTTTCAAAGACATGCTGTTGCCATGACAGTCACATTCGACGCCATTCGCTGCTCCCCAATTAGCATAATCTTGTTAGGACGTTGGAAGCTTTTAATGGAAAATGTGTGCGTGTATTTTTGTGTGTATGTGTGCGTGTGCATGTATTTGTGTATATGAATGCTTAAAACACACCTAAATGAAGACATAAGAGATTATACTAGTGAGTGTTTTTTTGAGGATAATAACTATAAAGTTAAACTAGGATTTGATAACCATCAACTTCTAACACGTATAAAGATGCATGTGAGACATCTTCTAGCTGCTGTTCTCCGTCCGTATACTCTGACAGTCAGGGCCACAGACTGCTGGCTCCTTATGGCTGGACACTGCTTACTGCCCAACAGGAGAGTCCATGAGGCTCCATCATCGGGACATGGGTTTAGTGACTGAAGGTGTCATGTGGGGGAGACTGACGTGGGTGTGTGTGTGTCTGCGTGTGTGTGTGTGTGTGTGTGTGTGTGTGTGTGTGTGTGTGTGTGTGTGTGCGTGTGTGTGCGTATGTATGTGTGTGTGTGTGTGTGTGTGTGTGTGTGGGAACCAGAATCATAGTGCTTTTCACAGAGACTCAGGTTCAGACGGATCCTAGAACATGTCCACATTCCTACTGGGGATTTATTGATATACATTCATTTTCCTCGACACACACACATGATAACAAAACTCACACCTGTCCCGCCCACACCAATGCACATGTGCAAAATCACACACACATACACCAACACGCAATTTAAAGTGTGTGAAGATTGACAGGAACAGAATATGTCTCACTCAAATATGCCCATCCATAGAGTATAGACACACATACACACACACAGACACACACACACACACACACACACACACACACACACACACACACACACACACACACACACACACACATATGCACATACATGCATCTAAAGTGTGTAAAGATTGACAAGAACAGAATATTTCTCACTCACTGTACTATATTCTAAGACATATTCAGAGATATACTGTCTGCCCTACACATACACGCACACACACACACGCCCAAACGAACATGCACACACAAACACACAGATCGAAGCACATTGACAAATGTACAGTGCCAGGGTTTGGAGAGACCTGCTGTGAATTTGCTATCTGTCAGCAACCTGAGAATGAGGCATGTTTTGGCATGAAATCACAGCCTTACTGGAGCAGATGCTGCCTGCAAAGTCGTCTCTTATCTACTGTCTAAAATGCAGATGTTTTCACTTATTTAATTACTTTCCCTTTTTTTTTATCAACGAAAAAAGAAAAGAGCCAAATCGGCATTTCCCATGGGGACCTACATGCTGTTTACAATCTCTCAACAGATTCAACCAACGTGGCTTGATTTCAGCAATGATGACAACCGCCATGCGGTTACATATTCCGCAATTATTCCCAACTTGGCCTAAAAGATAAAAAGATTTGTTTTGACATTTTACAATTGTAATAAACAGAAGTACATATTGATGTCAATTCATCGTTTTCATATGTGTTTATTATTTATTTTTAAATGGTGCCACTCGACTTCATTCTCCCCTGTAATCTGTAAAGGCTAATCTAGGTGGGACCGCGATAGAGTTTAGACGCATACAGAGATCCAGAACGCCTGGAGCAGCCGCCTGTAGATCTGTGTGCCGGGGAGCTGTTCCCTCAGATGAAGCCAGACACAGAGAGAAGCAGATGGAGAGACATCAAACGAGAGGTAAATATCATAAACGCTATGTAACAACAACAAAAAGCAGACAAACGTCAGGTGCCCCGAAGCTACAAAACATTCTGTGGAGTTTTTCCATCACCGGAAGACTCAGGAGAGAAGGTCAGAGCTTTCATTTTTTGTGCTTTTAGGGGGTGAAGGCAGGGAAGGGGGGGTTAGCAGGAAATACACGGGGCCGCCTGCTAGGGTTTTTGTGGCCAGGGAGGTATTACGTTTGACAGCTAAATAAAGCAGTAAGTATAAAAAAAAGGCGCACCTGGTGTGTAGATGCAATAGTTAGGCTGAGGGCGGGGCTGGCCGTGTCCAACTTGGATTTAAAGAATATGTGGTTCTTTGTATATCCATGGTAGGTTTTATCAATTTTTGTTGTCTCCTCCATTTCACAATGCATTTCTCAATAGTCTTGTATGGCTCTGTTCTTAGAGCAAAACAAAACAGAATCTTGCCATATTTCGATGAGGGACTTGTTATTCAGTATGCAACGAAGGCATTAAAATATGGACTCAGACAGCTCTATAACAAATTGAAATCCTTTTGTGAACCAGTGAAACCTCAGTTGGTTTGGGCTTTGAAAGTGTAACTCTTGTGGTTGGCAAAGTTGCCGATATACGCATGCACGCACACACATGGATTGTTTTTTATCTACTCAAAGTCAGAATTCTTAACTGGGAAACCAGAACTCGAAAACATCGAAACACTGTTCTTTTAAAGCTGCCCTTGAAAGAAAATAGATGTTATTCCAACCTGCTCAAGGTGACAAGGAAGGTTTGATCAAAACCAAGTCTGTTTCCTGCTTCAATGTTCTTGTTGCAAGTATTACTTTCGAATTAAGTACGTGAGTGTGTTTGTGTGTGTTTGTGTGTGTGTGTGTGTGTTTCAAGGAGAGTCGGTTTCAGAAGCAGTGAAACAACCTGACCCCTCTCTGGAAAACCTGCAGGTCAAACAACAACAAAAGAGCAAGGGGACGTAGAGGGATGCAAATGCCTGGAATGACCCAAAGGAAAGTCAATGTTGGCCATCAGCCCATTAGCCACGTCAGCCCCGGCCTTAAGGACCAGGTCCCCCCAACCAGCTGCCCCCCCTCATCCATCCACCTGCCTAAGCAATCCCAGCCCGTCAATAGCACTCTATTGTGCCGTCCAGCGGTGGCTGCAGCACGGATCGATGGGGTGTCTTGTCCGTGGAAAAGCCTCATCCTCTTTGTCTCTCCCGGGTTTCATACCTGTATTAACCCGGCAGGAGCTCACTCTGCAAAGCCTATTTATTTATTGACCTTTTTTTGGGGGGTTTATTTTTGGAAAACCATGTTGCTAAATTCCAACTGGAGGCGGTTTGGCAACAGAAACCTGTCGTCTCGCTGGGAAAGTTTGGTTGAATATAAGGGTGGTTGTACGTTGTGAGCACAAATGGCCAGTGGCAGATATGAATAAAGGTGTTAACAACACACCGCTTAAGTGACATCGATAGATCTTCCGAGGTGCTCTCAGCATGCAACTTCAATACCGAAGGATCCTCTGGCGAGAAAGAGGGGGCCTATTCACTTCTCAAGACCATGAACAATGTGCACACATGTATTTTTTAGAAATAACCAATTCGGCCGTGTAAAACGCTGATTTATTTTCAGGTATGTTTTTCTCCTCCCTGCTCCTCCTAGATGTGTTACAAATAGAACTGTACACACAGCCAAGTCTATGAATTAAGTGTTAAGTGTGCTTGTGTATATGATGATATGACGTCTCTTTCAATGAAGGAGACGGAACAAACCATTTTCATAATCTATCCCACTAGCTCCCTTGGAAATAGTCATCTTCTGAAGAAGTCTTGCCCAAGGGTTTGCTGAAGGTTTGATACCTTTGAAGGCAATTGTCGAAGATACGATGACCTTTATTACTCAAGTTCCCCTATCTTTCGGGAGTGAAATTAAACCAGCAACCTCGGAATAAATTGGAAAGCCACTCACTTTTTGACGAACCCCCAACTCTCAGCTACTGTAATAACTAAGAAACTGAGCTCCTACCCCACTCCTATTTTGTAGTTGATGCCTTTGGCAGCACCATGGTAAACATTGAGAGAGCCTCACATGCCTCACACTCGGCTCTCGCTCTCATCCTACTCTCTCTCGTTTGCCGTTCAAATGGCTGCTCTCAGAATTGGTTCTTTTATCTGTGTTCATTCCATCTGTGATGACCTCACAAAGACATAATTTCATTCTCCATTACCCCTGCCTCGATCAAAGCTTTCCGAGGGTCCCTCTACCGTCTACATCCCTGCCAACCCCACTCACCTTCTTGATGTTTATCACACAATATTGTGCTGCTCTGAGTGTCTGGCTTCCTCACCATTGGAGGCTTTTCCCAGCAACTTTAGCTTGGATGAGGAAAAGTTGCTCAGGAGTGTTATTAAGAATCTAGTGGGAAAGTGAATGTGTATCATTTCAACGTGTCACGTACCATTGGAAGGAAAAACTATTCAAAGGCCAAGTGTTCCCTGTTAAGTGGAAGAAGCAAACGCAATATGCAACAATATCTGAGAAGCATTTCAGGTCCTTCAAAAGGCATTAGGCCACGTTATTTTTCATTAACAATTATCGTGGCCAAAAGTACTATTTTACAATATGTGCAGGAATCACACCCAAATAGTTGGGTTGGCAGTATGATTAATAAACCATAAACGATACATAATGAGCGTGCATGACGTCAGTTCATGCATAATCTCAAGGACTCTGCTAGGATCATTACTTCTACAGCAGTGTTGTTGAGAAGGTCAAGGTTAAATTTACTCCACATCATCCACAGGGCTTGTATAAATAAATGATAAATATTAAACCTGTCCAACATAAGCCTGTCAAAACCAAATTCCTGTGTTGAACCAAGCCTATGATCAGTCTTTTTCCTCATGAAAGGTATCTTGCCAAAGGTGTATGAGAAATTGTGTGCCATTAGCATGAACACCTATGCTATGTTATGATCACAATTATGCTGGCATTCCAAGCTTCTTTGGCCAACCAGCTGTTCTAGAGGTCAGGGAAACCTGGTGGATAAAGGGTGTTACTAAAACAACCTCAGTAACTGTTCAGCAGGATTTATTGGCTGGGAGGGATGTTGGGATTTAAGGGGCAGCATAGTGTAGCCGTTGGTTTTGGACACCTAGCCATATTTTTCTGGGCTCAATCAGGGTCCACAGTCTATTTTAAAAATCAACATTGTGCAAGAGTTCCAAATGCCTAATCTCTCCTTATCTACAAATTTAATTCACCTTAAGTCTCTTTGGATAAATGCATCAACTAATTGGCATCATCTTCCTCCCTTCCTACCTCCTCCATCCAGGGCCCCATTTTGGGAGGACACAGCTCCAATAGCAGAACGGTGAATGACTAGCGCATCGATCCCTGCCTCACGCCATGAAGCCGGGACATCGGCTTCGCCACATCGCTGTCACACGCTGGACTTTAAAAGTCTACCTGAAGTGGCATTTACAGTGTGATTGCACGAAACACTGTGCATTATGTCCCTCAATCTCTTCTCTCTCCGGCAGTGGCATTCATTTCCTCCACTAACTGCCTCCCCTGCTGGGCTGGGAGGACCCCGTGCTGGCAGGCCCTGGGCCCTTCGGCTGGAAACTGAGGCGGCCCGCAGACTGTGGAGCAAAGTGCTTTAATGAAATGTTATTTTCCGTGATTTTCTTTTCGCAGCGCCACTTTAGTTTTGCTAATGTCCGTGCGTCTGGTTGAGTGTGTGTGCGTCAGTGTACGCGGTGTGGGTGTGCATGTGTGTATTAAAAGTGAAAAGGAGCAGGAAGGAGAGCGTGGGTTTGGTAAAGGGTATTATTTGGACAAACTTGTGACAAGTTCAAAATAAGGTTGTACCAAGAAAAACCAGACAGACCAAAGCATTTAACTTGTACTCATGCCAGAAAATAAGAAAAAAGTGAATCCAACGGCTTTAAATTAACAGCTTTTTGGCTTGAGACCAGTTTAATATCACTGCCATCAAAAGCTCTGAATCCCATTATTGGTTGCTGAATGTTTTCCACCGTGCATAATGAATGGAACCACATTCACAAGGGGACCCTGTGTATCAGATTAACACTTTGGACCTGTTGGATTTGTCCTCCCTGACAAAGAGCCGGTTTATTCCTGTGTTGAACCAAGCCTATGATCACAAATAGTATATTTCTTACAGGGTTATCATTATACATAAAAGAAAAATGATTAATTAACGACTTTCACATGCTTTCTTTCTTTATTTCCTTCTCTTTTACCTCTGTTACTTGACAATGATAGAGAGTATGTACATAGATATGTTCCTACATATCATCTATACATATCGATAGATTGATTGAAGTAGTGAGTGGTATTAGCCTTTTGTTAAGCACTTTGAGACTGTACCGGTGATTAAGGGCAATACATATAAAATTGAATTGAATTGAATCAAATTGAATTGGTATCAAGATCAGTGCAGCTAATCTGCATCCAGGGCTCTTAAATGTTCTCCTGGTTTTAAGACCAGGTGAGCCCCCTGCTGAAGGTCATCCCTCAGATGTCTTCTAGATGACTGACACACAGACACTAGCTGCTCTTTTTGCTATTTCTGATGGTCCCAAAATGGCAGCGTGTGTGAATCTCTACAGTTCACATTTCGTCATTAAGTCCCATTCAATCTGAAATGCCACTTATTATGGCGACCCTTTCATCCTCCCTCCTTCGGTTGCGTGTCCGTCCAAGCTGACCAAATGTGACAATTTTAAATGCTAGCAGGGTGATGGGTCTTCAAAAGGCAGTTTCTTCGCCGAACACACGCATAACACCCTGTCACCGAAGCGCGCACGCACACACACACACACACACACACACGCACACACACGCACACACACACACACACACAAACACACACACACACACACACACACACACACACACACACACACACACGCCTACACACACACACACACACACACACACACACACACACACACACACACACCCACACACACACACAAACACACACACACACACACACACAGCTCTACTGGCCAGCTCCAAAAAAGAAAAAACACAAGCCACAATGAGCACTTCAAAAAGATCACTCCTTTTATTTCTCTTTCATCAAATAAACACTCACTCTAAATATTTTTGTTGTCTTTCTCCAGTGCTTTTCTAGCAGGGACAATTGCTACTGCCGGCAAATCGTGACAGCTGCAGAAAGGACTGAATTCAATGAAAGGCAATTGGCACCTTTTGGGATATTTGCATGTTCTTCTGTTTAAAGGGGAACATTAAATGGAAATTTAGAATTTACCATGTATGGTTATTTCTTCAAAAACAGGGTTAGGGTTAGTCTTACTCTGATACAGTTACTCTTATTTTGTCACCCAGGTCCAAGCATGCAAGCACAACCACCCACCTAAATGACAGAGATTCCTCTTAATCAAGGGCTGTGCAAAAGAAAACCCGGAAAGGTATATTCAATGTTATTTTTTTAACTTTTGACTTTCATTGTCCTTTTGTGGTTTTAGTCTTCAACCTCAAAAAATAGAGACGTCACTACCTAGCTGGCATGCAATATAATATTATTTTGTTACCATTCCATTACCCTTATTTTGGACAAGAGACTCATTCATGCTGCGGCTGAACTTAAACCCATGTCAAGAGAAAAGCAAGTGTGCATTTCTTACTTAAGGGACTGAAACTCATGGTAAGGAACACACACACACACACACACACACCGACACCAACACACACACACAAACACACACACACACACACACACACACACACACACACACACACACATGCACAAACACACACACACAAACACATACAAGAGTTCAAAACCATTAACAATCGACGCTCAGGATTCTGCCCATGTTGAAGTACGGAATGTACTTCTCCCGCTCATATCTTATTCATATTGCACGCTTGTGGGATTCAGATGGAATAAAATAATAAACCTTGGTCTTCTACTTCCTCTATCATGTGAGGAATCCACCAGAGGAAGACACGGAGGTCTCTAATGCGGCTATTTATGAAGGTGACACTGAGGAGACACAGTGAGGGATAGCTTTGCCCATGTGGGCCGTCAGGCATGGGTCAAAAAGATCCCTTTTATGAATGTTTGAAATCCTAAAACTGATGTAAATAATCTTCTGTGCAAATATTATTTATTGATTTCATTTATATAATTTAGTGGTATAATTTTACAATTAGGGTACAATAATGAACCCTTAATAACCCAGTAATAAGTATTAACTCAGATTAAATAACAGTTAATTACAAGTTAACTAATGGTCTATTAATAATTTACTATTGGTATGTTTACAAATGGTGTCCATGTTAACTAAAGATATGTTGTCCATGATGTCTAAGGTGTGAATGTATACATTATTTAATTGTAATCACTGAATTAACTAATGTTAATAAATGGTAAATAATTGCACCTTTATTGTAAAGGTTTTCCAACGTTTATCCTTGTCATATTGTTTCTTGCATAAAGTGACATAGGCTATCAAATTCATAGGCCACACAAGTCATTTCAGAGAAATGTCCCAATAAAGACCTATACAGCCTCTTAAATGCAGACTTTTTTAAACTGTTTTCCATTGCTTTGTATAAATACATCAACATCATCCTTTCATTACCTCTTGTCGTGATATAATTTCCCTTGGAATGACGGTGCTGTAGGCAAGCTCTAAGGGCTATTACTTGAGAGTAATCTGTTAGAAATGGCGTAGCCATTTGTCAGCTATTAGTGGGTTAAATGCTTTGTGAGAATACCTGGTTCAAGTTGACTGCCCCTGCCTCTGTATTAACCAATTGAGATTTAAGACCACCCCGGATCATGTCTGACCAAATATGGCATCACTTCCCTGATTGGTTCGGGGAATCTATCCTGCCTGTTCAAAGGGACGGAAAATGTGTCACTTCTCAATGGCGGAGAAATATATGGAGGGAGGGAGCAGAGAGGGAGGGGACTTTTTTTGGGTTGCTTAGTTTCAAATTCTTGTTCTCTTCTGCTCTCTCTCTATACAACAATCTTAGCTACAGCAGCATTAAATGTCATTTTAATTCTGAGCATTGAGACATTTTAATTTCAGTGGTCATTAGCCATTAGCTCTCATGGCCTCACTCTGCAAGACATCCTTACATAGGAGAGAGATTTTCAAAAAGCTCTTCAATGGTTCAGTTGAGGTCACTTACCACAGTGGCTTTCAAGCCTTGGAGTCTGACCGTAAACTTTCTATTCAAGGTTGACATATAGGAGAAAAAAAAAAGATGATTAAACCTCTTGACACTTTTGTGTCTGTCAGTTTAATATAGTTAGACTATAATGTTGACATTTTTTATGTATTTGATCTTTGTTTTAGATCACATAACATATTCTTGATGTAAAGTCGCCTCTTTAGAGCCAAGCCATCCACCTGGCACATCGGCGGATTGAATAAATCAATAAACAATATCCTTTTAAGTTAGATTATAGTTTATCTCTCAAGGTTTACTGGAGTGCAATTGCTGCAAATGGATTGTATTTCATTGAGAGAAGGGCCTCTGATATTGACAGCGATGCGACACAGAAGTACTCGATGAAATTAATTCAGCCGTCTCCCTCGTCTACCTTCCGTTTGATTTAACATGACAGCATGGGGCTGACTTTGTAATAAACCTGCTGAAGC
>NC_136936.1:33072624-33102624 GCF_949987615.1 Pollachius pollachius
GTTCTGCAGTATGGTGCAGGGATATATGGAATGTATTTAGGACGGCAGTACTCTGTGGCTTTAGACTGTTGTGTGCTTCTCACTGTGGCTTCCCTCTTTGTTTGGCTGGACCCTACATGCACTCCTGCACCACAGCAGTTAACGCATACATACCCCATACAACCCACTCAGACAGACATGGTGTCTGACAGAAATTTGACACTTAACTCTGGCCTCCATTACAAAGGTCCACAATTTTTCAATTTGGATCAGTGTTGATTCTGTTGATTCATACTAATCCAAAACTGGGCTATGTGCTAAACAATAATACTAATATACAATAATACAATAATATACATTAATATGCTGACATTTTGGAGTATAATAGACTATAATCTGTTCAATGAGGAGGGGTCTTTGAGTAGAGTTTAGCCCTCATCATTCTCCCTTAAAAATATTCTCCAAACAGCAGCAAATACAGTGGAATTGCACAACTGAGAACGCTTAAGAGCACCTTTTAATTAAGTGTAGACTCTGTCGCTGTGGTCCAAGTTGTACTGCCAGCACGATTTCGGTCAATCTTCTATACAAATCTTATGCCAATTTATCAAAGGCCTTTGAGATACACAATACTGAGACATTCCAGGTGTCTTGTGCCTCTGCTACTCAGAGTAGATTTATAGAACAAGTTCACCACAGGCAGCCAAACCTGGAAACTCAAAAAAGTTTTTTTCAGATTTTATTCTTGAAGCCGCAAGCCGGTCCTGCCCGGTATACAGCCATTCTATTTTTTCACTCTTTTTTTTTAAATTTCCTCTCAATAATTTGATAGATTTTTTCTTTCATCTACCACAATGTCATGGCAAGGTTATAACATCGTTTTTAAGTTATATGAAGGGAGTTTTTTTTAAAGCATGTGCTAACCATAATTCGTTTTTTTTTAGTTTTGTGGGAAATATGTTGAATAACATATATTGCTTTTAATGCACTAAAATTTTTGTATTGGGAAATGTAATGAATCATAAATCTATTGGCCTTAGACTTAAACAAATAATGAATATGAAGGGCTAATGCAGATAATTATTTAAGATAAACATAAAGTTTAAATGTAATTGTTTTTACAGTTAATATAGAGATCAAAAAATGTAAGGAAATAATATTATAATTATAATCGGAAAATGTACACTTTATCATAGAAATAAGAACTTTTATTTTATATATAATAAATCAAATATATGACATTTTGTAATAATATCATAATACACATATATTGAATTCATTACAGGTTTGTAACCATTATTTGCTATTAAATATATTTAATTAATTCATCAGATGTATTCAATTTAATTTCTTCCTATTTTCGTGAGTTTATTTAGTTGTTTACGAGATGATAGTGATGGTTACCCGACAGTTGAACTCTATGTGAACTTGTTCTTAAAATTGGAAAAACAAAGACAGCGTAGAAAAAATATAATTCCGGATAATCCTTGTATTAATAGAGAATCTGAATACCACAGTTGCCAGCACTAGTTTATTAATGTTCAATAGGCCAATGTACTTAGGCCTATTATTTTTCTTTTCGTTAAATCACACCAAATAGGTTCAAGGTTGACCCAGAAACCTCCCGATGACATCGTCCATGGCTACCAACTGCGTCATTCTCTGCAAACTTTTTATATTCTGTTCATTAAGTACTTTCGCTAACATCATGCTAGTGCTCCTCTCATTGGACAGACATTCCCCCCCCCCCCCACAGACACACAAGGGGTCATGGTCAAGGCGTCTCGTTCACAGTGCGCTCAAGTCTGTGTTCCAAACTCACGTGGTGTAGAATAAAAATCCCTCTTAACCTATTAACCAGCAGCTGTGAGAATGGAGGCGGGGCTTCGGAGCAAGGTTGCGTTGGTCGGACCACGTCCTCATAATCCACGTTCCCCCTCCTGCTCCTCGCCGGAGGAAATGTGTCATGGACTCTAGATGACCTTCCCGTCAACATACACACACACAACGTCTGGCACGAAAACACACACACACACACACACACACACACACACACACACACACACACACACACACACACACACACATACACACACACACACACACACATTGTCTGACAACAAAACACAGAGACACAAAGCACATTTTGAAATTAAAGTACAAAAACACACAAAGAAGCACTCTGAAATTAAAATCGACACACACACTGAACATACACACGCAAACACACACGCACACACACACACACACACACACACACACTTGCTGATGCAAATTTGCACACAACAAACCCATCTACACACACACGCACGCACAAAGACAAAAAACAAGTACATGTTCACACACAGCATGAAGCTATGAACACTCAAATGCACACACACTGGCTTGTACACCAACAGGGTCACATGCACACAGACACACACAACAAAAAAAACAGCATTGGTTTGCAAAATCCGATTGCATTTGAAGCAGCTTCCCTCATGATCGAGCGATAAAGGCTGGGCCGATGTGACATTTGAGTGATTGGAATGGAGGACCGTGATCGACAGACTTTGTCCTTACTAGAAAATCTCACCCCAATAATTCCTAAAGCCTGACATTTTACCCCAGGCAAGTCTAAACCTTACGGTATGTGGGCCGATAAGCTTTGATACACTACAAGATAAAAAAAATCATGTGTAAATCATATATAGGCCAAACCCAATGGCACCACATGCGGTTATATGACAAATCCATAATGCTTGTATGCATGACATAAAAGATCCATCCATGATCCACATATATACATTACCTCAGAAAGTGCCAATGTTATCAGCAATAAAGGTGGTGAGTTTGGGACCATTTTTTCAATTTGTTAGAAAAAGTCCAACGGCAATGCCGGTGATCCTAGCTAAGGCAGCATTGAACTGTTTTAAAATCATGATGAAACAAAATATTTGTATTATTATTTTAATATTTTTTTTATTTTTTATATTACTTATATTACAACTAATACAATAACAATAACTAAGAAATACTACAACTGTATATTTATTGTGCATCTGAATTATAACACACATTAAAGCATCTGCTAAATACCCTAAATGTAAATGAAAGCTGCCTGCAATATATATATATATATATATATGTATTTTTAAAATGCAACTTGCTTGAAACATTTTTTTTAACAAGCTCCTTTTGCAATTCTGTGCCGTCTAGGAGGATGAGAAGTGCACAGAGCACCTCTGATTCCACCATCATGTGCCCGGTGCCTGATGAGCCCTGAGAGGCTGTAAATCACTGTCTCAAGTGGCTTTATGCTTTTAAAATCGGGTACTGAAACATGTACTATAGACAAAATAAACAAAATAAACAACAGCAAAATTTAGAGGAATACAGGTCACTACCCTAGCGTACTTTGAGATTGGTGGCGCAATAATACTGCAAAATTAATGTAATGCGGTCACAGGTGTGTGTTTATAAAGTATTTGACAAAAGCTTCAAGCCAATCACAATCAAGGACTGGAACATCCGTTTTCTAATCATCAATAAATTATACTGATGGATTAGGCTCACAGCTTCTCAGGTATTTGGTTAATCATGGCTTCATATATGTCCCTGCTGTCAACCTTGAAACATGCTCTTTATTCCAGAGCTTAAGTTTGTTTAGAAAACTCCATGGCAAATTCTCTGAAAGTTAATTTAAAACAATGTCACACTTGGATTACAAAATATTATAATACAGTAAGTTGAAGTAGCCTACCTTGTATGTTTAGCTGTTTTGCATGATCTGAGTTATTTTCTTTTTCTTATTTTATCTTCCCACGTGGATAAAAGTGAATAACAAAAATGTTGAGTGAATGTTAGCATGTATTCTCGGTCCAGCATAAACTCCCAGTGGAGTGCTCGCCAGAGTCAAACCGCTTGCATGTTAGCCCAGGTCCAAAGGGACCATAGGGTAATTCATTAAACATGTTGGTCCGTGGACCTGACGTTGTCCAACATTACAGTATTGCAGCGTGATCTGGAGGCCCACATGGACCTTTTCTCAACAACTCATTAATGTGTAATAAATGAACCTCCCAAATTCAACGACTGGGAGAAAAAAATGGCGTGCAGACGCTAGCTCTGCCTTCTAATCAATCATGATAGCAATTGCAAACATGCCAAGCTCCGGAGCGCGTTCAGCCCCGTCTGGATGACCTGTGGCTGTTGATCCATCCAGCCTCAGAAACCAAAACCACTAACTGCTGACCTTTTTAGTAAGGGGGAGGTTTTCAATTGTGGGTCATTATTTTTAGCATGCATTTATGTGTCTGTGTACATGTGCTTGGAGTGCTTGGAGCTGTGTGTGTGTGGTTTTGGGTGTTTCTGACTTTTGTCAGATATTTCGCATGCGTGATTGTCTGCATCTGTATATGTGTTTGCTTGTGTTATTGGGTGTGTCTGCTATAACATGTAGCCATTTGGAGAGGAGGATATGTGTGTTTTCCCTAGCGTGCTTGTGTTATTTTGTTTCAAAGTGTGGGTCGTGTACGGGTTTCTTTTGGTGACTGTGTGCATCTGCATGTTAATCAATGTGTGTGTGTGTGCGTGTGTGTGTGTCTGTGTGTGTGTGTGTGTGTGTGTGTGTGTGTGTGTGTGTGTGTGTGTGTGTGTGTGTGTGTGTGTGTGAGGAAGATCGAAATAGAGCGCTTGACATATGACCGTTCCTGTAGTGGGGCCGTCTTAATGAAGATGGACGCTAGCAGAGGCTCCTCTCACTTTCTCTTTACAGGAAACAGGAAGCAAGTGTTTGATCCAGCGACTGCCCTTCTGACAACTGGCCACACCACACATGTGCATGAACAGACACCCAGACACACACAGATGCATGCATTCACACTCACACACATAAGTAGGCACATGCTTGCACATGTAAACAAATACATACATAACAAAAACACACACACACACTAACCCACACATACACCCACCGGCACACAAATGCACACACAGTTGCTTGCGCACACATTTACTGGCATACACCGACCAATAGCCACATACAGTCAGTTTATCATGGGAGTTCCCTCCTGCGGATTATTCAAATAATGTTAACTGAAGTGGACGGAACTGACTCAATTAAGACACATTTCATAAAGTCATACAGTCAAAGCCTCAACACCACCACCATTTCGGCAGGCTGTTTCTCTTCCCTCCTATATACAATGACTTAATTTCATCCAAACCTCACCTCCATCTGGTGTGCATTAGTGTGAAGAAGACAGACCCCCCCCTAAACTCTCCCAAGGTTGATACAGCCATCAGCCCCATCACTGGAGCAACAGCAACAGTGTGGGAGAAAAATAGGGGTAGTGAGTGAGAGACAATGACAAAGGTGGATGTAGAAAGGGAGTTAGGGGCAGGGGTAGGGGTTAGTGAGAAAAACGTCCCCATAGTTGACCTACATTTATTTGAATATTGTCTCTAACTGACATCCACAACGCACCTTCTAAGTGTAGTTTCGATAGTTTGAATCTTTTCCCCATCAAGTAAGCTGTTGTTGGCAAACACTGCTCCCTGGAATGTAATACTTTGCACGCTTGTGTGAAATTCTTTATTTATGTTAAATGTTTTTATGTTAACATTTAATGTAAAAAAATAAAACAATAACCACTAGATAATTCAAACAATTAAAAATTGACAATCATTCAATAATAAAACATACATAATCAGGAGCTTGTACTCCAACCAGAGCTTGGAATGGATAATTTATGCATAGATTATAGAATGATCGCCATGGAGGTTTTAATTTTAGTGAAACCATTAAGTAATACAATTATAAAACAAAAGAAAGCGGTGTTACTGTGGACATGAACAACTGATCATTTTATAAGAGGGCATTTATGAACAAGTGGCAAGATGATATGGATCAAATATTTACAGGTAGATTATTCCAATCAGAGTGAGATTTAAAGATAAAGGCTTTCTTTGCTATTGTCTAAAGAAGACTGCAGGGAAAGAAAAAAGTGCTGCATAGAGTGTCTCAGTGGATTATTAGCGGAAAAAGGAACCATGAACGTTTTTAAAAAGTGGGTAATTGAAATGTATACATTTGAAAATAAACTGCAGCCAATCTTCTTATGATGGGCGAGTATGGATGGGAAGGTTGTTCAAAGAGTAGTTGGAAAAGGACAGGCAATAAGTATTCTGCATAGTAGTAAATATATATATAGTAAATTATATTGAAAGAAATAAGATTTGTTTTGGATGCAACATCAGCATAATCCAATATTGGTAAGCCTCTTTCTCCCAGTAAATGAGGAGGAGTTTATCAGTAACCTCATGGCCAGGTACATTTTCTTTACAATAAAATGAATATGTTAAAGTTCAGAGTCACACCAGAGGCCTAGGTTGTTTGTGTGCTAAACTTGTTACAGCAGCCAACCATCAAGGCAGGCAATAACATAAATTAGCTTTAGATTTGGAATCATTGCTTTGGTGAGTGCCAAACATTAGTTTGAGATTTCGTTTTAATTAGGTAATAAAGATAATAATTTAACCAAAGTAAAGTTTTGTGTGACAGAACAACTGAGCTAACTACCTGAAAGAAGACAGTGTAGAGCCAAGATAGAAAGGTTTTAGTAGAGGTAGGTTTAGGCAAAATCTCCAAATGAATCCAATCTAAACCATTACAACATGTTCACTATAAACTTGATGAGACACAAACCGGTTGATATCTTGAGAACCCATTCTACAATTTGGACACTTCACACTTCTATTGAACCGTCAGGGCGAATATAATTGAATGACACCAAGCCAAACAATCACAATTACACCATACGGCTACCAGTTGGTGATGAAGAAGGTATTTTATGATTGAAGGCTATTTACCTATTTCCTCTACACTGCATTGATTGTAAATTCCATGTGTTTTTGCAAAATGGTGACCAGAAATCTGAATAAGCAGTTTATGGGGATTTTATGGGTTCAAACGCAACATTGATGTCCAAAACAACAAAGGTAAGACATTTTTGGTTGTAAAAGAAAAAAGCTAGGTTTGGTTGTTTTTTGCCTCTAGTTCTGCAAGTTTTGGTCACAGTGATGTGGTTTAAACTGTTGGAATCAGTGTTGTCTCATATTAACTTTCGTATGATATATAAGACAGATCAAATCCTGTGAAAAAGATTGCTTTTGCTGAGCATGCCATTTTTGTTACATGCTTCTTATTTTGTTTGGGGTTGGACATTGGTCTTTTGGTGGTCTTTTGTTAAG
Source organism: Pollachius pollachius (assembly GCF_949987615.1). Classification (NCBI taxonomy): domain Eukaryota; kingdom Metazoa; phylum Chordata; class Actinopteri; order Gadiformes; family Gadidae; genus Pollachius; species Pollachius pollachius. Next base: position 33,079,837 of record NC_136936.1, read on the forward strand.
ATAAAAATGGTAATGATAGACTTAAAGTTGAGGATCAAATCATTATAGGGGTGTGTCCATCACTGCCTTCTAATGTGGTTAAAGGCCTCAAAACAACTTGGCAATAGGGGGTAGTGGCATTGCCAGTATACAGGCCATTACGGGATGAAAAAAAACGATAAGATCTGCCTTATATAGCTAAGAAGCGTTACAGTAAAACTGTCTACTCATTGTACCAAGATAATCTGTTTGGAAGTTATCATCACTTTAACCAATAAGAAATAGACAACAGAAATCAATAACATAATTATTTAGATCAAGGTGTGCATTAAGAAACTAGAAAATAATGTTCCATGAAATCCATTGCAATCTCACGTAATTTCAATCCGTTGATTTCCTTCCATCTCTTGAAGGTGATATATTTAGCCAAGAGATTTTCTCTCCTGGCTATGTGGCCAAGTGGATGACCACGTATAGTCATATTATAGCGTTGGTGCAGGTGATTGAAGCTACAGCATTTCGGATATGAGTTAACATGAACTACACAAAACGGTGAGGGGGGTGTATTGAGGGGGTGTATAAGAGTCTCTTCGTACCCCTAACCCTTCCCCTTCAACCCCTACAAAACTCTACAAAATGAGCTACCTTTGAGATGTGTATTTATACACTTTTGGACCTTTTCCTAAAAGATATTCGGTAGTTGATCTATCCCTATGTTATATTTTATTTTACGTTTTTAGATCCTGTTGTCCATTCCTATAAGCCTTAAGCATACAGAGTGCACATTTTGCCACATATTTTTTATTTGTATTATTATTTTATATATTATCATCATATACTGACAATTTTGAGCAACAATAATTGACTTTTTTGTTAATACAGGTGTGTAATAAACATACGTGACAATAAAGCCATGATTGACTAAATGTATGTATGATTATGTATATTAACAAGAGGTATTTTTGGACCAATGCCAACCCACGCTTTGGCACTCGGTTCTCTTTCTAACAGATTTATAATTAATAGCAAATAAAATCGGATACATTTTAGCTTGCGCCCAGGTCTTGTGTTACACCGCAACCTAAACACAGTTCGCTCCTGAAAAAGCCCCTCAACAAGCGCTAGAAACAGCTGTGGTGTAATACAGTACAGGGGTGCTGGTGGTGGTGTCGATGGTGGTGGTGGAGAAAGTGCAGATTCCAGACACATCTCGAAACTGAATCCAAATCCAGGATGCCACACATGCCAACAGATAATATATGCCAATATTGACTCTCAGAAGGGGATATTAGAATACAGCATGTTGTCTGGTCCACTAGGTATTCAGGTTGGGTTTATATAGTACCACCCACGCATGCAGTCAAAGGCTATATGTGAACCTGTCGGCTCGAAAGACACACTCATATGAGCACACACACATATCACTTGCATAAACAAATAACCATGCACAAAGGTACACAAAACAGACACTAATTAAATGCATGGCCACACAGTCAATCAAAGACAGAACTAGACATGCACACAGATATACAAAAACATATGCACACCCACACTCTAGTAAACAACACATATTCTCAAATAAACAAATAAACAGACAGAGACAGGCAAACACAGAAACACACACATGCAAACACACACACACACACACACACACACACACACACACACATACACAAACACACACACACACACGCACACACACACACACACACACCAACAAAAACTAGGAAAACACACAATCGTAAACAACCCACATATTCCCACATCCAACCACACAATCAAAATAACACACAGGCAAACACACAAACACTCACACACACACACACACAAAATACACAAAACCGACACACACTAGAAACGCACACACAAACAAACACACATTTACATTCACAAAAACCCACCTTCAGCATAGTGCTTTATTGTAAAGCTTCAAGAATCACATGCACACAGAAGCCGATAAGATCCAAGACTTTCACTGTGTAGCGATCAACCCAGAACAGCCAAGGCTAACTTTAAGTAGGTGCCCCTTAACCATTGTGGGCAAAACATCAAAATTCAGATAGCCCTAATTCTCACAGAAGAGAGGGCAATATCTACCCTCTCCTCAGAATGTAACATCCTTTCTGCCACCTTCCTTCTGCTAGATATCTAGCTGACTGGCTTCCTCCACCCTCCTGCTGGCTACCTCTCTCTGAGTGGCTTCCTCCACCCTCCTGCTGGCTACCTCTCACTGAGTGGCTTCCTCCACCCTCCTGATAGCTACCTCTCACTGAGTGGCTTCCTCCACCCTCCTGCTGGCTACCTCACTGAGTGTCATCCTCCCCCCTCCTGATAGCTACCTCACTGAGTGTCATCCTCCACCCTCCTGCTGGCTACCTCACTGAGTGTCATCCTCCATTCTCCTGCTGGCTACCTCACTGAGTGTCATCCTCCATTCTCCTGGTAGCTCCTTCACTGACGGGCTTCCTCCACCCTCCTGCTGGCTAGCTCACTGAGGCCCCGTTCACACGCACCTGAAACGGAAACTATCCGGTTTTGTTTTATGCGGTTCAGGAATATCTCCCGAAAGACGGATTCATTGTGAAACCGCATCGAGTTGTAGAAACGCTGTAGTAAATATTCAAGGCGCTGGTTCTCCACAGAAAAAAGTGGAGCGCATCAAGCATGCGCGCATTAAGGCTGCGCACTGTATACAAACATTCAGTCACGAGGAGATTCAACCTTTTGAATTGAGCAGAAATACTTTTTAATGCACAGTAAGTAATTAAATTTATCAAGGGGCTGTATTTAAAGCTACAAAAAGAATACAAATTCTGCAAATTTGTAAAATTCTACAAAACGCAACTCTGAGGTCGCCCAGCTGGTTTCGGGGGTAATGACGCCATTGTTTGCGTTTCAGGCTTCCACACGAATCCTAACCCGAAACCGCATAGGTCCGGATATATTTGAAACCACCCTGGGACATTGTTTCAGAAATGTGCGGTTTCGGGCACCCGATCCGCCGGCTCCGTCTAGACGGTCGGCCGAAACGCACAAGACTTATGCGGTTTCACCAAAAAATCGTCCCCGTGTAGACAGGGCCTGAGTGTCATCCTCCACCTTCCTGCTTGCTATCTCACTGACTGGTTCACACGTTAACAAAATTACGACACTATAGGTAATCAGATACAGCCTGTCTGAACAGCTTGGTCTAGCATAAGCGTTGTATTAGTGCTCCATCAGCAGTGGTCCTGAGGCCTGTTTTACTAATGCATTATGGGGGGGGGGGGGGGGGGTGATGTTCTGTGTGAAGAAGTCAATTAAATAAGCTTTTAAAAAATAACAGCTGCACAATCATTTTAACAGGGGGTGTCAAATAGGGTGTGTGGGTTTGTGATTGAGAGAAACAGCGAGCGAGAGAGTGCATGTTGGAGCATATGTACCTAATATGTGCATGTCTATGTTTGTCAGTTTGATCTATTTGTCCACCTACACGTGTGTGTGCTTGTTTGTGTGTGTGTGTATCTGTGTGTGTCTATGATCATATGTTGTGATACTGCAGCTTCTTGCTGTGGTAGATGATGGAGGACAGAAAATGGCATCTGCAGTCTGACATGTGACAGGGATGGATCGCATGACGGATGTGTTCGGGGTGCACCCAGGGTCCCCGGGTCACGTGGGTTATAGCTTGGAGGGGTCGCTATGGGTCCCGGAACCCCCACCGCCATCACCCCCCGCCGGGGAGGAAGTCAATCAACTTCAATGGCTGTCTGATCCTCCTGGAGGGGGGAGGGAGATAATTGCTCATCAAACGTAGAAGCAAGCACAAGGCCTGCTGCCCTCTCTTCATGAAAAACAGAAGGACACTTATCCGCTTCTCCATCCATGCGGCCATTCCTCCTTCTCCACCCCTCTGCTTGCAGACGTTGGATGGCTGTCTTGATGAAGGGCCCTGTCTGTATTTTATTTGTCAGTCGGAATACCCTCCTCTCTTTCTCCTTCACCAATGCATTTTGCACGCTACCCTGACCTCAACACTCAGCATTTTATCTTAAGAAACGTGGAAGGTTGAACGCATGTTAACCCCCACGTGCATAGCGAGATACTCTCCCCACGACCAGTTGTCGTGGGGCAAGCGAAAAACCCAAGATGACTTCCATTCAATGCTAGCCCCTGATGCTAGATGCTTGCATCCGACACACCGAAAACAACAATCTGACCGTAAATTTGGTAAACACTTCAAAAAATGTAAAGGTATTTTGCAGCGTTAATGCACTTTTATTTCTAACACTTCCTCTTGCAGGTGGGGCAAAAAAAAACCTGAAAATTCCTGGCTGAATTCTACACAGTGGCCATATTCCAAATATGCTTGGTGGAATTTGCAGGTTCACATTTGAGTGCTCGCTTGTGTGTTTGTCAGCTAGTGTCAGAAAATGACCCTCAGAGCCAGCTGCCTTTTGCGAGGGCTTTCTCTCTATGAGTGCTTGTTAAAGGACAGCTCAAAGGCTGAGCTCTCAAATTACTCCTTTTTTTTCACCATCAGGCCACCAAAAGGAGGGTACAGGCCATTCTATTGTGCGGTCTGGTTTAATTTAATGGTGTACAAAAACCAAGGTGATGTTAGAATAATTTATCGAAAAAAAATTTGACGTTTCTGGGCACACGGTTCAGTTGAAGGGTAGACACAAAAGGCTGTTACCTCTGTATTGTAGACGCACAATGTTCTCCTTGTCAAGGCAACGGTGATGGAACAGGACCGGAGGTGGCTCATAGCACTGACTAGCGCACACCGGTGTCCGTACGCTAAAGCATTAACCACATTTCTCAAAGGTTATCTGTAAAAAAAAAAATAACGGAAAAAAGAAAATCCCATAATTCTTCCGGTCGGCTCTTTACGCGCACTTTCAATTACATCCTCCTGTGATCCCCTTAACTTCAAAATACCAAAGATCATTTGCCACCCATATCTATGGTCTGGGAAACAAGTGTGAATTTATGGAAAGGCTCAAATTAAATTACAAAGCCCCGGTCCTCCCTTTGGGGGAGCAACCAAACTGACTGCCACTCCATAAAACACACAGAAATATGCAGGCAACCCCTGAGCTGACTCTTTAAATTGGCTGGCATTAACAGTAGACTTACTACGGAGCACATTACACACATTTTCACAGGGTCCCAAGTAACCGATACTCTGGCACCATCACCCTCTTAAAGCCCTCCAAGTGTTAAAACATGTTTAACAAAAACAAAAAAAATAAAGTTCCACTGATAAAAAAAAGAAAAGAAAAAAGATAGAGGGCTAGACAGGAACGAAGTCTTGATGGAACAGCTGTCAAATATAACGGACCTGGTGATGGACTGACTTTCAACACAAGTGCAGCTGTCTCTGTGAATAGTGTTCCGATGCAACCTGACACACAGCCACTTCTTCACAGCTGATGCTGAGCGGTGTGTGGAGTGTGTGAGTGAGTGTGGCGATGGCGATTTGATACACAAACTGTACAGTATGAGAGTGTATGTCAGCATGTCAAGCCTCTATTCATACACTCGACACTGGAGTGCCGCTGCGTGCCTTATTCTCATCGGATAGCAGCGGTGTGGACGCCATGCATCACACGCACGTGACTACTTGCTGGCCACTTTCAACACGCTACACTTCCCACTCCTCATCGGTTTATTCATGAGTTCTCACACTTCTGTCGATCCCAAGGACTTGCATTTGAAAAGATAAACACACACACTGGCTTACGTAACGTCTTGGTTATCTCGCCTGTTTGCTGTCGTTATAGATGGCTATGACAAGTGGTGGTTTTGTTTGAACGCAAGCCAGAGTTGTTTACCTCTAAGTGCGTAGATGACAGCGATGTGAAACTGAACTCAAAAGGACTACAGTAACCGGGCCCGAAGCCCGCCCGCACCACTTTTACTTCTTGTTTTGCCTGCGTGTCAAACACAACACTAGAGAGCACACTTACCCTAGGAATGAGAGGATGAAAGGCACACCGTCGCCTCACAGGGGAGAGAGGGAGGGAGAAAGATAGAGTTGTGGAGAGTGAGTTTGAAAGAGATAGAGAAGGGGAGAGAGAAAGAGAAGACGGCATGATGAGGGGATAATGGGTGAGAGAGTGAGAGGAGGATTGAGAGGGGTAAACCCGCAGGCATGAGAGAGAGAGTGAGAGAGAGAGATAGAACACAATCATATAGTGAGATGAAGATAGAGAGAGAATCTGTGATATTCAGAAAGAGGCTTTTGGATGGAGGAGAGAGAAAAAGATGAGATGACGTGAGGGAGGGAGAGATAGGGAGAAAAACATAATCTTGCTGTGGGACATATAGTCTCTTTGGATTGGGTGAAAGTGAGACAAAGGAGAGAGAACAAGAGAGAGAGGACACACACACACACACACACACACACACACACACGCACACACACACACACATAGAGGGTCCTTGACGAAGCCCTCCCCCTGCATGTCATCGTGGGTCATTTGGGTGTCTGGTTTGGTTTCATTGCCGGAGTTAATCAGTTCCATATAGTTTAAGTGCTGCTTTAATTCCACTCGTCTCTGCAGGATGTGACCACTGCTTTAGGGCTGCGTTGGGCTGATTTGCACCTTTGAGGGATTGGCTGTCACATGGTCACATGACCACACTGTCACATGCTCTGCGGTTTGCTGACATCAGTGAAGCTATAATCAAACAAACACAGAGCAGCTTTAAGTACCCTCTCAGAAAGGCGTTTGTGAGACATAACGAGTCACATTTGCCGGGATATGAAGCTATACCTTGTCTGATTGTCAAATGGCCTTTTAATTGAACGGCATATTTGATATGCAAATCTAAATCTGAGACATTTGAATATATTAGTACCCCCAGTCTATTAGATTGTGCTCTTCAATCAATTTGTCACTGCGTGTGTGTGGAAATGTGTGGGTGGGCATGGTTGTATATAAGAGTCTGTGCGTGTGTGTGTGTGTATTTATGTGTATCTATTTCTATTCGACTAAGTGTGTGTGTATGTGTGCGTGTGTGTGTGTGCATCCAGGTGTAATGCACCTCTCTGTGTCTGGGCGGGAGGATTAGCGTTTAGCTTCTATCTGGCCCTGTCTGTTCACAGTTAGCCGCACCTCTCTTAAGAGCCAGCAGCCGTGTCCTCACAGGCTTGTCACATCAAACTTTAATGGCCCTCAGTTGTAAAGGACCCAACCTGTGTGGAGGCTTTATACTCCTATGTGTAAGTGTGCGGTGAGTCAGCTTGTATCCGCGCGCGCACGTGCGTGTGTGTGTGTGTGAGTCTATGAGTGAAAACTCTGCCTGTCATTGTTGCATGCTAAGATACATAAAAGAGGAATGCGATGGCATGGGAATACATTCTGTCCCTCCCCATCTTCAGTCACACCGCCCTCCCCCTTCCCCCCTCCTCCGTTTATCTCTGCTCTTTGAACTAGCCGTTAGCTTGGATCCATCTCACGGTTTACCAGCGTTAGCCTTATGACATCCAAATTGTGCGCCTTACCATCAAAGAGGAGGCGCCCATTATAAGAGGATGCTCTCCCGCTAGCCATGACATCAAACATAAGCTAACACTCAGATGCTAAGACCCTGAGGTACACCCGGTAGCCCGCTCTTGTTTCTTGTGATTCTTAAGAGGTGGTGTTTTTTTACAATTTGGTGGTTTGTTGTAAAAACTACTTTTACTACTTATGCTACTACTACTACTACTACTACTACTATAACAAATACCATTCCTACTACTAACCTTGTAGGTTCAATTATTGAACTTAAATTTATAGCTAAGACAGATTCTGTGTGGACAGATGATGTCATTCCTAACGATGCCATCACCTGAATGGAGAAATAGTGTGGAGAGCAATCTCTATAGGCTATAATATAATGTTTTATTTATAAAATGAATGGATAAAGAAGCTGAAAAAGCTGAGTTATTATGGAATAAGGACAATTTCACCTCTGATAGATATATTTACCAAAGAGCATGTCTCCCTCAAGACGTTTGGATGGAGGCATAATGTGCTTTATGCCGGTCTATATGAAAACCTTAACACGATCCAAGGCATTTTGTGGAGGAATATTCTACATTATGCGGGTCTATATGGAAACCTTACCATGATCCAAAAGCACCACCAAGGCTATTTTATATTGCCTAGCTGTTTGTCAAGCTTGTGTTGAGGGTCGCTGTTTACAATAAAGTGCTTTTGACTATATTACCTTGTGGCCATTTATTAACTTGTTTGGCTAAGTCGCATCTGTTAGCCCGAGATGTGAAATCCATGACAATCATTCAGCCTGATTGGTGGTTTTGATGTTCCCCCGGCGGTGGGACAATGGCCAATTTAATTTAACTCAATTGGCTTCTCGATGAGACAGCACTTACTTTGAATGGAGAATGAATTAAAATTATTCCAAAAGGAGAGGCACACACACACACACACACACACACACACACACACACACACACACACACACACACACACACACACACACAGACACACACACACACATACACACACACACACACACACACACACACACACACACACACACACACATACACACACAGACACACACACAGAGGAGGGATGAGAAATATGGTTCGGGTTTGAGATGTAAATTTAATATTCATTATTTCCTGGGCTTCATAGCCAGGGGAGGCATAGAGCGCATGAGAGATGGTGTTAAAATGAATTGGGGGAAACAGGGAGAGGGATAGGGATACATTTATCTATGAGAGAGAGCGAGAGAGAGAGATTTAGATACATAAAGAGCATATAGGAGAGGAATAGATACATGCCCGTACTGTATGTGAGCATGTATATAATGTATATGTATATAATATATAAATATATAGATACAGAGAGAGAGCTATTGTATCATATACCAGACTTTTTGTATGTATCAGGGTCAACAATTTTCTTTGTCATAAACTTTTAATAATGTTAAATTAAACCGACTCATTATAGAATACTAGAGTTTTAGTGGTCGCAACGTGCACGCTTAACCTCTAGTTGTAGTTAACAGGGGTAATTGTTCAATGGAAAGTGTAGTATACTATGCATGCAAATCAATTATTAAATAGCTTTTATTGTTATTCAGGGATGAAAAGTGCATTGACATTTTAAAATGCAAGTCAACTGCTATTGTTTAGTCGAAAATAATAATCATCATTGAGATTCAACATCTCTTGTCCTGGCCCAGACAGGCAGCAGTAGCCTACAGTCACACATAGCACACACACAAAACATAAGAAAACTAAAACAGTCTGCAGGGGGTAAGGGGGATATCAATATCGCAAGACATTTTGGACAAGTTTAGTCTTGTGGTGGACTCTATAGACATAATTCACCATACTGTGTTATTAACATGTTTTCGTTGTGTTATAGGGACATGGTCTCTTTAAGATCACGTGACTTGTTTGTTGATATGCCGGGTGGCGCAATGTTTGAATTTAATGTTTTTTATATGAAAAAATGAACAGCCTGCCATTGCTTGTCGAGGTGAGAAATTGTCTCTTCCCTTCTTTTATCGCAATTTCTACAGTCTTTGGACAGAACATCTTACCTGGGAGAGTTTGTCAACGGCGGAGCCGTTATGTTTAAAAACATAACGTCTTGCCTGGGCGAGTGTGTCGATGGCGGAGCCGTTATGTTCGAAAACATTACGTCTTACCTGGGCGAGTGTCGCTCCGGTGTGTGCGCATGTGTGTGTTATTACCTGCGTGTGTGTCGATGGCAGAGCCGTTATGCTTATTTGCTTAAAAACATATTGTCTTACCTGGGCAATTGTCACTGCGGTGTGTGCGCATGCGTGTGTGTTCTTACCTGAGCGTGTGTCGATGGCGGAGCCGTTATGTTTAAAAACATTACGTCTTACCTCGGCGAGTGTCACTGCCTTTGTTTCGACGTGCGGTGTGTGCACGTGCGTGTGTGTGTGTGTGTGCGCGCGTGTGTGTGTTTCTGTGTATGCTCATGCGCATGTGCTTGTGTGTGTGTGGTGTGTGTATGCGGTGTGTGTGTGCGTGCTAGCTGTGTATGTATGCGTTCGCGCCTGCTGTGTGTGTGAGCTGCAGGCTGCCTGGCACATGCGCACATGCCTAACTTCAGTAACTGGTGCGAGAGAGAGAGAGAGAGAGAGAGAGAGAGAGAGAATATTCAGCTCAAAAATAAGGTGAGCCGGGGAACCCCCACCATCTCCCCCTACATCCTCCCGCCTCGGCCGTGGCACCGTGTAGCTCCGCACTTCACTCCCGCCTTTCTCACTGAGCTCATTTTACTGCTATAAGGACACGAGTGTGTCCGACACCGCACTCACACAGCCACACCAAACTGCATGCTAGCATGATCTCTAGTCGCTGCTTGGTGTCGCCATAGAAACAAAAGCCAAAATATCCCCCCCCCCCCGACGCCCCTTGTGCTACGATGCGACCGGCAGCATCTCGTCTACATGTGTCTGTTATCACGTTTGCAATGCGCCGTGCTTGACGATGACTCAACACGAGCTGAGAGCATGCCAGTATCGCTGAACCCCCTCCAACCCTTGTCTCTCACACACACACACACACAAGTACACGCAAACACACACATACGAACAAGCATGTAAGAACACACACACATACACACACATACATATGCACATACATACACACACGCACACCCCCCAGTCTCGTCTAACGCAGTCACACATGTTCAAGCAAGCACACACACACAAACACACATACGCACATGCCTACACACACACGCACACACACGCCTATACATGCACACGTCCGCACACACAGAAACTCACACACATACACACACACCAACCGAGACCCATTGAGCCACACACACATGTACGCACGCACAGACATGCACGGACATACAAACACAATGGAAAATCTGTTGATCTGATACGGCTGTGACAGCTCGTAAATAAAGGCGCGTCTCATTCAGAGAATGTTGTAGGGAGGAACATAAGTTACGACTGCACAGCCACAGCTGGCATGGAGTTCACCATTGGTCATGGCAGGACTTTTTTATTACCTATTTACGTTCCCGTAATAAGCGTGATACTGTGGTCTGGTCCTGCCATGTTGTACAGCCAACACCAGAAGCTCTGTGTCTTGTCCTTGACATCACCATCTTCATGTACTCATGCCGTTCTATATTTTCTAGGGGTGGGGTACCTACCCCTGTGATAACCGTGAGCTTGTCCTTGCATTTCTCTATCTGCTGTCTGGTGACCATGTTTAGATGTTAAGGCCTGGGTAAGACATGAAAGCCTGCATAAATTTCTGCCGACCTTTAAAATAACAATGTGGATGATCGTACATCAGCAGGTTTTTTGGAGATTTATTTTTTCATCCAGTTTCCTTGAGGGAAAATGTATCGACAAGGACTGAAGGGCTGAGCAGAATCGTCATCTCCTAAAAACATATTCAGGCAACGGTCCCTTCTTTCTTCTCCTGTGGATATCCCATCTGATGTTCCCTAAACGATTGTGATGAGAGGAATCTGTGGAGCAGGAACGCTGATGGTATCTCTAGGCACACATGTCTGTACCAGCCAACCATTTTAAAAGCCTTGTTTTAAACAACATATATCTGGTTTATTTGTGCATTCATGGTTTGGAATGGGATCTCAAAAAAGCCTTACATTAACGTAACATATGTGTATGTACCTGTGGATATGATAGCGTAGCGATGACTTTGGTGATAGGATCTGTTTATCTAATTCTTTCTCTCTCTCTCGTCTCTATCTCCCTTTTTATCTCAAGTCTCTCCTGTCTTTGTTTGCCTCTCCCTAGTAATTCTCCTCTGTGTACTACAGTACGTCGCTGCCTCAGCGTTACCTCATAAAAAGCCAAAGGCGGAGGATACAAGGAAGATGATATATTTCCTGCACAGAATATAATTTGGCATACAGCCTTATACGGCAGACGCCAAGCAGCGCCATGCAATATGAATACTTCTGGATGTGTTTACTCTGCAAACCTGTCCGCTCTGATCACACCTCGGCATTGAGATCCTCAGCGTAAGAATCAAATGGAGGGTGTGGGTAAACGATCATCACATTTTATGAAGGAGAGATAAATATGATTTTCCTTTCTCATCGCAAACCCCATAGATCATCGTTGGGGGGGCTATGAATTAAACATGAGCCGTGCTGGTATTTGAAAACGTATGGGCGCAGAGGAGCGAACTAGCGCCAAATGCCAGGAGAAATGGTCTTTATTATCCTACCGTTAGATATAGAAGGTCATTCAGGAGACCTTTAATCCTTTCCGGGGGAAGGGGGGCGGGTGGTACACAAGCAAACAAACAGATGAGTTTAGAAGCGCTGTCATAACCCACACAAACAAACATAGAAGGTTGTTTGTTTATTTTTTCCTTCCAATCAAATTAAGCTGGACTTTTCCATGACAACGTGCAGCTTTGCTTAAGTGTTATTACGGGAGCTGTTAGCCTAGCACTATACTGCTGCACCAAGGCCTTTGGCTTGAGATTATTTGGAGAAATATTGACAAGCTGCACTGGAGACAGACGTGAAGTCAAGCATGCCAGGTAGCTTCATGATTACTTGGGGGTTTGGGGGGCGAGGGGGGGTGGGGAGATGTGCTCCTTGGTAGAGCTTACATTTTTTCAAAATAATACAAATCCTGATAATATATTCCATGTCAACTGTAGCCAACCCTGGCCAGAGGAGCACATTCATAGTCACTGATTTGTTGGGATTAAAGATTGAGTTGGATACTGAAACTGTGTAGTGTTTACACAAGCTTACATTTGTGTGTGAGTGTGTGTGTGTGTGTGTGTGTGTGTGTGTGTGTGTGTGTGTGTGTGTGTGTGTGTGTGTGTGCGTGTGTGTGTGTGTGTGTGTGTGTGTGTTTGTATTAGCAAACCTTTCAGCATTTTCTTCCTTGATGAATGCCGCCACCGGACCGGTGTTTACCCGTCGGACATTACAATTTTTTTAACAAAGTGAGTGAATGAAAATAGGGTTGAATTTGAGTGAGGGGAGCAAGGAGCTAGCTTAGCCCCTGCCGAATGCTTCCGTTGAGCGACGAGTTACAGGCGGCCCTCAGAGTGATGGATGGAACCAAACTTAATATGGAAGTGATCAATAATTCAGCAAGCTAGTGTTTTGGTGAGTTGTCCATCATGCAAACAAGCTTGACGGGCGTATTTTAACACAGAGTCAGACACAACATGACGTAAGGTCTGACACGGTTGTTTTTGGTTTCGCGGTCGGTGCAGTTGGGAGCCATTACTGAATTCATTCCAACATAAAAAAAAATCTCTGAGGACACTACAGTGAGCCCTTGATTTATGCGGCTGATCCAGTTCTCTCGGCTAATGCACTGTTGGTGTCTGATTACAAAAAAATAATAATAATAAGAAAGTGATGCCTGTCTGGAGGGGTGGTAGCAGGGCTGAGCTGACACAGCCATCGTTCACAGCTCTGCTAATGGCTCTCCCACAAACACTATTGGAAGATTTATTAATGACTGGAGTGGGTCATTCAGTAAATCCTCCTATTAATCATTAACTACTAAACATTACATATGTATCTCCCCCTGTCTCTCTTCCTCTCTCTCTCTCTCTCTCTCTCTCTCGTTCTATATATTTATATATATATTCAAATATATATATCGACATATAATTTCTTTAAACTTTATTTTAATTTTTTACTTAGAGAGAGAGAGAGAGAGAGAGAGAGAGAGAGATATGTATTGTATAGTAGTTAATGATTAATAGGAGTATTAACTGATTGACTGATTGATTGTGTGTGTGCAATCCACACTTTACCATGATAAAAGCATCCGGAAACAGCGCAGCAACTCTCCACTCTGCAGCGTGCAGCTGCACATCTGTATAGTGTAAAGCTGAACACATTTGTACAGGGCCTCATTCCCCAGTGGTCCCCATCGCCATGTCCCCCGCCCTAAGTGGAAACCCCTCTGGGAACCAACCACAGCTTTGAGAGTCTATACACAGTCAGAGACTTTCCTTCTTTTATACTGCCACTGTCACCTCCAAACTCACTTTCCCACTCAAGATATATGGGGGACAGGGTCTGACCTTTGTCCCTCCTTCATATGGTATATGGTATGTGGTATATGGCATGTGAAACAGTATGTTCGACTGAAGGCATACCCTGTTGTCATGTTAGATATTCGGTTGCTATCCAGCTGCTGTATTCATAATATTTCAGGATACTGGGGAATGATTTCGGAGCTCACTCACTGTGGATGTAAGAAATGTAATCAAACTGTATGAAAGTGCTGTGTGAATAAAGTTTCGAGCTAGTGTCTTTCCAATTGGTTGGCTTTTGGTTCAGCAAGAAAATATTCTGAAAAATTCAAATTGCAAATGTTTTACTGGACAAGCAGAAAACAACCGCCAGCTGGGAGGATTTGTTTTTTAGATGGTTTACCATATTTTGGTTGCTTGGTTGATGGTCAAATGTTACACATCCCCTGCAAAAGTTACCTGATGATTTCAACTTGTCACCCTGTATGAGTGCATGTGACTGACCATCTTATAAGAGATAGCTATTGCAGTTACCCTTGTTCCAATAGAGATCATACCTCGCCCTTATGTTCGGACGGAGACTCTTCATTGCTCCAGCCTCTGGATGCCCTCAGAACTGAAAGCAACCATAGATTTTGCTACTGCTGAAGCAGGAGGTCTCGGAGCGTTATTTCATGGATCGTCTCACTGAATCAATGAATACATGAAAAATGCAGATTTGGATACACACACTACAAGCGGTACATGAAATACGCCCACAAACAGAAGCCCAGAAGAGCATTCACATTCATATTCATGATGGCCCAGAGTCAGAGTCTGCTGTCAGTGTGCACAGACATCTGCAGGCATACCCCCCCCTGCTAGTTTAACCCCATCATCACACTATTGGGGTCCGTCAGAATAGTGCATGTTCATACTCACCACCAGCTCTGACAACACACACCGACCCAGGAAAAAGAGACTGCCTGATGCTATCAAATACAACGGTGGAAATGTCCCTTCCTTTGGCCGACCCATCTCTCATGATATCGCTGATCTTCGAGTCTGCACTGTTTAATCATGTCCATCGTAACCACTGGACATTTTGACATAGTGAGAGACATGATACAACCTCTTAGCGTTAAACCATGGAGACCAGAAGGCAGAGAACGAGGTCAATACATTTGTTACATTAATGGGCTCTTTTGATAAAGATATATTTGTCCTTTTTTTTCAATACATTCTTCAATATATTTATCTACTAATAAATAATTTGAACAATTTAAAATACAATGCCGTAATTGTATATACGCTAGATATGTTCCTGATTAAATAAAGTAGATATGAAATGTAAATTAAATTTGCCTTCAACGAAACACATGGATCCTGCACATGTATCACATCCACAGTGGCCAACGATCCATGTGGCCTTGCAGATCTATATATCTATTACGTCAGATTATGTTGTGTGTGTTTCTCAACTGATTAAAGGAACACAGAGACAGTTTCCCTTTCCTTCCATGGCTACGCAGTGTGCCCCTGGGAAGCGTTCTAGGCCCGCACGCAGAGTGATCCTACACACGGAGCAGATGGCTATTGGAGAAGGCGTGCATGACAACCAGTCACTCTCAACTGAACCTCGCTCCACTTGTGTTTTCTGTTCTTCCTACAAGAGCCACCCAGTTCTTTATGAGCTAATCATCGGAGCAAAGCAACGAACGCTAATCTGATTCGAGTCGTCTTCATTTGGAGACAAAGGGGATGGCAGAGCTTTACATAACGTAATGGTGAGAGCAAGAAAGAGCGAGAGAGATAGGCTAAGAGAGTGAGAGAAAGGGGAAGTGAGAGAGAGAGAAAGTGGGAAAAATGGAGAGAGAAAAAGGAAGCAGGTGACGAACGCACGGTTTTAGCACACGTCTTAGTCTGAGATAATTGCAGCATCTGTTCAGTCCTTGGCATTCTTGCTGGCGTCTCATTCCCGTTTCCCCATTAGATATCGTAGATCTCCCGTTGTAATCTTTCTACTTAAGGTCATATCATATATATTAATATGGGCACGTGTTGTTCACATGTCTGATACAAAGTGTTTCTGTAGGAAGTTTAAGGTCAAGGAGCTCCAGACGTCTTGTGGAGATGAACAAATTAATGCAAGGTTTCATTCAAAATGTTCAGATTTGTGAAACAATCCTGGTTGGAGTTTTGATAATACCACTTATTATAATACCACTTTATTAATAATAATCAATCACACGTTGGATAAAATACGCAATCCGCCATTGAGGCTGGTAATATAGCAAAGGAGGAAAGCGCACATCGGAGGTCGGTGTGGGAACAAAGTCCCAGACTTTATAAGCCCTCAAAGACAGTGGTAGTTCTAGTTACGGTGCTGAGCTCACTTAGACATCGATCTCATGATCCCTCTCTCACTCTCTTCACAATCTCTTAATGACCATAAAACGTGTCTGCAGGAATTTAACCAATTTTCCAAATGGATCTCTCTCCTTGGCCGATTATTTTTGCTATTGGTTTGTCATTTATAACTTTGCAGAGGATTTCATTCAGTATGTGTTAGCATTATAAGCGTATGATTATGCACTAACTGGTATGTGCGTGTGTGTACATGACGTGTATATGACGTGAGACAAGGGTTGTTTACAGATATTGCGTCTTCATCAGTGGACCTCATGGGTTCAATGTAGCCATAACCATTAGAAATCACATTTTCCAATCCATCAGCCAATAGCTTTTGTCCAAGCCCATCTCCGGTAATCGTCAAACAACTATTGGACATTACCACTTAACTGCACATCACAATCGTTGACATCATTTTATTCTATAAAAACACGTTATGTTACTATTACCACATACCAACATAGTTGTATTATTATGGTGAAGAGACTCCATTTTGGTGCAGTATGGAGATCTCGAAGGTGGAGATGTTTGTGCTTCCTGAACAAGCTTGCAGAAGGAGTGTGGTATTACCTGCAGCATAAGATATTGATTCCATCATCTTTATTTCTTAATTTGAAAACAAGTTATGTTATATGTCAAACATTCTTGTTTAATGCTGCTTTAGTGCAAGGCATGCTGCTATAATGATATGGTTAGTATAAAGCAGGGTTGGGATGTGTGTGGGTATGTGCTTGTGGTTGTCAGTTTATATGTGTGCATTAATCTGAGTGTGTGTGAGCTTGTTCTTTTGTGTCTGTGCATGCATGTTCTTTTTCGAATTGTGGCTCATGTGTGTATGTGTGTGCGTGTCTTTGCAGTTGTGCTTTTCACCCTTTAAGTGTATGTGTGTGTTGGTGTGTGTGTGTGTGTGTGTGTGTGTGTGTGTGTGTGTGTGTGTGTGTGTGTGTCCGCACTTGGTTGTATGTGTGTTTGTGTGTGTGTGGTTGTCGGTCATAGTAGCGCATGCGTATATTTGTGCATATTTCAGCCTATATTCTAGTTGTGCATCTGTTTGGGTCCGTGCACTGCATGTTGTTTCATTCTTATGTGTGTGTGTGTGTGTGTGTGTGTGTGTGTGTGTGTGTGTGTGTGTGTGGGCTGTGCATCTGTTTGTGCGTGTGTGTGTGTGTGCATGTGTGTGTTTGCGTGTGTGTGTGGCTATATGTGTGTGCGCGAGTGTGCATCTGCTCGTGTGTGAGTCTGTGTGCCGCCGTGTCCCTTTAAGTGTGCAGGCAGGGGATGGTGAGTGCGGCTGGGCCCGGGCTGCGATGGCGTGTTTGTCAGTTTGGATGTCCTGAGACGCTGAGAATAGCCTCCCCATAACATGAAGACAAATGGGCCGCGCTGGAGGAGGAGGCTGGCAGCAGCAGCAGCAGCAGCAGCAGCAGCAGCAGCAGCAGCAACAGCAGCGGTGCCGGTGACGCTAAAGGCTACAGCCACTCAATAAACACAAGGATGAGGAGCTGCTGCTGTTCAATAGGACCACTGGGGTAAGGGGGGGGGGGGGGTCCACCATCACCCTACTGGGACCTGCTAGAGAGAGGCAGATGATGAGGGGGGAGAGGGGGAGAGTGTAAGGAGGGGGAAGTTAGAGGGGAGAAGGATGCTGTAGAGAGGAGGAGTGAGGGATGAGAAGAAGAGGAAGAGGGAAGGGAGAAATAGTATGGGGAGACTGATGGGAGAGAGACACAGAGTGGCTGCTAGAAACGGGGGGGGGGCAAGAGTGAGAGTGCGTGAGAGAGGAAGGAGGGGAGAGAGAGTGAGAGACACAGAACGATAGTGAGGGAGGGAGGGAGGGAGGGAGGGAGGGAGGGAGAGAGGGTGGCGTGATGGGTATGGATGAGGAGCGATCAGAGGGAATGAAATTGAAAGCGAGGACAGAACAGGGTTTGGAATTGAGGGTGAGATAAATACACAGCGACAGAAGGTGAAGAAAGAGAGAACGAAGGAAAGATGGCTTCTGGAACAGAAAAGAGCAACAGAGTCGTGAGACGTGGCGACGGGGACAGAAGTACCTATAGAGCGCAACAGTGTGGTTCCGGAACTGAAGATCCCATTCATATTCTTCATAGACGTTTTGATAATAAGCCATAATGTCGTACCAATCCAAAGTATACTTACCACGAGACGTTATATTGTGAAACGATGATATATGCTCATCGTTGAAGAAGTTAACTTCTAGATTTTAGAAAAACATGTTTAATTCGCAATGTAATTTAAAAGCACTGCAATACCAACAATCCTAAAGTTTAACACAACGTCTTTGATTGATGGAGCTCGCTGTTACCATGGAAACGTTTACTACACCCGCGAAAGTCAAGTCGTCGATTACTGCTACCACTTAACTCGATCGCTTACCACAGCAACCATGATTTCCCTTAGACTTATGGAAAGTTAGAGAGCTGTTGTTAGAGCTGTGGAAAAATATGTTGACATAGAATATATGATCAAAATAAAAATAGATGATAAAGCACTAGCAGTGCTATTTAGTAATTTGGGTTAAAGGCTAGGAACACATAATGTTGAATGAATAAATAACTAGAATACTAAACTGAATTAACATGTATTAAAAACGAGCAACGTTATTGCCTTATATAATCATCCACCGTGTCTTAGCAACCGAGGGAACCGGTAATGATGGACGCAAGAGAGGTGATTGCAGTCAGGAACAAAGGAACGTACCATGTCGATGAACACTATAATGAAACACTACACACACACACACACACACACACACACACACACACACACCCACACACACAATATATCAGACAACTTTTATTTGCGATATGAACACTATAGTAATGAAAAAGGTTATAAGATGCAAGAAACACCCTAAACTATTGGGTTGGAAGCCGTCAGGAAAGGTTTGCAATGGTTTATGAGATGAGCAGTTCCTTCACTCGTTAGTCTTTTAGCTTTGCCTTTTTTTCCATTTTTTCCCCGAATCAAATGTTTTATGGTCACGACCACCTAGACGGATAATCGCCTTGGTTCCAGGCTTAAAACTCTTTACACAACGATTTTACGAAAAGTCAGCGGAGAAAAAAGGAAAGGGAAATTTAGTTCCGGAACCAGAGACGTTCAGAAAGGGGGCGGTCACTGTAAGGCTGACCTTGAGGAGCCCATGTCCCTCCTCTCGTTGCTACGTCGGACCAAAGTGACAGAATGAGCTTTGATGATCATTTCACATGACCTCCGCCAGGAGTAAGAGGAGTACGGGGGTTGTAAGTGATCAGGATTAGCTCAAACACAACGGCAGCCTAGGTTTGGTGGTTCAACGTCACCTCCCCAGAACCATTAGCAGAGCTGTTGTGTGCCTTTGTAAACCTGTTCAGGTGCTCTGCCCCTGTACACCCTGACATCTGTTGAATTCATCAGTTAGCGTGACATCGTCATTCATCGTCCTCCTTCGTTCCGATTCTCCATCACACACACACCTGACAGAGGGGGAGGAGGGGAGGAAAGTGAGAGAGTAAGTGCAATCGGTTTCCATTGATAGAATAGTGATGTTGAGGCTGTTGCAGCAGTCAGCCATCGGTAATGCAGTGGGGCTTGGGTTGCCATCACAGGCTACCTTTTTGGTCTCTTTAGCCAGGTGTAATCAGGGGTCAGACTGCTGGTTAGAGATTACCACTAAGAGGAGGCCCATGGGTGTGCTGGCCCTATCGGCCACCTCTACCTGGTTTATGGCGCTCAGGTTTTGTTTCTATGGTTCGGACAGGGACATACACACATACACACACACATATACACACACACACACACACATACACACACCTAGGTGTGTGTGGGTTGTTCCCGTAGAGTTTTGATTGGTTAATGAATCTAATACAATACTTCGTAGAATGAGAAAAAAACAATTGCAGAATGTTTCATTAGGCCAATAAATATATGTTGAATCTGAATTTTGCAAACACATATGTATTTTCCTGTTCATGGCCCTTGCACAGTGCTTTCACACCAAGACACCCACACTATGCTCAGTGAATACATTAATACACATGAACATGCAGTGAAATAGCAAAGAAACTTGCAGTATCTGAACAAATTAGCACATTGAATCTGGAATGAGCCTTGGAGTTACATGGGTACCCTTAATGTCTCTCCAGTGACTGCTTAACCCAGCTCACCACATTTCACCTGTTTTGATTCAAGATTTGACTCCCCTATTTCCTTTGTTCATTTTGTTCTCTCTGTTCTTCATATGGTTTTCGTAAAGAAAATTCCAACGTGTATGTAGTTAAGAATAACTTTGAGCCCTCACCTCCTGTGCCAGTATCTGCACCTAGGTCCTCACTTTTCTTCTTCCAAAACAGTTTCCTGCGAGTACTCAAACTCACTAAATTTGCCGAATATGAACCCTTAGGTTAATCATTAAAACCCTACCACGTAGTTTGTCAGGTTTTTCCACAAAAACCATTTCAGCAGTGATAAAACAGTTTTAAAATTAGAATAGCCAATAGCTTTGGTTCTCATCTGTCTGCCAGTGGCACCGTGGCACAGTCCTAAAATACCAGTCAAGGTGTGATTCATCCGGAGTGGGACGGCAGTTAATGAGGTAAATGCCACACGCTTCCCATTCCGCAGCAGACTACATTCTTCCCCGCCTACTGTCAGATGGTAATGTTCACCCCTCAAAACAAATCACCTCATTAATTTCCCCCAATGACATCGTCAGCCATTAGCCCCGAACTCGACGATTATCCACACTTTTTTTGGTAGAACTCGGTCGTTCCGACCTCCACTGTCTACAAGGGTGTCGTTCCATAGGCGGCTTTCACCCTTGCTGACTCACAGACTGCTGACGAGAGACACAGATGTTGTTTTGCACTCTTCCAAGTATACCACGTCTTCTTGTGCTGTAATCAAGCCAAGGTGTTATGACGGAGGACGTTATTCAACGCACGATCGCAAATGACTTGTGGTTATTCTGGCCAATGACTATTAAGCTAAATTACACAAACCCTTTTTTTAAGCTCACTCTATACAAAGAGAGACAAGGAAGAGGCTTAATTGGTCCCAGACGGGCAGTATGGAGCGGACGAAGGTACTTAATTTCCTGGGCGATGTTTGAATGCTGATGCTGGTGTATTGAGAGATTACTTTTTTTTGCTACGTCAGTGAGCAAAAAAAGGGCCTCACCTCCAAACACCTGTCCAACCAAACAGTGGTCTGTTGATGTTTAGAGAGAGAGTGCGAGAGAGAGAGAGGGAGAGAGAGAGAGAGAGAGAGAGAGAGAGAGAGAGAGAGAGAGAGAGAGAGAGAGAGAGAGAGAGAGAGAGAGTGACAGAGAGAGAGAGAGAGAGAGAGAGAGAGAGGGAGAGAGAGAGAGAGAGAGAGAGAGAGAGAGAGAGAGAGAGAGAGAGTGACAGAGAGAGAGAGAGAGAGAGAGAGAGAGGGTAATGGCACAAAAACGTCAGAACAGCTTGCTCTCTGATAGGAGGGGGGCTTAAGGAGCCATCGAGGTGTGTAAAGCTCACCTAGCGGAGCATCTGGTCTCCATGTAGAGCAAAGGGCTCGTAAAGTGGATCTTTTGTCCGAGATCCCGGGCTTCTCCCAGAGAAAGTGGAGCCCTGGCGCTGAGGCTCAGATGAGCACTGTATTTCAATCTGCTGGTGGCAACAGCTTTAATGTCTGGGAGTGGACAGCAGACCACATCTGCAGGTTCCATCTCCCCGTAGCCTGCCCTCATTTGTTTGTCATTACTGCCTTGGCTTTCAGCTGCAGGCTTCTGTGTGAAAAGGCTGCTGGTAGAAACGGCCATGGGTGTATATGGAATGTAGGCAAACCCTCACCTCCTCCTTTTTGTGCAGATGCTGTGGCAGTCCATTGGCCCTTCCCAGCATGCAACAGGCCACTCTGATGTCACCCTGTGGATAGATTTGGAGGGGGGAAATCAACCATAATGTGTTTCCTGCTTCTGGACGGAGATGGGAGAATCCCATCTCTCTCTCTTACGTGCTGTCTCTGTTGGTCTCTCCCTCTCTTTTACCCAGAGAAATACTTGCTTTCTATTGCTTTTAGTGTGGGTTGTGAGAGAGAGTGAGAGACAGCTAGGGAAGAGATGGGATAAATCAGGAACAAATTACAGAAATAAACTGAAATAATTACAATGTTTCAATGATTTAAGCATGGCCAGAATCATTAACCCTCAAATCTTCTCTTCTTGTCTTGCATTGTATATTGAAATAATATTGAATGCATACATTTTAAAACAAGTGAAGAGAAGCCCACGCCTGAATTGCACCGCTGAATCAAAAGCTTTCACATAAAAAAGCTCCATGCACCATTAACATAAAATTATGATTCCATAAAAAACAAAGGAAAAGAACAACAAAGCAGAAGTGAAGGGAGCGGCAGGAATTATTGGA
>NC_136936.1:33105124-33140124 GCF_949987615.1 Pollachius pollachius
TGTGTGTGTGTGTGTGTGTGTGTGTGTGTGTGTGTGTGTGTGTGTGTGTGCAGGCATTCATTGAAGCCACGCCGTTCCTCAAATCCACTGACTACATTAATTTATAATGTCCCCAACAAAGACTCTAAAGCAACGTTTGCAGAGTAACTTCTCCTGCCAGAATTTTTTACACTAAGAGATTCACCAACGCCTGCACACAGAACACTGAAAACAAATAAAGTATTCAGTGACTGAGGAAGTGCCACGTCTTCCACCTGAGCTAATTTGGACCAGATTAACGCAGGGAAGTCACCAAGGGATGGGCACAGCACGGCCAGCGCTAAAGGCAGAGAAGTACTCAAATATGTGTCAGTGGTGGATAACATTGCTGACCAGGTAAACTATCTGTGACTGGTTTAATGAGGTACAATGTGTTTGCTAGCTTTACCAGCTACTACACACTCATTGTTATTGTGTCATTGTACACCCATGGCTGCAGCGGGTGGCTGTTCCCTAATGTTCTAGCTCTAGAAGCTACTCCAGGGCTTGATCCCAATGCACCACTTTCATATTCAGTGTTCCCTTCTCCCTGTCGTGTTTTCCACTTGACCAAACAACTGCTAAAAGAAGCCCTGCAACATCCTAAAACTGATTTTACATGTCATGCTTATTAGCCTCTGATTGCAATGGTAACCATGAGTAAGTGTGCATGCTATATTTAGCCAATGACGCTTCCTTTAATTTGTGTCATTATTATTCGATATTGAGGTGTTAAAAAAATAATTTTCATTTAGGATTTGCTCCAACATGCATATATATGTCAACAATTATAAAGCAAAGCTTTGTGGTTTACCACAACAATTGACCTCTACAACCATAGCAACTTCTTGATTTAAGGTCATATCCAAAGGATTCAAATGTTTTCTTGCATATTATCAGAAGGGAAAAGGGACTGAACTCTCATGTTACTCTTTCTGTTGTGGTGATAAAACAAATAAACGTATTAAAATCGTAAAAAAATCTGCCTCAACAATTAAACAAGTAAAGAGGACCCCAGAGTCGCTCACCAGCCTCTGCAGAAGACTAAAGACTCACTTGTTCAGAGTTCACCTAGACTCTGCATAGCCAACCCTCCTACACAATTATTGTACGTTGATCGTCCTGGCAATTCATTTAGGCAATTATTGTATGTTGTTCGTCCTGGTACTCAAAAAATATAATAAAAAATAGTACTTAGTTGTGTAGCATTTTATCCTAGGTATCTTTGTTGTGTACGGCGAATGAGTTAACCTAGAGATTGTTAGTACTTGGCCCTTGGTTCAATGACCTTCTGACAGTTTCTTCTAAGTCGCTTTGGATAAAAGCGTCTGCTAACTGCTCTAAATGTTAATGTAAACAAGATTCTGTGTAGTTTTGATGAATATCGTAGTTCCTGACAAAGAGCGCATGACTGCATCATGGCAACCTACTACTGCACGGCATTCTTCCCCGTCCCCTGATGCTTCCTTCTCCATGTGATGTTGTGGCCCTCCTTTCACCCTGGACTGCTTCTACTCTCCTGCTACTCTTAGACCAAGGCAGTAATGACATATATCAAGGGTGTTTAAGTGCAGTGCTGCTGTGGACCCCCTAACAAACCCCCAACTCAGAGGATCCATCCATCCATTCATCAATTACTGTATTGAATCAATCCATCTGTTCACCGATCCATCCATTTATTCAACCATCCATCCCTCCATGTATTCATTCATTCATCCATGCATGTACATCTTAAATACAATCCGAAATCTATATATATATCGGATAGGGATGTCATGATTTCATCAGTCTACATTTCTGACAGTTCATTTTTTTCTTTATTTGTTTTCTTGAAATTAAATATCAACAAGGAAATAAAATAAAAACACAAATGATGTCTAATTTTATTGGGAATGTTTTAAGGATAATAACAATCCAATCCATTCTGGGACTGATAATTAATTTACATTGTTTCCTGGAAGCAAGGATGTACCCCAATAAACCTGATTAGATTTATTCTATGAACAAAATTATTATTCGATGTACCAGTCTACGGTGAAATGATTGTATCAAAATGTTTCAAGCACAGTTTTTGTTGTTATTGTGTCTGCAATGAAGAGCAGCTAATGTCTAACCATGACCATGACTTAATGATCTGGTAGCTATTCTACAGACCACTTCAGGATCAGCGGCAGGGCATCCATCCTAATCCTTCCTAGAGTTCTCGCATCGGACTCACATCCTTTTAACTCTGGTATTGTGATTAGGCAGGCAACTTTCGTCCAATCAACTCAGGCCTGGTATTCATGCAGGGTGAGCTATCGTCCATCAACCCCCGCATTAGCTGTGCCTGCTTCTCGATCAACACCCAATGTATAGAGCACAGCTTTTTTTTCAGCCACGAGCAAAAACAACGGCATTTGGCTTTTCATTAATCTATCTCCTGTCCCCTTTATCTCTTTGCTGAATCACTGCTATCTTAAGCGATACAGGGCGGAGATCCCTCTAAGAGACGTTTTTAAAGAGCCACTAGATTCATATCTGACATTTCTTACTGCATCTAAAAGAGGCACATCAGTCACGCAGGAAATGGCTTTCTTGGATTCATTTTTTTATTCTGGAACAGCAGGGGTGAACATGGGGGGAGGGGGGAGGGGTGTGTGTGTGTGTGTGGGGGGGGAGGGGGGAGGGGTGTGTGTGTGTGTGTGGGGGGGGGGGGGGGGGGGGGTTTGCTTGTTGAGGTTCCTTCCCGCCTTTTTCATGAATGAAAAATGTATTATATTGTTGTTTTTTTTATATCTAACCTAAAGCAGTTCAAGTCTGTCTTAGCCCTCATTGCATATTTGCTCTCACAGGGATGAAAGAAAGCAGCCTTGTTTAAAAAAACACCATATTCACCATACTGATGTCATGTTGTGAATTAAATGATGGTGGGCTTTTTTATTGGCAAACAGATATGTTGTGCTTGAAAATGCAATGTAATGGCATCCCAAGTGTGAAGCATAATTGTATGAACTTATTTATTTTCCAGGAAGACTATCTGTGGACATTTGGCTATTTATACAGTAAATTAGTGAACAATGTACATTTGATCACTTGTGAGGAAGTGGTCTCTAAAGTGAGGTGGCCAATCCATGCTATATGACTTCCCCATCAATGTCTGTGTGGCTTAGTTCCGTGAAACTGATTTGAATAATGGTGATTTCCTCATGCCAAATCAATAATCTGTGGCTTTAAGAAATTTGGTTCTATTCCCCCCCCCTAATCCGTTTCCTGCATATTTTGCAGGAAATTCGGCATTGCCCTGCTGTCAGGCCAACTGTCAAATACCGTTCACCCAAAACCTCAAACCAAACCAAGTCTTTCTGACAAAGGGAAACTGTGTCCGCCACAAATTTAAAGATTACATTTCCACATCGAGAAATGATGTGATTTCTGTTTCTTTTCAGATGCAATCATGTTCATATATAAGAATATTAATGAAAGCAATAACTGTGAGGTCAGTGAGTGAGTGAGTATAATAACACAGTTGTGTTTACACAGCGACTCCACATAATGACATATTCCACAGTAGTTATAGCTGGTTTATCTGTATTATGTGGAATAGGAAGGAACGAGACGCATATGAAATACATTAGAAAATAACACTGATGCAAAAACAATCTACCTTGTGTTAGAACATTGGAACAATTCGATGCCTAAAATATCGCAATTTCTGAGTACTGGGGGGAATTTCAGCCGGAGCTATTAAAGGGAACCATAAACATGGGTCTTTTCTAAACAAACCCATTTATCTAGGCCCGTACTCTGCAAGCTGGAAACTGTGACGTTTGTGGCTGGAAGGTTTATATATATGTTGGTCTGAGTCAGGTCCAAACCCTTGGGTTCAGGAGTGAATGTTGTAAGGCTAACAGAGTAAGAGAGTTTTGCTTTGTGCTATTATTTTGTGTGTGTCTTGTGAAGTTTTGTGTGTTGGTCAGGGATCACTTTTGATTGACGACTGGACCCAACATAGTCGACCAGATTATTTTTGATACTGGTGAACTTTTTTGATGATAATGTTTTTCAATATATGTCTTATTACAACGCAGTCTCACACCAAAATACAGGATAGCTATTTTGGTCCACAGCATAAAACATAGTAGTTTCACAATAAGGGCTCTCAAATTGTGAGATTAAGTTGTTTTGTTTTTTTCTGGTCTGCGTCGATGTCACTGTCAAGTGTCTGTCTAAAAAAACAACAACCAGATGGCTGATATATTCTCAGTGGAAAAATTATTCTGATATAGATTCGGCATTAAAATGGGTTCTGATAACATTTAGCGAGAAATGTGAGTTTTATTGTCATAATATTCATTCAGTTATTGTACATGACATTTAGTTTGTTAGTTATTATGAAGATATTAGGAACCAAGAATCCAAATTTTTGGTGGTTGTTCAGAATATTGTGTCCATAAAACATGTTCATGTATTAAAAACAGAATATATGCGTGCATGAAACAGAAATTAAATAATGGATATAGGTCGTAAAGAAGACTATGGATATATAAGAGACCTGGGGGGCAGGGCAATTCTTAACAAAAATCAAGCTCATTGCTCCACATGTATGAGATACATTTTGGTTATTTCTTAAACAGAATATAACCTTCCCCGATTATAGTCCCTCAAAACCCAGAATAAGCATGCAAAACGACACGAGCAGTTTAACTGACTAAGCATCATATACATTGTGTTTTCAACTGACGTGGACTCAAGCCTATTGAAAAGAATAAGCCAAAAAATGTACAACATTTTGGTGTGAGACTGGGTTGCTTATTATTGATATGTATTTATTTTCTTATGAAAGTTATGTGTTATGAAATTAAAAACACATAAACATATGTAGTAACTTCACATTTGACTAATTATACACATGTAAACAGTGATAAGTATTTAATTAGCTTTCCATTATTCAAAAATCTTAAGATGGTTAGTTTGTAAAGAGTTAACCTATCTAGAAAGCCTTGTTCTGTTAAGAATGTCAGGGTCATGGATTGCTGATAAATAGAGCGAGGTATAGGATGTGAGGAAATATAAAATATTAAATTCCAACAGTTTAATAACAGTAGACCCTTGAGCACGGGAAAGTTTGTGACCGGACTGTAAATGGCGTATGGTCACTTTAGCTTACCGAGCTACTTTTGAACCACCGTGATAGCTTTAGCAGAATTGTGGTAGTTCACAATGTGTACTTTCAATCTCGGTCATGGTCAATGGCACTTGAGAAAATCCATTTGCCACAAATCACTGCTCTTTTTGTATTTTATTGTATTTTATTGCGCAGACTCATAAAATAAGGGGTAAACCTGTGAGCTTGTGAAACATGAGTGCAATTAACGACAAAACCCAGCTTCACATTTAAAAAAAACATACTTATGTAGTTATGTTGTGCAAAAAGTTGTTGGTGTTCTTCTGTGTTACATGTGCAACTGTCTCAATCTGTATTTTTTTTTCTAACAATGAAGAAGTAAACAGAAGAAACAACAAAGTGAAAAAAACAACAACTATCTAGTTTGCTTTATTCCAGTGCTGCAGCTGGCTTTAACAAACTGCTTAATTAATGTAAGTCATGGGAGATGCAGTTTTGCCTAATTGTTATTTCTAAAGCACGGCTGGTATATATTTTAAATAATGGTTTGCCAAAGGACAATGGTTGCTCATATGAGATGGCTTTACACACCACAAAAATGGGCTCTGGATTAAGAAACAAAACCCTTCATCCATTTTATAGAGAGCGAAATGTTGCCAGAAACCCTGCAGTAAATCGAGGCCCTTTTAAAATGGAGAGACTCAACTATTCTTCATGCTGCAATGCATTTTTGGGGTTTCAAATAAGATTAATTTTCATCCATCTATATTTAAAATTATGATGTACATAAATTGGGGCCTTGATGAAACAGGGATACTAAATTATTTTCCAGCTTATGTTATATATTTTGGCACGAATGGCATGCAATCCACTTTTGTACATACATTTAAAAAAAATATATATATATATATTTATATATGTATATATTTTTCAATATTCATTCTACCCCCAGGAAAACCTAGAAAAAAATGTGATTTAAAACATATCTGACAGTAGAAGTATTTTTTTTTTATCGCTGCTACAATACTGCCTGGTAAGCAGAAAGAAGACTTTTCATGAAACAGAAATAACTGTTAGATGACTAAGTATTAACGTGCCATACTTGAGCCCACCAACTGTAGTTTTATAACTGTGGACGCAACAAAAAATAACAAGAAAGTTATCATGACACCAACAATTTTGTGTATATATATATATATATACATATATATATATATATTTTTTTTTCAATTCAAAATGACGCCATTTGTTAATGTGTAGTAATTTGCATATCTTCTTATCATATATATCGTACATATCTTGCATCGATTCTTACATTTTAAACGCTCATAATAATGCCCGCTGATCTTTATAAAGCATTTTCAGAGAGCCAAAGGCCTGTGCCCTAGAGAGTATGAAACTCACACTAGAGAGTATGAAACACACACTAGAGAGTATGAAGCACACACTAGAGAGTATGAAACACACACGTGATTCAAGGAAATTCCTCCTAAAGATGTCAGCATAACTGTCTCTCTCTGTTTCTCTCTAACAAACTATTTCTGTCCAACTTTAAACATTTGACTATCATCAAATATCGTACCTTCTGGGCCCCACGCAACCACAATCCTGTTACTGTATATTATTCCTTCAGTCTTAAACCAGAGCTCTTCCTTGGCATGCTGAGTCACCTGACTCCCCCCACCCTCCTCCTGATGACACATCCTCCTCTCACACCCAACCATTCTCCACTAGCCTCCCCCAGGGTCCTAACTCCCGCCCTGCGTGGGTTAATCAGCTCACTCTCTCTCCCTGCCAACAGCGGGGAGGGGCTGAGAGCTGATGGATGCAGCGCGACAGCATGTGACCCGCAACCCAAGCTCCTTAATGTGCTGCTATTCCATCCATGTTGGGAGGGAGGGAGGGAGGGAGGGAGGAGGAGGGGTGGGGGACCTTTCATTTAACCCAGGTTCATCCGACACACCATGTCTAGCTCACTCATACAAGAACCTGCTTCCGGGGAACATGATAATTTATTTTAAATTAATCTATTGGCGCTAGAATGGGCAAGTGTAATTATTGTCAAATCGTTCTGCATTAAGTCTGACACCATGGGCAATATATTTAATTTCATATATAGACCTACAAATAAAGATAACGATGGACTCAGACATCATCGACTTCGTTTTGAAAACAATTGATTTTAGTTAAGATTTAAAGAAGGCTAACAGTAATAGCCAAAGCTATCCTACTAGTTTGAATGCAATCTCACAAGTTCCCAAACTGTTTGATGGTTTGTGATTCCACCCATTCTGTTTGACCGCGGTTACGAGAAAAATAGTGAGCGTGGTTTACCAATAGAGCCACTATCCTCCCGTGGATTGAAATCGAGCTGCATGCGGTCCGGCTTAGGGTCAGATCACCTTAGATCAGCCAGAAAGAAACGAGAAAACACAACAACAACAAAAATAAATACAAATAAACAGTCTAACACCGGCGCAAATCACAACCATTGCTATTACAGCAGACCAGGCTACAGGGGTCACTACGGATTGCCTGCAGTTAAGATAGACGGCTGGAGAAGAGCGGGCCGAGCCAGAGGAGAGGTTAGGAGTGCAGCGCCCCACTGGTTCTGCGTTTGGGTATATGTTTAAAGGAGAACAACATGCCCCGAGCAGCACCAACAGTGAGTCGACCTTAACCTGACCTTTTATTGCAGACTATCATATTATTTATATTTATATATATACACACACACACACACACACACACTCGGCTTATATATTTTTCTTGATCAAACACTATTTTGTGCATTGTTGCAAAGCCAGGTGTTAATGCTTGGTGGGTTAGAGTTCAAGTAATACAACTGTTTGCTTTTTGTTTTTTTTAAAGATATTATTTTCTCAGTATTTGTTATTGTTCTATTAAGGTCTATAGTAGCACACAACCTAAAAGTCAGTTAAAAAACGTATTTTGCCACTGTTTAGCTACTATAATTGTGATACTTGGCAATCACAGACCTATCGTATAATATATTTATAAATATAATATACATTATAAATGATATCTTCCGACAGCTTTTTTAACTTTTACTAGTATCTGCAACTGGGGGAGCGCATTGAAAATAGTACATGATATATGGCATTAAATTCAAGCAGTTCAGGAAGAATGTGAGAATCTGTTCTTTGCTGCTTTATACCTCCTTGTAGAAGCCTTCTAAAATATATATATATATATATATATATATATATATATATATATATATATATATATATATATATATATATTATTTCTTGTTCCTTTCGGTTTTATAGACTGTATTAAATATAATGAATGATTGAATTGACAATGGTCTATTTTAAAATGTATCTATTACATTTTCATCTTAATTGATTCTCTTGTCAGTAACTATATTTCCAAAAGGGGTTAGTTC
This sequence comes from Pollachius pollachius, assembly GCF_949987615.1. Classification (NCBI taxonomy): domain Eukaryota; kingdom Metazoa; phylum Chordata; class Actinopteri; order Gadiformes; family Gadidae; genus Pollachius; species Pollachius pollachius. Next base: position 33,113,662 of record NC_136936.1, read on the forward strand.
ATAATTCTTAAATTTTCAATAACCCATTATGGGATGGGTGCGACAAAGTATTTATTAAAATAAATGATTTCAGACGTAAAACATTTACATTTGTGTGTCTTGATTTTGAAATGTGGTCTTTAAAAAAAAAAAAAAGTTAGGTTTGAAGCTTTTAACAGTTTTACTGAAAATATAACATTTAATTCAAGAATTTACCTTCACGTATCTGAATCGGTAACAACAAAAAACACTATAGCTCTAAATGACCTACATTTAAATTGATCATGTAAATACATCTATCTTTCTCCCTTCTTAACCAAATGACAAGGACACAATAGCACACAAACAAATACAAACAATAAAAAAAACGATATATGTATATATATATATATATGTTTAGATCTATCTCATGGGGGTTGTTTACGGTCAGAGATAATTAGATGCAATATAAATAAAAGTCAACATAAGTGGCGGGCCCGGTGGAGCACGCAGGCCCGGCCGTTTCCCCGTGGCCGGCTTTAATTCGCAATGTCAGGCAGTAATCAGGTCTGTTTCACATAACGGGCCATTAGTTTAAAGAGCAAATCTGCTTTCAGCACTACTAAGAATGGACACAGTGAGGCGGGGAGGGGGGGTAGAAAGATGGGGGAAGGGCCCTTCAGCCAGCACCCAGCTCAACCCAGTTAGAGAGAGAGAGAGAGAGACAGAGACAAAGAGAGACAAAGAGACGGAGAGAGTTTGAAGTTAATTGGTGCAGGAAAATTGAAGGGAGGGAAGGATGAAGAGGAAGAGCAGATGAAAACAAGTGGAGTGAATGGAATGAAAGGGGGATGGAGTAGTCGATGGAGAGAGAGGCAGAACAGAGGCTCCAGAGGCCAAGGGTGGAGGGGACGGTGGCGTAATGGAGGAAAAGGGAAAAAAAAAGGGGATGGGAAATGGGTCGGGGAACAGAGGAATGGACGGAGTGATGGATGGAAAGGTGGCTCGCTGGGAAAATAGATGGATGCATGATCGACGGATGGCAGGAGGAATGGAGGGATCGATGCTCTACAAAATGGATGGACATGTATTGGTGGAGTCTGTGGCGGCTGGTGTGATGGCGAGGACAGGGTCGTCAGATCCAGGAGGAGCGAGCAGGCGGGCGGCAGAGTGGCCGCCATGTTGTACTGCCCTCCACATGAACCCCGCTGCCAGCGTTGCACTACAAACACACACTGACACATGCAGTCATAGGACAGACGCACACACACACGCACACATACGCAAACGCACACACTTGAAGGAAAACACAGTCATAGACTCCTGCAAACACTAATAGAACTACACTTGAATGACACAGATGTGCACATACACGCATGCACGCATGCACACTCAAACACACATGCATTTGAACAGACAAAACCATGTCACAAAGAGGAATGAAGGAAATGGCCTCTAAGGCTCTTAAATGGTATCTTGTCATTCTTCGTTGGAGGTCGACCTTCCTTGCGTGTGCATCACCCTCTCCCCCCCTGGCGACCTCACGCTTACTGGCCCTCCTCCACTGACACCTCCCCCCCCCCAATCTTCCAGGCCCAGCCGGGCCCCTACATGACCCCGCGATCTGATCACTTCCTTCCTGGATCAAGGCCAATCCTGGGACTGTTTGGGATGTCACAAAACAAACAAGCAACAAACATACAAAAGAGTGAACAAATTATGTAAAGGAGGAGGAATAAAACTCCTCCCTGGCCCACTGGGCCCGCCAGCCGGCATCCGTCCTCCTGCCGGCATCGCGCCGGATCAGGAGGACAAGCGATCCCCAACGGAACCCCTCAGCGCCGCGGAGGTCCACCACGGCGTGGTGCTAGAGAGACGCCCCACATGGGTTTGGTCGGGAGAGGAGGGGGAGAGGGAATCTTCTGAGCGCTCATGTATGAGTGATGTTAATGTCTAGGGGAATGGTTGGGAGGGAAACAAGGGTAGGGTCAGGGTTTCGGGTCGGGGTCCCACAACTAACTCCTCGCCCTAATAGCTTGAGACAGAGGCAGCTTTGGCTGCCTTGGCTTGGGGGGGTGAGGTGCTGACAGAAGTGATTCTCGTTGTTCTAACCATGGACTTATCTGTGTGTGTGTGTGTGTGTGTGTGTGTGTGTGTGTGTGTGTGTGTGTGTGTGTGTTTGTGTGTGTGTGTGTGTGTGTGTGTGTGTGTGTGTGTGTGTGTGTGTGTTTGTGTGTGTGTGTGTGTGTGTGTGTGTGTGTGTGTATGTGTGTGTGTGTGTGTGTGAGACAGAAAGATCTAGAGGGATAACCCATGTGTTGAGGATGTAAGGTCAGGGTTGATTCAGAGAAAAAGGGAAACAGGTTTGTCTCAAATTATCTTTTTTCAGACTGTCTCATACCAGTTGGACAGAGTACACAATTCGGAGGAGAGTTCAAGGTTCTATATTTAAGAGACACAATACTGTTCTTCATCAAAGACCGCATGAATGCATGCACTGTTGACTGAATATGCTTATAACCGAGGATGAAATTGTTGCAAGTGGCAAAGTGATCCCTCTCCAGGATAACCATGTGAGTATTGCACCATTATGGTCGAGGCCTCGCGTGAGTTGTAATTCAAAATGTATCTGAATTGTACTCGCTTAATGAATCATACATGGGCTATCCGGGTGTCACAACAGGAAATGTTGAAGGTAAAATTAACATTTTACTGAACATTTTAGTTAACTAATTTAAAAGTGACACAAAATTAAAAAAAACGCAGTCATGCTAATAACTATAGGGCTTGTGCAGTATGTGTCCAAGCCTGTCCACATCTGTTCCTTGTACCATCTACCAGGATTATTTGGGGGAGAAGGAAGTTGTATGAAACGTATGTGTTGATGGGTAAACAGTGTCTTTTGTTCGGGAGGTCCTTGTCTGTTCCCTGTCTCCCGGCCCCGCTGCCCTGGAGCCTCTCCCAACCCGTCAGCCAGGGCCCACCGGGCCCCTGCCTTCCTTTCACGGACATGGCATTTGCACCGCTGAGGAGAATGTGAGCTAATGAAAGTGCAAAGCCTGTGCTCACTAGAGTATAAAATTCACATTTGGCCGGAGCAGGCTGTGCAATCTGATATTATGAGGCCGCCACAGAGAGAGACACACACACACAGACACACACACACACACACACACACACACACACACACACGGAAAGAGAGAGAGAGCAAGGCTGCATTGAAGAAACAAAACGCAAATGAACAATTTTACATAGAGGATATATTGAAGTGGCTGTTGGTTAAAAATACTTTACCCTATATTTTTCCACCAAGGAGGAAACATAAAATTCAATGTAGCTGGTTTCTGGATATTAGTGTCTACCTTCTAGAGAGGGGAGCTCTGGTTTTATCATTGGTGGTATTTAAGAAAAAAAAAGAATGACAACCTCCATGGAGATAGTGTTTACACCGTGAAAAGGGACACAAAGCTGAACACGAAGGTTGTACGCTGCACTGTCAGCTGCCATCTTGTTTCTCGTTTGTATGGCTCAGTTGCCTGTCCTTGTAAATAAAGGACTTCTGGGGACAAAAACAAGGTCGGAAACCGTGTTAAACAAGACAAGACATTCCAAAAAAATCTAAACATGTTCTGTTTGTGGATGTTTCTGTGAGCTAGTTGATCTAAATAAAAGGAAGGAATTGTAGTGAAACGACATTTGAACATAACATTTTTATCACAGCCAATACAAAACATCCACCACGATCATCATTATCTCAAAACCGTTTCATAATTACAGCCAACTATTGATGATGATCATAAATAAATAAATGACATGAAAGTAAACATCAATGGGCATTTTTAATACATTGATGAAAAAACAAATGTCCATTGACATTTCTCCTGCGTCTTTGTTTAGACCAAACTCCCGCTTTCATCCTGGTCAAAAGTTCATGTGCATTAGGAGTGGTTGACCTATTTCCAACGCCGCAACTTGCTGCGAGTTCGCTCTGCTTTATCCATGGCGTCAGGTCCGTCTGCTACTCAAGCCCACTTTAGTAAACTCGTAACCACAAAATAATAACGCAGTTAGCATCAAGTGGCTGTAGTTATTGTATGATATTATCATATCTCTGTCTTTTTCTCCTCCCCGGTGGCCACTCACATTTAACTTGTTTCACCAGAGCGACGGATGCCACATCTCCTTTGTGTTTATATAGATATTATATTTATTTTCATTTGTTCTTGGGAGAGGCCCGCGTGGTAAACTGCAAGGTTCATTATTTGCTTGACCCGTTGGGATGATTCACGGTCAGCCCCCATCAACTTCTTTCCGAGTCGATTGGCGGCTCAGGGGATGAGGGGCTGATAAAAGATGGGGTCAGGGGTCACAGAGCCTGAGTAACCAATCGTCTGGCTTCCTACTGCGTTTGTTTTAGACAGAAAAAAAGGGGGGGATTCCTGTGCAGGGTGAAGTGGAGGGGGCACCCTGAAGAGTCCAGCCAGCAATTATCATCAGGCAAGGAACATAAATTACAGCCATACCTATATGATTGCAGACTATCATATTTCGCCCCGGCCCCGATTTTTCAAACGACTGGAAAATAGGAACTCCACTGTTCGGTGGGCGATGCCCTTGTTCTTCTTCTTCTTCTTCTTCTTCTTCTTCTTCTTCTTCTTCTTCTTCTTCTTCTTCTTCTTCTTCTTCTTCTTCTTCTTCTTCTTCTTCTTCTTCTTCTTCTTCTTCTTCTTCTTCTTCTTCTTCTTCTTCTTCTTCTTCTTCTTCTTCTTCTTCTTCACATGGTATATTTGATCACGCGTACGCACACACACGCAGACACGCACAGCACCGTAGGTACATGTGATGTACTTAGATACCCAGCATGTTCTGCCAGTGCTACACGTTTGTGTAGGGTTCAATCTGGCTGCTGTGTATGTAGGTCAGTGTGGACCCCAGTTGGTGCCCTGGCCCTGCAGCTCTAGAGTGAAGATCACCAAAGGTATGGGACGTGGGCTCCCTTTCTGTCCAATCTTTCTGTTATCGTATTTTTCCATGGCAGTAACTTACATATACAGTATAACATGTTGGTTGCAACATAAAAGATACAAGATACTAGGTAACTGGATACTAGTCTAATGTGTTATATCAATGTTTCAGTTAGTTTCCCCCTTTCCCCTTTGTTTGTGTCAGGTTTATTTTCATTAAATGAAAACTGTACAATTAGATAACGGCTAAAAAAGTATTGTAATGTATTTGATAAATAGGAGATCGCTTTTAATGTACTCATTGTTTGGACATTTTTTCCATAAAAATGCTAAATGTTTTGAAAAAATTAGTATGGGTTAATAAATCCAACTTCAAAATAATAAAGACTTTTAAACATACAAATAACTGTGATAAAATAAATAATTTAAACATTGTTTAAAAATGATATCAGAAAAAAAACAAATTGCAAAAAGCAAAAAAAGTTTGCTTTTTGCAATTTATATTAAAACGTTGCACTTCCATTTGAATGAGATATACATTTAGTTGTAAATATATAAATGTAAGATCATGTTATATTTGTTGTATTATTTTGAATTATTATCACTATCTATGTTGATACCAATTTAGTTATTGTTTAATCATTTTTAATATGTACTTATGTATTTATATTTGACATATGTTCACGTATTTTTTTGCTGCATTTAAAGTATTGGTGCTATTTCGTTTAGCTTAGTTGGATGACTATTTTATAGAAATATGTTATTCCATATGTATAACGTTAATAATTGTATATATTATTTGTATTAGGCCTGCAAAAAAATGATACATTTCAACAAAATTAAATAAGTATCAATATTAACAATAAAGTAATAATAAATTATAAAACTAGTAATGTATGTTTTTTCTTATTTTCGTTAAATCATACATATCTTTAAGTAAACCAACCTGACAACTATCGCAATCTTATACGCGCTGGAATCCCAACAATCAAAGGTGTCCTCGATAAGCGTAACATGAACGGATGGAAAAACTGTTTTCAACAGCTATATAAATGAACCAGACACAATAAAAAATATAGCTGCTTTTTTACTTATAGGTGCATACAACTGTACATTAAGCTAGGATTAGATATGATTTCCGTACATTACGTAGACTGAATTGTATGTAATGAATTAATCACTTTATAATTATTTTTATTCTAAAATATTTTGTAATTTTGTTATATTGTTGTTGGTTTTGTCTGATACTGTCATTTATTTGTACTTATAAAAAGACTACGGCCATACAATACTTTTTTTTCCAATACTTGTATCTGTATCTCTGTGTAATTTTCAAATATAGCTTCAAACTTGTACTACTACTACTTATAATATTAAGCAAATATATAACTATATAACTAGAGCAACAAATGTGGTTTTGTTTTTTTTACTACGTGCTTGGGAGAGCCTGCCAACTGCTTATAAATGTATTTGCTGGCTGGTAATGCAATCGCTATGTTTCTATCTCCGCTGTCAGCTGTGCTCATAAATAATCTAGCATACTCTAGAATTATAAATATTTTGCATCGATGATTTACCTTACACAGTCTTTGCCCCTTATATGAATGCAGCTGTCAACAAGTTGAACTTGAAAACCCATTTTTTATTCACCACCTGCAAATGTATTGCCACACTGTTCCACCCTGAATAAAACTTTCATCTTCAATGTGAAAGCAAATGCAGAATATCTGGATTTTATTTTACTGAATGTTGTAAGCATCTTTTTTTATTGGTGTTTGAGTGGTTAAAAGCGCTTGGCCACTCTGAGGTCATACTCAGGCCACGCACACATGGAAGGAGAGGAAAATAGAGAGAGGCATCGAGACAGACTTAGTGAGAGAGTAAGGGTACGACAAGAGAGGGTGGACGTTGTCTTTAACACCATTGTAAAAGGGAGAGACACTCACAATCAACCTCAAATGCCCAGATCAAACTCAACTTCTTTTATTATATTCCACCTCTACCTTCACAGTGCAAGAGTAAACAAACATATAAGTCAAAGAAGGTCAAGGAAGTTAATGCCTTTTGCTGGGCAATTCCCCCAGTCACAGCCGCGTGTGTGTGCACGTATAGTATTTCGCTCGGCGCTTCCCAGAGAAGTTTTTCTCTGCCCTTTCCCATCACATCTCCAAATCCACACTTCACTCAGGAAAACAGAGTGCTATTGTGTCTGACATGTTGGCCCCTAGTGATTTTGTTCCATGTCGTGGTCCCACCGGCCCCCATGAGAAACCAAGTTCACACTTGAGACCAATGACAGCCCGCGGTTTGTAGACACCTTGGAAATCGTTTCATATTTTTTTTTGCCGCAAGCGTTAATATAAAGGAGGAAAGCTTGTAGCAGGGTGTTGTGGTCAGGGTGGTGTTGGGTATACGGGGAGAGGAATGTGGCGTAGAGGAACAACAGATTCTGCCCAAGAATGTAGCCCAGAAATGTTGAGATTTGAAACCTCTTTCGAAACTATAGGCAAAAAATAAAATTGATAAAAAAGATGCCTGTAACTTCGTCTTCATAAGAGGCTGGTTGCAGTACGTTTCAACATTTCGTCCTCATCAACGAGTTTACTTTACTTAATTAAGAGTAATTTTATCTATCTGCAAAGTCGCACCATTAAAGATGGGCAGCTATAAAACTAAACATTAATACACCATACATTCTAAGGGAATCATTTTATTTTTATTTGCGTGAAATAAGAGTTAATCTAGAAAAAAAAAGTTGTTAATCTATCTTCTATTTCATTACATTACCAGCTATGTGTTTACGATGCATACCAACCTAATTGGTTACCATACTGAAATAGTGACACTTGCAAGCTCAACCCACAAACCAAAGTCCCTTTCATGTTATTTTTGTTTGATATGTTATGATATTGTGCTTTTTCCTTTGAATTATCCACCCTTAGATTCACAAAGAAAACACATCAAAGTAGGACCAGGTATCCACACAGCCTTAAATACAAATCAGTCTGTTGCAGTGCAGACAATGCAATGTCATGCATGTTGAACGGCCCAGCCGACGAAGGCCTTCGTTAGATCTATAGCTGAATGGGGCGGAGCCTCGAGTGGGTGCATCCCAGCAATTTTCTATGATTTAATTTTCCCCATCTCAGCTCAAAGTTTGTGTGTGTGCGTGCTAGACGGCACACTCGCTCCACATTAGATCAGCGAGTGCCTTAATGCCTGCTCTTGGATGTGACACGACTGTGGCACAGTGTGCGATGTGCAGACAATCTGACCGAGCACTCACCTCTCTCTCTCCCTCTCCCTCTCTCTCTCTCTCTCTCTCTCTCTCTCTCTCTATCTCTCTCCCTCTCCCTCTCTCTCTCCCTCTCTCTCTCTCCCTCTCTCTCCCATACAAACACTTTATTTATTTCCAGCCTAGCTTAAAGCTCTTTTGTGGAGATAACCTACATAACAGCTTGCGAGGCCAGGGCACGCGGGCACCCAGGGCAACCAGCGCAACCAGCGCACCCAGCTCCCCAGCGATGAGGTGATGATGATGGGGCTGTTTTGGAATAAAACAATGGCGGTCCGATCCATCGGGGTGGCGCGGATCATTAATGAAATATTCCACCGGCCTCCTGATTGAGCTGCATTTAGTTTAGCCACTGAAGCACACGCACACTGCTCTGTGGTGTGGTACGACCCAGCGGCCTAATCAAACCTAGATTATATCCATATCATTATCAGAGATCCCAGGGAGAATAGGGGAGGTCATCATTCTTGGGCAGATTGTATTAGTCTGGTAATTCATTCTTTGAGGAGGTGTTTGGTTTCATGGCGCTTATCTTATGTAATCGATGGACGTTGTGTATTATTCATCGGATAAACTCAGTTATTGTGCTGTGTAACTCCCACACAAAAAGCACATACTTGTATACATAATGAGACATTACGCAAAGGTTAAGCATGATATTGAATATACTTTGGCTTGGCTCAAACAAATGGCTTGACCCAAAAAGCTGCAGAACGGAGAACAGTGGTGCAGTGGGGCAATCCTTGTTGCACACAACATTAAGGGGCTGCAGGGAGTCCCTGGGCTGGGGGCGCAGGGTTTTAAGAGGGGAGGCTGTGGCCTTGGAGGTATTACGTCTCTAATACTCTCAGGGGAGATGAAGAATGAGCACGGGGCCACAGACCAGACATACCAGCACACAGCTCAGAGACGACGATGAAAGAAATAACACATGTCATTTCCTGTACCAGGGGGGTTATAAATTACATGAAAAAAAAGTGTTTCCTCATGTCAGTTGTATAGTGTTAAAGTACCTGGTTATTACGAAGTGCTCTGTGTGTCTATTTTTCACTCATTTTTTGAACAGACAAGTATGTGAGATGGACTTAATGTCCTGTTGATGGCAGTAGTGGCCCAGTCATACGCTACAGGCCAGAGCTTGACAGAAAGATTGCTCCGCCAAGGATTTTTGCTAACTAGGTTAATGTTCACATGGGAATTACGTTCGACTGGACATGTATGTTGACTCAAAAGCACTTTTGAGTCAAACTTTCAGAGATGTGGTGAAAAAACATCAAATACACATATCGTACATCTATAGAAGACTTGATCGTTTGACAAAAGTAGACATGAAAGCTTTTTGACAGTCTGTCGTTGGGTCTCAGGTAGGGCGAGGCCACAGTTGCCCGCGGTGAAAAGTTCAGAGTCAACGGAAGAGGCGCCAAACAGACCGGCTTTGCGGACTGCCACTGCTGCGACCAATGGCGTGCCATCATCGCCACGACCACCATTGTGAACTCCAGATGAACTCGCTTGTATCTGGGCGAGCGGGCAGATCTTTGCCCTCTGATTGGATGACGCCTGGATTTGATATTTGGGAGATTACGATGTCAAGGTTTTGAGCCGACTCATTTGGAAATGGCTGAGAGAAATGTAATCGCTCAGCTGTGTTTCTAATTATCTCCTATTATCTAGTGTTCCTGAGGACAGGGAATGAGGAAGAAGAGTGAATGGCGATGTGTTCTACGTGCGCCCTCAATTTCTTTGCATTTGTGGTCTTGTTGGTGATGTATAAGAAGATTTACCCAAAAGCAAACTGTTTTTCCAAGTTTGCCGGCCAAAGTAAATATTGTGCATATTTGAGTACATCATATTAACCAAATACATACAATTAGTTCAAAAATATATATTTGGTCTGCTAGATACTATATTTCAAAAAAATTCAAACTTTTGCAATAATAGCTGGTACACATACATTAGCACATTACAATAACATTGTTATCTTTCTATTATTATAAGTCATCTAGTTTTTATGAATAAATTGCATCAACCAATTTTTTTCAATTCATGCGATGAAATTACTAACATTACTCTATATTGCTCACACAGATGTATATATATGTATATATATATATATATACATATATATATATATATAGTAAGATACTAAACAGATACTTTATTACTTATAATAATAATACTAATTGTTAGCTTCATTATTATCAATATGCAAGACATTATTCTTAATTAAATGAATAATTATATAAGTCAATATTTAATAATATTATATTCTATAAATATATTTAATTAATAATTACATTTAAATATATATAACAAATATTTGGTTACATTGTGCAATTATAAATTATAATGAATATATTAAATAGTGTAAATATTGTTTGTGTTTTTTTATAAAATGTATACGAATAAAAAACGGAGTTTTGAATTATCAATGATTTGAATGCACAGCATTGGTTCAAATAATTTCTAATTATTATTATTATTATAATAACAATAGTAATAATAATAATAATAATAATAATAATAATAATAATAATAAGTATTATTATTATTATTATTGTTGTTTTTATGCCACAATATTGGAATACAATTTTGACATTTTCATCGGCTCTGAATACCATAATATATAATAACTGCCACTTTATGAAATATCCTAATTTTTATTTTCAATCGCATCTTCAACAAATCACTTGAAACCCAAATGAAACCCAGCACACTAAGAGCAAAACAAACTCGAGCAGTGTAACCCTGAAAACGCACTTAAGCTTGGGCCGCATGGACTCCGATTCACCCCGTCTATTGTGTATTTAAATCACAAACAACATGACCCATCCCCACACCCCAACCCACCCACCCACCGCACTTAAATCCAAAACAAATCACCAACCTTCGGCTAAATTAACCCGCTCATAGGGTTCACCCAGAGTTGAGCGATGACGATGATGATGCTGGGCTTGATGGAGATAGTGAATCTAGCACCAATGCAGGTCAAAGATGGAGGTGGTGGTGACGAGGTAGATGGGTTTGTTCGATGGTCAATGCCGGAAAGGGCGCTAGATATTTGAGGTGGAAGGAAGTGGCTGGAGTTGTGTTGTCACACTAACCTCTTCCTGAACCTCGGCGTGGGCACGTACCACGGGCGTTTCACTCACCCCCAAACTGTCACATACTCTCTGAGTCTCCTGTGTCCCTCCATGCATCCCCCCCTGCAGCCCTCTCCTCTCCTCTTTCTCAACAACAATGTTTGCGCTCTGCAAAATGGCCGTCCGGCTTGCTTCCTCCTTTCCTTTTAGCACTGTTGACGTCCCCCCTCCACAGTCACTTTACTTTTCTTGTCATAGTTCATGAACCGCATCCCCCCAGCCACATCTGACGTTGACAAAACCCACTTCTAATATTAGCTCTAATTATTTAATTTAGGTTTTTATAACGTTTGAATTGTGCCATCATTTTCCGAACAAGACTTTGATGCATTAAAGAGTCGGGTTTGTGCCGAGGAAAGTAGCGTTTTTGGATGTCATAAAGCAAAATGTGGCTATGGCAAATTGTTGCTCATTGATTTATTGGTTGTCTTCCAACACAAAAAATGAACGCTGCAATAAAATTGCTGTTGTGACCTGCTTAAAATATTCATAGAATAGAATATATATAGCAATCTCAGCCCTTTGTCAGCCTTCTAGAAGAGATGTCCAGAAAGTTGAAACCATTCTGAATAATTGTGCAATGTGACATTGTTAACTTCTATGAATTTATAAAATATGAGGTTACGGGCATCAATTTGAGCTGCACTTTTGTAGCAACATTCTTGGTGTAAAATATGGGGAAGTGGTATTCTATCTTGGTATTATTTTTAAGTACTATAGTATATATGTCGATTTAAAGAGCTGTACAATGCATTTCTTTCCATTGAGAATAGCGCAGTGTAAAGTAAGCCTACAGCATCCCTCTAGACAGAGTGTTTATGTTCTGCTAATGTGGACCACAGTCACCTGCAGTGCCTCCATTGGCCACAGCCTGTGGGGGCGCAATAATCCCACATTAACCCCACTGTGTCCTGGTTGGGCCGTTTAGATCTGTGTCTGCTAAATAGGGTTTAACGCTGGGCAACAGCTGTCAAGAGTTTAGGGGAAGGAGGGCATTGGTGAGGGGAGGGGACAGAAGGAGGAGGAGCCAAAGGGTGGGATTAGGAGGGGCTGGCTGGAGGGGTCGGTGTTGCAGGCAGAGTTTGCTTCATTCTGGATTCTGGTATGATGCCGACATCTTGACCCTTAAACAAAGTCTGTAGGCACAGTTGTGAGCTGGAGTGGAGACATGGCCCCTGGAATTACAGGAGAGCAGAGAGATGATGTCTCCATTCGTTTTCATTGCTCTTTGCTTATCTGGATCAGAGGAACATTTTATTAAATTATTCAAGGGAGGCAATAAATGACTGTGTAATCCTCAAAGCTAGATCATTTACTTATTGCATTAAAACTATAAAATATTTGTATTACTTTTATTACCAGTTAGTTGTAAAAATATATAGTTACAAATACTGTATGTTTTACTAGTATAGGCCTACTATATAATATATTATAGAAGAAATATAGATGTTTCAACAATAACATTTATCTTTCAGGATGACATGTTTAACACAACCATAGTATTATCATATTTAAAATAATGATTGCAATTACGTTTACTTTTAATATAATTTGCAATTAAATAACTACAGAAAGTAGGTAACTTTACAAACATATGAACTATATACATTATAAATTGCACTAAGAAAAAGTTGGCTTTTTATTGAAAAAATAATAACAATAAAGCAGGGTAAAATATTAAATACAAATATGTTGCAAACAATTTCACATTTTTATATCATCTCTCTATGTACTGCAAATAATCTACAAATAAAAAGGTTATGTTGGAAATAAAAAGTGGTAATAAAGAAATGCTACATACATTGCTACATATATTACCACATATTATTGTTTGTTGTAATTTGATTCATTTTTACATTTAGAACAAAATCTAAAACAAAAACATGGGAAAAACCAACAAAACATTTCTCAAGACATTATCATTTGGAATCATATAGATTTATATAGATACGCACTAATATCCAATATATTTCTCAACTATAGTTAGTACCAAGACTCGTGTCTAGATACATCTATACAGTGTAATGGACTCCATGATTTATTTCATGTTCTTTGAGTCACTGTGAAAAATGGAAGAACAAGAGTCCCAATTTGTGTGACAGGGATGCTGACAATAACGTCAGTTCTTGTACAAAGGTCTAGACTTTGCTCCACCACAAAAAAGTACGAGACAGAGAATGTCGCTCCACTGATACTACTACTAGTACTATTAGTGGGCCACCACTTATTGTAGAGAATTGGACCCACTGTAGCAACCTAATACCTCTGAACCGTGTCCCGTTTTCTACAGTTGCAGGTTTTTTCCCCTCAGATATCAATAATATAACACTTCAATCGGACAAATGGAATCACCCTTTTAGCCATTTCTACGATTGTATTTTTAGCTAGTTCCCCATTTTCCCCCCATATGATATTTACTGAGAAAAACCTCTCTCGTGGCTTTTAGCAGAGTTGCCTATGTAGTACCCAATGCTTCAAGATTGCTTCTGTGTTTCTTCCATTTGGAAAAAATACATACTTATAAATGGCAGCGTTTTTTTCCCTTGCAATTGCACTTTTTAATCTTTTACGTGTTTCTTTTATTTACAGGTCTTTCCTACAAGCTCTACAAATGGAGAAACATCTTCAGCGATTCTATATGAATAGTTTATACAGTGAAATGCTAGCAATACACTCTCAACGGTTCAGAGAAACAGAACCAAAAGTGTATGACAACCACTTTTTACTGCTTTTAGTTTAATTTTAAACAAGGATGGAAGAAAAAAAGTGATATTACACTTGAAGAGATGTCCTTAATACTTTTATTTTTATTTTGTCATTATTGGTCTGTATTTATTCTTTGCTCCCGAATTCACAATTTTGGACAACATTTTGGAAAGTACAGAGTAAAAAGCACGGTTTTGTAAAGTAAAACAAAGCTGTAGCTTTTGTTTCAGCTAAGAAAAATAGAAAGAAGAAAAAAACAATAGGTAAAAAAATCATCAAAATCCGGGAGGGCCTCATGGGTCAGTCTGGAGTTTGTCAATCTCTCTACAATATAGAGAGTCCAGGCCAAGACTATCAGACTGGGCAAACTAGGCCACGTCACTCAGAGACGACACTGTTCACATCATAGGAGCGACAGCGAGCTAGTCGTGTCAGTGGAGAGGGACAGAGAGAGAAAGATCCCTCCACATAATCTGAAACACGCGGTTCTTGGTAAGACCAGTAGGGGCGCTGTTGTCAGTGGAATTTAAATCATGAAACCGGCTCAATGAGACAGAGAAAGATGAGACTGACCTGGGGGCTGTGTGTCTGTGAATCACAAAGGAATGCACGCACACAAGCACACACAGACACACACACACACACACACACACACACACACACACACACACACACACATAAAAGTTATACACGTGAGTACATTGCACAAACGTTGAAAAAAATTAGCGTAAATGTAATTGCCAACCAACACACACACGTATACACACACACACACACACACACATACACACTGACACATACACCCTTACAAACACACACACACAGGTTCACGATACACACACACACACACACACACACAAAGTAACACATATACTATATGAAATCACACGCATGCACAAGCATGAACACACACAAACACACTCAAACATAAACACACACCAAGACAACCACTCCTACACCACTGCGTTTCTAATTATTCTCTTCAGCATCTATAATACCTCGTCCACCTCCGTTAGGTGTGTGTGTGTGTGTGTGTGTGTGCATGTGTGTGTGTGTGTGTGTGCGTGTGTCTCGGTGGATCTGTGAAAGACACAGAGGGGGACAGACCGCGCTCCCATAGTCCTCTGGGGTACGATAAGCACTCTGAGAACTCACATTTCCTGACCCTTTTCCCCTCTCTCTCTCTCTCTCTCTCTCTCTCTCTCTCTCTCTCTCTCTCTCTCTCTCTCTCTCTCTCTCTCTCTCTCTCTCTCTCTCTCTCTCTCTCTCTCTCTCTCTCTCCCTCTCTCTCTCTCTCTCTCACGCTCTCTCTGTCTTCGTGTCTCTCGCCCGTCACCAGGCGCGTATGGCGGGATAAAAAGCCCAGTAGGGAGGAGGCAACAGTTATGTAAACACAGCGGCCAACCTCCGCGTCACGCTCCCCACAACTCACCATGCCGTTTGGGGTCCGTAAACGACCCACTGTCCCCTCTCTCTCTCTCTCTCTTTCTCTCTCTCTGAAACACACGCACACACACACACACACACACACACACACACACACACACACACACACACACATATATGTAGATACATAGACACATATGCAAACACATAACACAGACACGCACACACACACACACACACACACACACATACACACACACACACACACACAAACACACACACGCACACACACACACACACACACGCACACACACATACATACACAGACAATGCCTAAGAAGGGGAACGTAACACTACCCTGGGGATTATAAAGCTATGTCATTTGATAAAAGAAAGAGAGAGAGAAAGTTTAGGAGAGGGACTTAGGACAACAGGGCGGATAGAGTGGATCAGGGAGGCTGTGCAGATGTCATCAGGCTGGCCGCAGCATGGGCATAAGTCAGGCATTTATATAGACTCTGTTCCCCTGAATGGGTCTCTGTATATCTGGACCAGGGGGTCAGGGACCAGCGGGCAGGCCGCTGCGTCTCTCACTACCCATAATCCCCCACACTCAGGAAGGAAGAAAAGGCGGGAGGAATTGCGTTTTTCACAGTTGTTGCTATGGCGCTGAGAGCATGCTGGGTGTGCTCTTTCCCTGGATCTCCAGCCTGCCTCCACTTGTCCCCATACCAAAGCCTCCACCATCCACCCTCCACCCAGGAAGACTTGTGTTGCTTTGTTGTTTTTGGTATAGAATAAGGTTTCAAAACCTCCTCCTATGATATTGTAGGAAGGTGTCAGAAGAGCAGAGGATAAAAAGCAGCACAAGCAATATTTTTGCTTGAGTATTTATTTGTCCAGACGGTGAGTGAGGGAATTGGAGATTACGTATTAGCAGATGGGAGTGTTTTGTTTTTGGAGTGGGGTTTGGAAATCTGTTTTTAATAGGGGGCAGCATATCTTCTGTTAGGGTGGTCGTCTCCCAGCCAAAAGCTTGTCTGATTCGCTGTAAGTCGTGTTAGATGTAAGAAACTGCTTAATGACTAAATAAGCAAAAAATAGTACTTTGCTACTTCAGCAGCCCAGCAACTTTGTTTGCTTTGGTAAAATTCACGTTGTTTTGCGAGGTCACGAGAAAAAATGCAGTGGCTTCGAAGTTGTGAAACTGTCTCTCTCTCTCCCTCTCACTCTCTCTCTCTGCTTATTGTCTGTTATAATGCTGTGATATTAATGAAGTTCATCAGATCTCTAAAGTTAATTATGCTCTACATCTCCGGTTCAGAAGGGAGGATATTTGACATGACGCGCTGGGATCCCTGCTAAGCGGATGAACACTGCGGTTTAGCGGCTCCAATACAATGTTGGACAATGTCTGCATAATCTGCCTTGTGCAATATCAGTTAACTTGCTGTTAGTTCACTTAATGAGCAGACTCAGTGTCTTGGTTTTTGTGGTTGAACAATCAGACAAACATTTTTTACAATTGAGCCCTTATTGAAGCAATGCCTCTACATGCACGGAAAAATCTCATGCTCTTTTCCTATTCAGTAATTCAATATTAAAATCAGTTAGTTAGTTATTTAGTTATTTCATTAGTTATTTCTCCTCATCCTCCAATCCGTATAACTTCCTCAACTTCTGAAAAGAAAAGGGTTGTCTTAACTTGTATTTTATTCGTTGTGTTATTTGCTAAATGGCCTTCTGTGGGTGTATGTGAATCGAGCAAATAGTACATACAATTGTGTGTGTGTGTGTGTGTGTGTGTGTGTGTGTTTGTGTGTGTGCCTGTATATGTATTTATATATATATTTGTGGTTGTGGGTGTGTGTGTGTCTTTATATGTGTGCATGTGTGTGTGCACGCGCGTGTGTGTGTGTGTGTATGTGTGTGTGTGTGTAAGTGCACGTGACCCTCCTGGGTAATTAAAACCTACAAATGTTCAAAGACGGATGGCAACAAAGGGTGGGGAGCCTCCTAGCCCCCCGGTCCGGGTGTCTAGACATGAGGTCGGGGGTCTGATTTAAAGAGATCGCATGGATTTACCACTTCACCACTAGAGATCAAAGAGACACTGGCCTCAAATTAGACACAGGGAAGACGGGAAGCATGCCCACTGTGGGATCCACTCAAACAGTACATCACGGCTTGTTGATTAGAAAAAAGATACTTGGGAGGAAATAATGACAGTTAAGGGAGCCTTTAATAAGTAGAAAGAGGCTAGGAATTATAGAATCAAAGCTGGACAACGGGATCGACATCGCCCATTCAGGGGCCTACGTCGACTTTTTTTAGAAGGGAAAAACACGATTCCCTTCTGGTTTGTCCCCCCTGTTTCAACATACCCCCGACTGCGTGTGCGTGTGCGTTAGCGTGTGTGTAGAGGGAGAAGGGGCGTGTGTGTGTGTGGGGGGGGGGGGGGTTGTTTTATCTTTCATGCCAATCGGAAAGTCTAAACAACTTGAGTCCAATGGCTGACCCCAGCTTGGGCGCAATCAATGGGTTTACCAATCAATTGCATATCGCCAACCCTCAGATCTCAGAGGAGGACGATTACACAACTTAATATATGTGCATGTGAGTGTTTACAAGATTGTAATCAAAGAGTGTGTGTATGTGTTTGCATGTGTAAAATTGTACTTGCGAGTAAATTAGTGTGCGCACTCTCGATCCAGTGCATAATGTACACCTAACAGCCAATCAGGACGAATCCTTAAAGAACAAAGGCTACAGCACTCTAGCGTTAACATATACAGATTTGCATTTTCCCATGTGGATTCATTAAAAATAAACCGCAGTTCACTCACCACCGCCAACAACCTTTATGAAACAAAATTACAAATACGCGAGCCCCCCCCCTCCCCCATGCCCTCTCCTCCATAATATAATGTTTACATCGTTGCTTCCTATTAATATCCTGTGGGCTCAATACCTGTCTTCTGTCCTCAGCTACGAGTCAACTCTCCGGTCAAACTCCCTCTAGTCCGCCTGGACTCAGCGACATGCTAAGTGATCCGATTCCTCCGAGTCCAGAAGATTTCCACCATTAAGACCACAAATCCTTTACCTCGTCCACCTCTCCATCAGTCTTTCTCTCTCCCTCTCTCTCCCCACATCTGTTTGGAAAGCGGAGGAGAGGACAGACGGGAGAAGTAGACATTTCGGGCCGATACAGGAACTCTGCTCGGTCCAATAACATAAACCAGGGGAGCCTGAGACCCTGGAAAAATAAGCTGTGCACTCTGGCTCCCGTGGGCCGACGGGGGCCAGGCGGCGGATCACAGCCCTGTAAGTGATTGTTCCTCCTCCGAAACCGTTGATTAAAAGGCGGTTAAAATCAAACAAAAACAAAAAGTCTGGCTATTACCGGAAAAATAACCCTAATCCTTGGAAAATAATCAAGGGAAAGCTTGTGACTGGCACCATCCCTCGCGAAAAGGTTATAATATAATGACTGTTTGATGGAAAAAATTTGCCTTCCTGCACTGCAAAACATTTTCTGGACAGCCAGGTGCCATTACAAGGTGCTGGCCATTTTGTCCGTACATCCAATTGGTTATTTTTTCTCTTGGTAAAAATATGCCTGTTATGGTTTCAAGACCGCCAACCATTAGCGTAGTTAGCTGTCAAATGCAATGCTGTTGATCCATTTTGCAACATTTATCTTGAAATAGCTCTCAGGGAAAAAGTACAGATTTAAATAAATAAAGCATGCAAGACGACGACAGGGCGTAGGCAAGTTCAAACATTCAGCTTTCACAGCAATTTGTATTTCTGAATTGTGTTATTTATGTTTTTAATGACCACATATGATTCAGTTATTCTTAGTGAAAACAATGACAGTAATGGTAATCACATACCTTTTAGCATTGTGATTTATAGACAAAGGAATAGGTAACAGGGTGGAACTTGTCAATATATACATTTCAAGTCAGGTTAGGGAAAAAGGAGGAGGCTGAAGAATGAATGGCAAAGGATAAAGATTATGCTTTTATAATGGTTCTACTGTTCATCTTGCTGTGCTCAATACAGATCCTTATTGTGCCTTTTACTCCCATTAAAGGACACATTTTCTGCTCAATGCTCAGTATAATAGAGTGACATGGCACATGAGAGGGACTTTTTCCCTGGATGTATTCACTGTATTTCTATTGGGAAAAGAAGACAATCAGCTCTTCTTCTATGGTCAGATGCATGACTTTAAATAGGAACACAGTATCAGTTATATGGTGCAGCCAAGCCTTTTTTTTCCTGCTTTCTTCGTCTGGTTCAAGCTTTGATTGGCTAGCTTTGAGCACTCTCTCTAAGACCTCTAACTCCACACGGCTACCGCCGCTGTTGCCGGGGGCTACGACGTGGTTCTCTGGGGAGCAGCAAGGAGGACCATGTCTGGCTAACATCTCTAAACCAGAGGCTCAGCGAACCGGCCCTGTCCAGATGGACCCTTGCGCTGGACCCTGGGTCAGCTGATGGCTGGACCCTGAAAAACCAGATCGGGGCTTACCCGGCGCTTATCCCAGCTCATGCCTGTTCCAGAACCACAGAGATCTGTAGTTATCCTGTGCGTTGCTTTGATGAGCTGTCACTTTGGCTGGCTCTCTCTCTCTGGGTCTCTCTTTCTCTCATCTCTCATCTCAATCTCTCTATGTCTGTGTCTCTGTCTGACTCTCATTTGCTGTCACTCTTTCTACCAATTTCTCTCTGCCACAAATGTTTCCCTCTTTGCCACTCTTCTTCCCTGGATGCCAATCTCTTTCCTCTTTTTCTTCCACTCAGTTTCACTCCCCCCCACCCCCCCCCCTCTCTCTCTCTCTCTCTCTCTCTCTCTCTCTCTTTCTCTCTTTATCCCACTGTCTCTCACTCCCCCACCACTTCCTTTGACAATCTCCATTCCTCTCTCACCCAATCCAGTCTCTCGCCCACCACTCAATTGGTCTCTCTGTTCCTGCAACACCCCTAGGGAAACAGCACCTGCTGCATCTGAATAAAATCATGTTCAACCGCCGGTGTCCTTAGTGTACCTGTAGGTATCCTGGTGTTAGCGCCGCCAAACACCCACCTGCCCCTTAACGACTTATCCAAATGTAAGTTGCGTGGATAAGTGCCGCTGCTAAATGACTCAATCATTATTATCGTTGTTCTAAATGACTTTGGAAAATGTAAGAGACTTACTACGGTTTCAAATTCTTGTTTCTTAAGCACCTCCGGTATCCCCGTTTGCAGCGCATTAGCTGGGTGCAATGACCCCTGACCCCTGGTAATCAACCGGTTTCCAAATGTATTCAAATGAGCCAAGAGTCAAGGGATCTGAAGAACAGCCTGGCAGCCGAGAGGTTAGGGGTCACCAGCAGAAGCCTTTTTGGACGATAGCGTCCCTCTTTCATGTACAACCAGGTCCCATTCACCCCCCCCCCCCCATGCTGAGGATTAGTTAGGTGCTAATCGAAGAGAGAGACGCGGGGGAGATCCCATTGTTCCCACTTCTTTGTGCATTTAATTTGTAATGACTACTGAAAATAGGCTGTTTTTTGATAAATATGAGGCTGTTATCTTGTGTTCCAATGAGGGTAATAAAAGCATCTATGAAATAGGCTGTTTCTTTTGTGTGCACTTGAATCTCAGTTTACTCCGAGCTGTCGAACACAAAATACCAACTCCAAAAACACACAAACGCACATACACAGACACAGACACAGACACACACACACACACACACACACACGCACACGCACACACACGCACAAACCAACACACTCAAGCACAAAGAAAATATTGACTACTAGCCTTATCCCGATATCATCCATTGAAATACACAGAAGAGCTTGCGGAATCAAATTGAAACATGAAATACTCGCAGAGGTCAGCCAGGTAGAAGACCTTTTTTATGCCCCTACTCTTACTCGGCTTGCCCTCTCCTCCCTTGCTATTCACCGGTCAATTTCTGGCCTCCTACTGACAAGAAATGCTTTCAGGCAATTTCAGAAAATGTCAAAAACACACTCTAGCGGTGCGGTATCCCTGATCCGCGCGGTCTACACCTCCAGGGGGGAAGGGGACTTGAGAGCGACCAGAACCACATTATAATGGACCAGCACTTGGCACCTCTCCCCCTAGAGAGAGTCCACAAGAGCCCCGGCCCAATCTATCATTCCAAAAGCCTCACAAATCTACCGGCAGGGATAGCCTTCTTTGTAACTGTGCATGTCCATGTTTGTGTGTGTGTGTGTGATGTGTCTTGATGCATTTTTGTAGCTTTTTTTATAAGTCTCCCCAGCACACCGCTTGACAAGCATAGCCTCTGCAGTCACAAACACTCAAGACACACCCCTGTAGTCTCACTTTGCACAAACCCCCTCCCCTCCATAAAAACCACCCGCTCTGCCACCCACACACACTCCCACCAACCAACCAACCACCACCGCTCGCTGCTACCCCCAATCCCGCTCCTCCACCCGCACACCAACCCTCACCACCGCCCCGCTCACCTCGATACGCCTCTGGAAGTCATCGGCCAAGCCAAACACTTGCTGATGAAGAGCAAATAAGACTCTGCGGGCCCCAGTGTACCTCCTAGGCAGCCCAGTGGGTCAGGGAAATCAGCATCGTAAATTACACAGTCCCCCCCTAGCTCACCCCCTCTGCAAACACGCACACACACGCACACACACACACACACACACACACACACACACACACACACACACACTCCCCCCCACATGCACGGCTCCAACTCCTGGATACCATTGTACGTGTCACCACGGTGGGCTAAATATACGGTGAGTACATAAATCTGGCATGTAATGGAAACCCCCCCCCCCCCCCCCCCCCCCATGAACGGCTGCTGTTTAACTGTTCGGCAAATGTCACAGATCTGTTAGGGTTACAATTAGCATTTCGATTAGTGGGTTAGAGCCCCGGCTGGGCCAGGTGTTATCTGCCACGGCCGTGACGGCCGTGCATCAATCGCGGAGCCACGCTGGCCCATGAAGGGTGAAGTTGTTTGTCTTTATGTTTGTGAAAGGGCGTGGCCCTGGTGGCTCGTACGCTGGAATGAATGAAAGAAATCACAAGCTGATACGTATTGGAACCGACTTCAGAGAACGGAGGGGGTCAAGTGGGGATGATGCAAGGTGCCAAGGTGGTCTTAGAAGTGATCACCTAGTTGGGGGTCCTTCTCTCTCGCTCTCTCTCTCTCTCTCTTTCTCTCTCTCTCTCTCTCTCTCGCTCTCTCTCTCTCTCACTGTTCATCTCGAATCACAGACATGTCATTAAGTGGGTCCGTACAGGGGAAGAACAATGGCCACCTGGGGCAGAGGGATAGATACGAGAGGAAGGAGAGAGATGAAGAGAGGGAGAGAGAGAGAGAGAGAGAGAGAGAGAGAGAGAGAGAGAGAGAGAGAGAGAGAGAGAGAGAGAGAGAGAGAGATAGTGAAATACTCAGAGAGAGAGAGAGCAGGAAGGGGTCACATGCTTTCCATGGGATTGGGGATGGGCAATGGATGGCGCTATGATGTATGCGCTTTAGGTCACAGAGAGAAAAGGAATTCTGGGAAATTACAAAGAAGTGCTTAAAAACATGAATAAATCAACCAACCAAAAAAACAGAATTTTCCAAAGAAAACAAAGTTCAAGTCCTTCTCATACATGAATTCATATATTTACCCGCTGTTATTTGGAAAATAATAAGAAGCCCGGGTTAAATAAGAAAGGAAAACATTAGCTACTCAAAAGACATAAAATTCACTGTCACATGTGTTATGCAAATCTAAACAAAACCGGTGAAAAGTAGCATCTGCAAAGAATAATTCGGGCAGAATTCACCGGCTCCTAACATCTGCTGAGAGCTGCTTATAAACCCTGCTTCATTTGACTCCATTTTGTAAAAAGAGAAGACCCCCAGAAACGTCCAACACACAGCAGCCATTAGGGATCACACTGTACTACAGAGTTGCCGACCCACAGCTCTTCAGATGGCACAAGTTGTTTGGCAACAACACAACACAGTCCATCTGAGTCCCGTTGATTAACTTACCCCCCTTTTACACACACACACGCTCTCCCGAAAGCAGGCCATATATTAGCCCACGGACTAAAGGAGTCAGCTCAATGCAGTGGACAAAGTTAAGAGTTGAGTACCTCGCCGTTAAAAAGAAGCAGTCGGTGTGGGCTAAGCCTTTTCTCTTCCCAGTTCCCTTTCCCGGTGAGAGCGGCAACTTTGACTGAGACCAAGACGTAGTGTTTGCCGTTTCAACATCATTCTTCCAGCCTGAAAACACACAGCTCCCATGTTTGAGCTGTTGGCAAGTGTCGTCAAGGACGGCGGAGAACAACCGTTAACTAATGTAAGCTGTAAACGATGGCGATCACAGCCACAGATTTATTGTCACCCAACACAATTGTATTCTTCTGAAAAGAGAGACTGCGAGGGATGAATGGTCTGGAGGTAAACACACGACCAGAGACCCACATGGAGGGAGGCCACCATTTTCTATTTGCGGGGCGCTCAGATTAGCTTGCGGTGTCATGGTGGATCAAACGTTTTAATCAGTAAGAAAACAAAAGCCTCATAGGGCGGAGGGCCAGGGATCTACTGACACAGGAAAGCTCCCGAGCTCAGATCCAGGATTAACAGAGTAGCAACAAGAAATGATTCATCTTGTTGATATAGATTAGATGAGGAGGACATGTATATAGCTATCGTTCTATGCACAATGGGGCATAGTGACTTGGGTGTTTGAAAACTAGCCTGGAATGTACTGGGTTTGATCCCCAATGTTTACAACCTACCTGTAGTCATCCTTTCTACAAGGTGCGCCTTAATGAGATGTATTTTAGTTTATTCTATCAAATAAAACAATATTTGTAACGTTGTTAAATAGCAGCCCGATGACTTCCCGCAAGGCCATTATGTAAATTGAGACAATACAACCAAGTAGAGATAGCATACTGACGCTCAATATTGCAGACTCGGTTTGTGATCACCAAACCACTCGCTTCGGTGTGTGTATCATAAAAGGTCAAACTAGCAAATGCAGTCATGGTTCAAATTGAATATTCTGGCTTGAATCTGTGCAATTAATCTCATTGCCTCCATCTCTCTTTCTTTCGCAACCCCCTTGTCGGTTCACAGACAGCAAAATATGCAGAGAGTGTGTGCAGGTGCACAAACAGGAATGCACAAATGCACGCACACACCGGCACAAACACACACACAGACAATTAACACACTAAAACACAAACACCAAAACATACACACACACAGACACAATAACACACTAAGACAAGCACCAAAACATGCCCACAGACACACACAGATACACACACAGCATGCTCCGGTTACCACAGCCAAACAATAATTGGACCAAATGAATAATTCGGCATCATTGACTCTCACCAAGGAGACTATTGGTCTTAATGCCAAGTTCCCTCCCCCAAACAAAAAATGAAAAAAGATAGCAGTAATAATTTGTTGCCATGGCAACTAAAAATTGTTCTCTGAACAATAGAGCGTCAGGAATGGCAAGAGAATCATAAGAAGGGGAAGCCGGCGTTGTGCACGTTTGAACAACGAAGAGGCAAGGTTCAGTCCATGAGATGGTTGACGAGACCCGCCTGGTGTTTTTAAAACTCCAACTTCACAGGTCGTAAAACTTATGTTATGTGTGTTCTCGACTCTCAGTACACTGTGAGGTTTGTTAAGGATGGAACAGTCAGATATTAGAGGTGACACTGTGTTGTGCGCACACTCTCGGGCCTATTTAACCGCCGGCCCAAAGCCTAATGGATATTCCTTGGCAACGCAGTTAACACATTTTCAGGACAAACCCCCAAATGTTCCTCGGCGGGGCAGTTTAAACTCACAACGCGCCTCCACCGTTATGACACGATGAGGACCCATAAGATTCTTTATAGAGAGAAGCAGGAAAACCCACCCGAAACCGCTGGTGTAAAATAGGCATGACCCAAGAATAAACAAGATGGAAGTTGCTGGGGAGATTGCGGCGGCATGTGGCTCAGGAGGTAGAGCGGGTTGGCTGGTAACTGCAAGGTTGCTAGTACGATCGCCGTCTCCCCTTAGATCAGTGTTGAGGTGTCCCTGAGCAAGACACCTCAACCTCACTGCTCCCGACGAGCTGGCTGTCGCCCTGCGTGGTTGACACCACCGTCGGTGTGTGAATGGGTGAATGTTAAGCATTATTGTAAAGCGCAGTCCATTTACCATTTACCATTAAATGTAACCCCACTGCGCCAGTGGAATGCCACTACCTATCGACCTGAGAACAAGGTTTTCTGAGAGGTATTGCCAAGACGGGGGAGATGCTCTGTGATAACAGAACTTCATATAATCCTTCACTACTGAGACGCTGGCCGGGGTCGGGATTAAACCCGGTCCATATCCGGGACAGCTGAAGCATAAAGAGAGCCAGAACCCCAGCTTTTCCAGACATAGCATGCTGAAACATTTGCCAAACAAACACCGAACCACTAAGAGAGACAGAGAGAGAGCTTGTGTGAGAGAGAGAAAGAGAGAGAGAGAGAGAGAGAGAGAGAGAGACAGAGAGAGAGCTTGTGAGAGAGAGAGAGAGAGAGAGAGAGAGAGAGAGAGAGAGAGAGAGAGAGAGAGAGAGAGAGGAGAGGAGAGAGAGAGAGAGAGAGCTTGTGAGAGAGAGAGAGAGAGAGAGTGAGAGAGCTACAAATGCTCATGAGTGTGTGTTTGAATATGTAAAGCAAAGAGGGTTCATTTTTGCACTTTGTAGCTGTTGTTTTAGCTCTGATGAATATATAAATGACTACAAAAAATGTATACAGTAATGTATGTATGTCTCTCTGATATCTTTATCTTCCCTGCACTCTGTCCAGTTGTTATAACTGCTCCTGTTTAAACAGGAGCTTTTCTGAAGTCACTTTGGTTTAAAATGTTTGTTTTCACTGTTCTCATGCTCACTTGTACGTTGCTTTGGAAAATACATGT
>NC_136936.1:33150124-33177624 GCF_949987615.1 Pollachius pollachius
CTTTGTAAATGTAAATATGTATTGCCAATACAGGATGAAAATATTAGAGACATCGAGAGAGCAAGTTAGAGAGTGAGTAAGAAGAGAGAGAGAGAGAGAGAGAGAGAGAGAGAGAGAGAGAGAGAGAGAGAGAGAGAGAGAGAGTATATATTTTGTATCTATCTTTTTGTATATTGACTTCATTCTTTTTTTTGTTTTGGCTTCTTCTTTCACCTGCTTTGTAAATGTAAATATGTATTGCCATTACAGGATGAAAATATTAGAGACATTGAGAGAGCAAGTTAGAGAGTGAGTGAGAAGAGGAGAGAGAGAGAGAGAGAGAGAGAGAGAGAGAGAGAGAGAGAGAGAGAGAGAGAGAGAGAGAGAGAGAGAGAGAGAGCTGTGTGTCTACAAAACCTGGGGCATGAAGTGAAACATCTCTGGATGTTATTAGATCAAAGTGAACCTGACCTTCAATTAAAGCGATACACTCTAGCCGGTTCTTCTGGTCTTCAAGATATCAACTCCTGGGGTCGGAGGTCAAGTTATTCTACCTCACTTTGTTTTGATATGGATCCTGTCTGGCCTTGACCTGTCAGCAAATCCCCCTATGCTTTTCTTCCATCTCCTTGGTGACCATACGCTCTCGTACCTCCACCGAGTCCTGGCATTTAAAGAGTGGTTTCCACAATGTTAACATTAATCAACACGTTCAAATATATGGATATTTTAAAAACAGATTTCTGAACATACAACAACCCTTGGGTTCTGATTGTTATAACTATTATGCAAGATTGCAGTAGGCTTTTTTTTTATGTTGCAACCCAATTGTTCATCGTACTCTATATGTTATCACTGGATGAAGAAGTCTGTTGTTTAGGGCATGTTCAACAGAATGCATTATGGGATTTTTCGGGATTCCAATACTCTTCCATTTAATGATGCCTCGAGATATTTAAGACTCAGTATATTGTCCAAAATAAACATAAATATAGCGTAACCTAGGCCTAAAAAAACGTTGATGTCTCACATGAAGCTTTGTTCTTTTAATTGCTGTCGAAATTTGAATGACTAAACAATGACATTAACATTAATATGCTCTTATACTTCCAAAATGGAGCTGGTCATTGCGAGTGACATTACGATGTAAACACCTTATACACAGTATATCATCATTTTTTTCGTTATTTTAGACAAATCCTTTATCTAAATGCTAACATCTAAATGCAATTGTTTTAATGCAGACACAGCCTTTACCCTACAGTGGTGGTGACAGCCTATAGACATCCACCACTGAGGATATCCCTGTAGTGTAGCGCTGTCTGCGCTGGGTGCACCTTTGTGTCGTTTCAGCCCCCCCCCCCCCCCCACACACACACACACACACACACACACACACACCAACGCAGCGTCTCAGCGGCGGAGGGGGGAGCAGGAGAATCAAATCAGGAGAAGGAGATCATGTTTCCGTGTGGTTGCATCAGGGCAGTCTGTAATGAGTCATATACAGGTAGAGAGAGAGAGAGAGAGAGAGAGAGAGAGAGAGAGAGAGAGAGAGAGAGAGAGAGATTTCATTGATATGGAAGCCCCCCCACCAGACCTCGGGAGCAGGGAGTCGCTGACTCTGGGACTTAACCCGCCTTGTCTTTTTTGCTGAAGCACCGTTATTGCATTTCCTTCCGTAAGCCATTTGGATGACGGGGGCGGAGAAGGTAGAGCGTAACACCACCACCACCACCAGCCCTTCCCCTCCTAAGGCCACAGGTACACCTTCCCCCTTCACTGTGGACTCCAGGGGCCCCACAGCGCCAGGTGAACATAGGAGGAACAGCCACACATGGGGAGACAAGCGACGACGCCAGGAGACATCTTGGATTGTGTCACTTGGTTTAACTGAGCTTGGTTTACATTGTTGGTCGTCAGACGTAAACAATAAGAAAACAAAGTAGCCATATTTTTTGTCCAAGAAGATTTATTTGTTGTGTGTTTGTTGTGCGTCAAAACCCACTCGACTGTTCATGGATTTGTAGTTAGAAACGCATTTTCTCGAAAAACATCAAAATAGAAAAGAACGACATGAAGGGGAATTATCATGGAGGCTTGCATACACTGTATTTAGAATGGCCCCATATTTGCTTGCCATTTATGGTTGTTGTTATGTCAGCGCTCCGTTGTCCAATGACGACACATGATCGCTCTTAATGAAGCTAAAGCAGCTAAACATAGAGCTCAATATCACATATGATATGTTTTACAGCTATATTTGGTTGACCATGTTATTTTTGAATGCTCTTAGGTATTTTATTTGATTAAATGGCATTTTACTTGTTAGTTATTTGACCTTGTGTTATCATTGAGTGAGACATTCTTTTCATTTTACACTTGTTCATACTCTCTCCCACAATAATCCTTGTATGGAGTGAGACTAATGAACGTTGAGGACGAAAGAGATTAAAACTGTCCCTTTGCAAAGAGAAAAGAGACAGATGGATTAGTGGATGGACCAGTGGGTGTTTACACTGGCCGCTGGAACAGATCTGGAGAGGAAGCATCGGCCCCATGACACGACACAGTCGGTGGGGGAGGAGGAGTAATCAGGAAGAACAGGGAAGACTGCAGCCACTTTAACACACACACATACACACACACACACACACACACGCACACACGCACACACGCACGCACGCACGCACACACACACACACACACACACACACACACACACACACACACACACAAACACAAATACATACAACTACATCCATACACGTGCATGAATGCATGTGAAGGCTCACACACAAATACATGCACACACAGGCAAATATGCACACACATGAAGGCCCATTCAGCACAGAACACACTTACACACAAAAGCATGAGCACACAATCATGCAAACTCACACACAAACACACATGACCATCCGCACACGCACGCACAACCATCGACTAAAAGTCATCATCCAGGGCCCCTGCCTCATTCTCACGATTAATAGAAGCTCGCACGTGCAAACACTCCACTACATTTGCCAGCCGCCTCGCCTGCTAACATGCAACCCTAACTCCCTCCTCCCTGCGAGTGCAGAGAGAGCATCATGAATGGAGATTCGGGGAACTTAGACAGGGGCCCATTAAGACGTCAACCACTCCTCAGGATCCCTTCCCATACATGTATTCAAGACAAGGAGAAAAAACATAAATCCTATGCAAATATGTTTCTCATTTAGAAGGGATGGAAGAGATTCTGAATTTATGAGATGTCCGACGTCTGTGTCAACCTGGAGTCCAAATGCATTTGCACGTTACATTACGTTAGATTGTCTTTCTTGGCTTTCTATTGTTTTTTTGCCTCCTATCTTTGATTAAAAAAAATAAGTAACATTGTAAAAATCAAGTGTTTATCGCCCACCCCCCCCCCCCCCAGTTCATCTGTCTCTCTCATCTAATCTTTGTGCGTGTTCACAAAGCATGGCAGGCAGTTTGTTTGATCATGCTACTACGCCTGAGCACATGCCCCATGCCAACATTCTGGAAGACGGATACATCCAGAGATGTTGGGGGGGGGGAAGAGAGAGAGAGTAAGACAACCAAATGGCGGGGAAGGGCAAAGGCAGATTACAGTGGACAACCGCCTATGTCTCTACACCCGGGTTGCATTGGGCTCTTGCTTAACGGTGGACTTGGCGAGACAACGACTCAGGCCGATCCATCTATCCCCTCATTCAGTGCTCAGCTGATCGCTGGTATCATTTGGGATTGCGGTTCCGGCTGGCGGTGCTGGCACTGTCATTCTAGAAGATCGGCCATGGATCTCTTCACACTCACAAAAGCGGGCCCCTTTGGCCAACCCCGGGCCAAGTACTGTACCACTCAAATGTTTTGTATTTGTGGTGTCTGCCGATGAGGCTTAAGTGCAAAGCATAGCTTGTTGGGATATTTAGCTGCTCTGTGTGAGGTGACAGGTTGACGCTCAGGTTTTCTTTTGGTTTGCTGCCTCTGATGTGGTATCAGGGACCTCCGTATTCACCAGGGACTGGCTAGACATGACGAGGCAGGAAGTAAGGGATGAATTCCCATTAACTCAGGAAATTGGTAAGAGCTGAGCCGCTGCACAATCCATTCACTTGTTTAAGCGAGCGCTCAACCTGACACATGCTAGCGACTCACAACTTTGTTTTTTGATCTTATTAGCCCATCCACGAGTGTGCACATTTCTACATGTTCCTTCCAATTCTTTTTGGTAAGCATTGTCCAATGAGCGTTTCTATTTTCTTTTATAATGTATCTCATGTTGAGGAGGTTCATGAAATCATGAAATTATAATCAAACGGCTATGCACTGGTTGTGACAACATGAACCCTGTGTGTGCAGTGTGAATAACCACTCTAGATACAAACTATTTGGGGTGTGTCGCTTTGCAAATGCCTTTTAAGGAGACAGTGGTACGGTTGTAGAGTTTTGAGAGAACTAGGCAAGAGGCAATACAGAATTGTGATGTACCAATAACGCAAAATGATTATTCTGAAGGGAAGTTTCAGCCCTCAAGCCATCAGTGCAGATTTTGTCCCAGTGCTCCACACGTTAGCTCTCAGAGTGAACTTTGAGCGCAAGTGCACCAAGCTTTGCACTCTGAAAGCCCTTAGGTGTGCACACCACATCTTATTTGAAAGCCCCATTATAAACACGCCGCATTGCATCCTGGGAAACAGGTGCTCAGCATTTTCCAGGTCGCCAGTCCCGAGATTGCGGTCCCCCCAAAACTGATTATGCTCCTTAGCATTATAAAGTGTCTAGGAGAAGCCCGGGATCCGTGCCGGTTGTACTAAATACCGAACTGTCCACAGGGCAGTGCCAATAAAGCCCTTAATCCCAATAACTGGACTAGAAAGACCGTCTGAAGTGTGCATTGCTAGTTCTCTCAGCTCCTTCCATCTCTTGCCTCAAGTGTTGGAAGCAGATAATATTGTATGCACCTCAGACCTTTGTCTGGTACGGTAAGGGAATCGTAAGGGAGACAAAATATTCTGAAATATGATCCTGCTTGGCTTTCCGCTCGGCAGGCGTCTGTCTGTGGTTTAATGTGGATCTCCATATGGTGGAGAAGCAGACACCATCTGAATTCAGCTGCTTAGACAGCCCTGCCCAGCCCACCAACACTTCCCTGCTCATCATAATCATTTGGTTTATTGGTTGGTTGTATTTTGGTATTTTTTTAACTAAGTAATGCACACAAATGTAAATAGTAAGCAATGCATTAAAAACCTTAACCCCACATTTTTCTATGTCATAGAAAAATTGGAATTTGAGTGTGTTGAGAGGGAACCCTTACGCATGCGCTTAGCTTCTACTACGGCATTAAGGGCTTTTCCGACTTATAAATGTGACCTTTACCTTGACCTTTAGATAGCTGCCTACCCTGCATGCCTCTGCAGTCTCTCACTCTGGATGTATGGAGCCTTAATGCAGAGCTCCTGAATTGTTCTGCCACAGCGGGCGGTCACAACCAAGACAGGGAGGAGGTCATAGGTGGTTTTGGTCGCACTGTAAAGGAGTCCTTCATTTGTATTTGGCTCCAAATTACTCTCCCTCGATCTCAATTACCAGTCCCTTTTAGTCATGTGAGCTGGGGTTTTCTTGGTGTGCATGCTGGCGTTCATTTATTTTATTTCATGTATTCACACGTCACCTATGTGTGTGTAGGTGTGCGTGTGTGTGTGCATGTGTGTGTGTGTGTGCATGCAACATGGCTATGCATGAGTGCCCTAATTATAAACCCATGGGGCCCATGCCACGGCTGTTAATCAAGGGCATAGCTCCCCTTTTGTTAAGGTTAGGGGCACGCCGGTATGGGACCCGCCCCCCTGACAGATGATGACATCTGCAAAGAGCTACCGAGACACAAAAGAGGACAATAAGCGAAAGAGCTGGCAGCCCTCGTGCAAGAGTCAGGTCATAAAGCAGAGATAAAAGAGGAGATATGGGGGGAGGAAGCTGAGGTTGCAATGCACTCTGTCTCCCCCAGCCATAGCCGGTGGTCACAGTTTCTTATTAAATCTGCAAGACACTCGTTTGATTCCCATTGTTCAAGGGTGACATGTGTTCACATTGCGTAATGGTGCAAGCGGAAGGCCCATTAGGGATTACATGATTGTAATGCATTGAGGTTATAGTCATGAGAAAGTTTGGCGGCCATGCCAAGTCCTGCCTGTACATTCATGTTTGGTGACAACTGAGTAAGCATTTTGTATTTGCTGTGCTAGTGCCCATTAGCTAATGAAATGTAAGCAAAGGTGAAAAGATGTTGACACTTTAACATACACAGCCCCACTTGAAACGCTCCTGTAATGGAGCTTAGCAGTTATATATTTAAAAAAAAAAAGGCAGGCAAAAGGCCTGGGCAAAGTCACAGTTAAGCAGACAAAAGCCTGTCTGTGTGGATTTTTTAGGGCCTAATAATTTTCTCCTCATATAAGACGTCCAGCGAGAACCAGTGGCCAGGGAGGCGTGTTGATGCCAAAATAATCAAACTGTCCATCCTTTAGCCTACAACACAACCACATGTTGGTCGGATGCCAGGAAAACGTTCCACTTTGGTATTTATTTTTACCCAAGTGCCTCAACACTTACACAATCCCTGCCATTCAGTTAACGTTTCCCAACTGACCATATTAGAATCACCTCTGTGCAACACATGCCACATATCCAAGTATTTAAACCAAAGCACCAAAGAAAAACGACTTTACACGTACACTTATGCCTCCAGTGTGCCCTTGCCAGCGACAGATTCAATCACCAAATAATGTCTTTGGGGAACTCCAGAAATCTCCAGAACCAGCCAGTTCTCTGTGAGCTAGCGTGTGACATGGGGTGGCCTATACGTGTTGCTCTGTTACCCCCATTGATCTGCCCAGGCAGCACGGTAATCACCACTAATCCCAGTCAGAGGACACAGCCATTTGTGTCATGGCTGTCCCAGGATCCCATGGGCCTTTATCTGCTGCTTCATTAAAGTAGTGCGACGGTTTTAAACCTGACCTTGTGGCTTGCTGGTTTTTTGTGTGTGTGTGTGTGATTGCGGTGTGGGTCGGTAGCACCCAGGGACATTGGGCCAGGCATCGAAAGGCTGATCTGAACCTAACCGTCCGTGACGTGCAGATGGAGCCATAGTAGTGGTGGTGGCCCCGGCTGAACCTGCGCCGAGAATCTTTGTCCCATATTTACCATCAACTGTGGACATGGATTATTTTCAAGGGTTACACGTGTTGACAGCTGAATAACAGCCTGTAATACCTGGTTGTCGTTATCCAATACAAAATACATTCATTGACGTGCAGTGGAAACGTGCATGATGTGTTAAGGGAGGGACATTGTTCATTTCCAATATAAACCGCCAAAGAGCTACCTTTTTCCACCAGACGAAGCCGATTTGCAGACACAAGTCTCTATTATGTGTGTGCGTATGTGTGTCCAAGAGGTCAGCAGATTTCCTTCTGTTTTCACAGCATAACATGTGATATCTGCGGTGCTCCTCGACACTTCCTGGATTAATTCAGACCATCCTCCATTGGGGGATCTCTGTCCCAGCCGGCATGGGCTTACAGCAGCCGGGGTCGGGGGTATGTCTGATGTAAACATGAACCTCTTCGGTCCACAGAACCAGACCTCAAACCTCTCTGTCTACCATTAACATAGTTTCCATGAGGAGGTTCCCATAGATTTCACCACTTTAAAACAAAAAAATATATTGTTTGCTTGATTTTTCTTTTTAATAGAGAATTGTATCGATTTTGATTATAGATCATTTTTGACACATCATATATAATAATTATATTGATACAGTATTGTAGAATTCGATATCCATTAATACATTCATAAAAAATAAATGATAAAAAAAAAATACTCAACTCATCTTTCACTTCTCTGCGTCCAATAAATAATGAAAAAGGCTGAGCTGGCATTAAACATTCATAATGTTATAATAAATCACAAAGATCAACATTTTCTTGTGTGCCTTCACCACATATTCTTGTTCTGGGCTATACTGGTGCTGCGGACCAGGAGTTTGTTTTGACATGGTTCATCCTGTGTGGACACATATTTTAACACCTCAAGTCATTACATGGAGACCACCTTGTACATTCTTGTGGTGAAGCTCAGCCGCTGTTTTTTGCCTGCTTAGAAGTGGATCACTTGGGGAGTATACGTTGCAATGGATAGATTACTGAAACGTTGAAGGCTGTAAAAAGTATTTTAATTCGTATTTAAAATAGTTATTTCAGTAATCAAACCAATATTAATTAAAATGCAAAAATTAATGAACTTATTAATAGGGTTTGATGTTAATAACCTATATATATACTTTTAACCAATCACAGTAATTTGTCTTCGTCATAGTCACCATGCACAGTGTAGATAGTGTAGGACATGGCGGAGGTAATAACATATTTACGTTTCTCAACACAGTCACACTTATTGCATCCAAGTGGTAAACTACATTTGTAGAACTACAGTTTCCACTATCTGTTATTTGCATTGATCAATCATCTTGATAGCAATCAGCACTACAAGCCAATGTTGCTTGAATATAGGTTGCTTTTGATAACATGGAAAGTCCAGGTGTATGGTAACAGTATCGTTTTGGGGTCCAGTATTTTTCAAAAGACTATTTTTTGTTATCATAGAACGTCTCCATAACATGGATTTTTTGAAGATTGCGCACCCACTTATCATAATCCCGCTCATCAGTAAACTGCTATTCTCCACATTATTTAACACTTCAGTTAAAAGGTGAGACTTTGTGATAATTGAATCCTGATGATGTCAATAGTTTTGATGCCACTTTTCTTCCGAGCATTTTTCTCATTTTCGCATCTTTTATTTGCTACACATCTGAGGTAAAAGGACCTTAATGCTCAACAAAGTGGGCTGAACGAGGTCGACCTTGTCCCGGGCAACAGGGCACAAAACAAAAGTCGACTTTCTCATGGAAATGAAATAAGGTGTTTCCATGGTGTCATGAAGATATTTATTCCACAATGAATCAAAAACACCCTCAAATTGGATTTTTAATGGGGATTTTCTGCTGCGCCTGATCAACAGCCAGCCATTGCCAGAGCGATGCGACTGAGTCCATACCGCGCTTTTGTTTTGGAGGCCCCACGGAGATAGAAATATCCATATGAACAATGGTTGCTTTGACAGAATGTATTACGTTTATAGAAATACCTCCATGGAAACTGTCCAGCTCACAGTCTTAGGGGAGTTTAGAGCCTCATTCGCCCCCCACTGCTTCAATCCCAGCCTTCCACCCAACCAGCAAATCCATCCAACAAGCACTCCTGTGGAACCCTGCTGGGGGAGAGAGTGTGTGAGTGTGTGAGTGTGAGAGAGAGTGTGCGTGGTGGGGGTGGTTGGTTTGTTGAACTTTGGACCACCGCTCTGGTACTTACCGTAAATGAGCTGCAGAGTTGAAGCGCGCAGAATGGAAAGGAGATGCTGTGAGTGTGTCTTCAGCTCAGCCAAGATCCCGAAGCGCTGAATCTCCTTGTTAGCCTGACCTTCATTATATTTGCCTCAGAAATCACCAGTGTCAGATTCCCCCCTTTAAATACCCAGCGCTTCCAAAGCACAGTCCGTAGAGAGTGGACACTTCCAGCGGGCCAGCACACTCAAACCAACAAACACGTTGGTTCACTTTTTCCATAGAAGTCTGACATAATGATGTCATGTTTGTGTGATCATGGGCTTACACAAGTGATTTATGCAGTGCACACACACACACACACAGACACACACACACACACACACACACACACACACACATACACACA
Organism: Pollachius pollachius; assembly: GCF_949987615.1. NCBI lineage: Eukaryota > Metazoa > Chordata > Actinopteri > Gadiformes > Gadidae > Pollachius > Pollachius pollachius. The sequence continues at coordinate 33,159,931 of NC_136936.1, forward strand.
CACACACACAAACACACACACACACACACACACACACACACACACACACACATACAAACGCACGCACACAAACACACACACATGCACACACACACACACACATGGCAAGGTAGCCATGATCAAAGGAGGTAGGTAATGCCAAGCTTTTCCAGATTGGGCTGGTATGGGGCAATCAAGATGGCTCACTTTTTATGCCGAAACCAAACAATTTTCCCTCCGCCATAATGACCACCTTTGACCCCGTGAGCATCTGCACAAGAGGTGTGCGCTGGAAAGCGAGGCAGAGCTTCAATGCCAGCTATTACTCTCCTTCCCCTTGTGGTCTCTTCCTGCCTGGTCCCCCCCTGCTGCTGCCATCTTCCCAGACACAGCTAGAGAGAGGAGAAGAAAATAGATTCTAGTTTAGAGTGGACCTTGGCCAAAACCACTGTGCCACTCAAAGCCAGCACCGCTTGTGTCATTTTTCCACCGGGTTTCTGTGGTCTGTTTTGACAGGCCATTCCAGCTGAACCTCGATAAATTGTGAAAGGCTTTTATTTTTTTGGATTTATATTTACTTTATTTTTCTCGCTATTCTCCTCGGTTTCCATCTATGAAATGTGCGGCGTCCATGCCTGGCTGATTTATAATGGGCTGTGAAATTGCATTTGGTCGTACTGCTAAAATCAAAAGGGGATTTTGCTTATTAGTCCCATATGAACTGGTGGTAGAGCGGTCTAATTGCTTGACAGAATTAGTAAGTAATGGTCTATATTTGGCTCACACGATGTAGATACTAATGACGTCGTGCAAATTTTAAAGTTCTGTCACCATGTGTGATCACGAGCTAGTGATTGTGGTGGCTTTGAAAGACTGCGCTGTGCTTAAAACCGCCCTTGTCTAATGCAGTCGACGGATTTGCAATAAATGCTTAACTACGTCTTTGTTGCCGGGGTAAACAGCCGTTCCCTGGGGCGCACAGCACAAGTACAAACTAAACACTTCGACGAGTTTTCTGCTTGATAAAACCTTGTTCAATTTCCTGTGCCGGGTGCCCTGTAGACAGAAGCTTGGCACGCTGACGTTCCTAATTTCCCCCCCGAAATACCAATCACCCAGCGCTGCCTCACAGCCGAGCTGACCCAGCAACCAGCCTTGCACCCTTTCTCCTCCCCATCCCATGAATACATTTCTCTTCAACTCATTCTTCTTGAAAGCTTCAAGTCACCCCTCATCGCTGTGTCTCGTCCAATATGAACATTTATCGTTACACATTGTAATGACCGCGCTCCTTTCGACCTCGTACCTAATAACATCGTAGATTAAATCTAGCCCAGCCGTCCATTGGGGGCAAACACCAAAACTATTCCCCGCAATATTGATTTGAAGACTCGCTTGTGAAATTGAAGTGTCAGGTTTTTCACTGGGTCCCTGATATGATATCGATCCCGGCTGTTTAGTGACCAAAAAATGGCCTGGTTACTTTGGATGGGGGTGATGACTGGGGGACTCGCACTCTCTCCCTCTTCTTGTAATAACTGATCATTGGAATTTTAAAAATAAATTTGATGAACTCCCATCTCTCTGGGCTGGAGGTGGGGTAGCTCGCTTGCTGATGCACTGGCTACCCTGAGGGCAACACTTTACCTTTGCTCTACAGTTCACTGCTTGCAGTGTTTTCAGCAACCCTTCTCCATTTTATACACTTTGCCTTTTTCTTCTTTATCTTGAGGTTTGTCTGTTTTTGCTCATTTACAGGTGTATTTCAATGGTTAAAATGTAAAGCTGCAAGTAATAACACGATAATGTTATTATACACTGCTAATAACCACCAATGATAATAATGTATATAATACATCAATTACTGGCTATAACAATGTCTAAAAGCTGTTGATTTATCAAACAGCTGGCAAATTGTGCGGGCCTCAAATTCTGAAATTTTCATATATTTTTCTTATGAATATTCCACCTTGTTGACCACTGAAATGTAAAGAATGGAAATGCTAACTGATTTCCTCTTATCTTCCTCTCCGATCAGCTGACAAACACAGCTCTCGGTCCACATCCGGTAGCAAGAACAAGTGATAGACAGAGAGCCAGAGAAAGAGAAAGGCATTTAGGCAGACAAACAGGAAAACCACAAAATGGAAGAAAAAAAGAGAGGCGGATCAGGGTTAGCTTCATTTCATCCCCTCCTAACATATCCATTTTAATGAGGGCCTTCCCTACTGCCAAGCCCAGTGGTGTGGCTCAGCGCATGGAAGCAATCAACGCCCCGCATGGCTGAAGTAACATGCCTTTGATCAGCACACGGACACTGAGCCAGAGTGTGTGTGTGTGTGTTTGTGTTTGAGGGATCCTAATGCAAAGCCATTCGCCGCTACGATAACTCAACCTAAAAAATGCTATCTAGGAATTTACAATTTTATCCAAAGCGACTTCCAGTATTATTTGTATTTAGATAAAGGTGAGAGCAAGAGGGGGTAGGGGCATCCCATGCAAAATGACCTACTGTTACACGAGCAGTTTGGGGATCAAACCCAGAGCCTTTGAGCAGGGAGTTAAACCCCCAAACCACAACACTACCCTGCCTATATGGTCATCCAGCTCTGAGAATCTGTAATAGAATCTAACATTTGTTAATAGCGAGAAACTCTTCTACCTATATCTGGCTAGCGTCACTCGCTGTTCTACATGTAGAGTTGAGGATACCCCCACCCCCTCCATCATTCATTGGATCATTCTAGCCTCAATTGAAATATCTCTGGTCAGTGTTATTATTGCGTTCGATGGGGCAAGATGGTGGAGAGAGAGAGAGGAAAATTACACCGCAGAGGTAGAAATACATAAATCATCGCTGTGATGATTCTAGAGGAAATTGTGTTTGTTGTCAATAGTATGGAGGAGTGATTACTTTTTATTCATTTAAAATGCATGCCGTATTCCCGGCCTGCATATAGATAGACCATACAAGTCAGTCTTGCTAAGTGCTGTCCTGTTTTTTTATTGGATGTGTTTTTTTTTCTGCCAGATTAATCTGACTGAAATATGCAAAGCTTCTGAAGGTGTTTATTTCTGTGTGACATCACCGTGGGCAGCACAGGTCTTAATCCTTAATGGAATACTGTCTGGCTGTATATTCCCGTCCGGTTTGCTATGTGTGTGTGTGTGTGTGTGTGTGTGTGTCCAGGATGTATTTGTAAACGGGTTCATTCCAATGTATGTGTGTGTGCGTGTGCAAGTGTCTATATTCATTCTTAGTGAATATAGACACTGCTTAATGTATTTAATATTGAGATTAATATTAAATACATAGGTCTGTGTGTTTCTGAATGTATGCTTGCATAGACATACAGATAGAAACCTCAAAAATATTAGATTTTTCATTTGGGTTTTTATAAATGTATAATTTATTAAAGCCACAGAGAAGCATTTTTCTTCACAGTCTAGCGGAGTTTATCTGTCTCTCATGTTCCCTTAATACAAGCAAAGGACAGTTTTCTCCAATAAAGCGATACTAATTTGGTCAACAGGGCATAGATTCGCTATCACCTGCCGTTAGTGTAATGCTATTTTCTTTTCTCTCGCCTTTTTTTCACTATCTTAGACATCTCTTTCCAAACCCAGTCTCCCAGTGCCTTAGTAGGATGCACACACACAAACACACACACACACACACACACACACACACACACACACACACACACACACACACACACACACACACACACACACACACACACACACACACACACATACACACACACACACACACACACACACACACATGCTGGGTCACATGTATACACTCGAACGGACACATACAGTCACACACAGGACATTCCAGACACTATTATGTTGACACACACAAAAAGAGATATCATACGACAACATGTGCCTGGTCTCCACTGCCCTGCTTTGCTCAATTGGTGGACAAAGAGGAATATATTAAGGACGAAAAAAGCTTTCAAAGTAAGTGTCCCTAATGGGGTTAGAACAATAAATACAAGAAAATATTTCAGGAAGGAATGACATTAAATGGGAATACGACGATGCAACATACTTCAATACAAACGGACTGAAGCGATTAATCTGTCAAACCAATACAGATTTAACAGAGAACAGTGGCACTAACATATGCAGGATGAGGATATTACCGTCTTCTCACCATTACCTTGGCTAAGGAGCGAACTGAAAATGGAGCCGTTTGATGGCTCTGAGGCCACATTAAACCAACCCGACATTCAGGTCATGTCTCCTTATTTACTGTGCGGCAATTCTCTCTCCGATAATTATATCATGTCTGGAAATCGCTCTCAAACGCCGAGCCCTGTCACCAGATAAACAGTATCAAATGTAATTTTCCTTATGTCTATTGCGGTGCCGCGGCGGTACTTACATTTAGAGATACACATCAAGTCAGGCTCCGAACTGTCAACACGCGCATTAGAGGAAAAGAGCCGGACACGCTTGGCTTTCAGAGGGGTTAGGTCAGGCGCAGTGTGAATACATTCTTCTGGTGTTTTTTGCTGACATTGGGATTTAAACTGTGTGTATGTGTGTGTGTGTGTGTTTCTGTCGTGAGCGAGAAAAATAAAATGGATGAAAATAGTGACAGACACCCATGGTAATGGGGGAACAACAGAAAACAGAGGCCAATGAAAATGATGTACAATAAATAAACGTAGAGAGAAAGGGAAACAAATGAAACACACAGTGACACAGGAACACAATAAAGAGGGAGATAAAGACAAATGGACAGATGCAAAGAGATGGAAGGAACTAGAAACAGAATGAAAGAAACAGAAAGCGAGGGAGGGCGAGAGGAATAAAAACAGTACCAGAACGAGCTTTGCGGTGCGGGGGCCAACGTTCATGGTCCCAATCCAAACCACACTTGTTTCAGGGCCCAACCCTGTTCTTTTCCACCGCCCCCTCCATCCTCTCCTTCTGCCTCACTCGTCCATTGCAAAATATGTATTTTTTATATACATGCCAGGCCATGAACTCTACACACCCAAACAAGATGGATGACTGAACAGTTGGGAAAGAAATAAGCAACACTGTGTAATAGCTGGGGCGCACAGCACAAGTAAATAAATAATGAATACGAAGACAAGAATAAATAATGTATTTTAAAACTCCATCAGCGGCTTGTCATTCTCTAATTCCTCATCGGTGAGGCCTATGCAAAGAGCTCAGCCAAACACGTTTTGCTTTTTAAATCGTCCAAACCCTGATATTTGTCAGTCCATCTCTTCGGTCTGAGCTCAGAGGAACTACATTCAGGCATCAATGTGTGTTTCCTACGAGCTGTCATACTGAACAACATTACAGCAAAGGCCTTCTGTTGTGTTGCTTACTACACATCGACTGGCAAAGCCCAGAGCTCTGCAATAAATTGAATGATTACCAACCCTCGGAATTCACATATATATATTCCTGGACTGGACTCAGAATTGATTCCCCCAAAAAACAAAAAGACAGAAGGCAGAATTTATGGGGAAGACAAATGCATCAGTGTCAAACGTGATCATCTCAAGGAGCGAACTTGTCATATTTTCCAAAGCTGTAAAACCCATTAACAGGTTTCTACACAGGCTGCCACCGCTGCCCTGTCCACAACAAGGCAGATCAATGTCACTTTTTTTCTGTATACAGGGTGAAGATGGCAGGTGACACAATGTGAGCCATCCTTTTCCCACAAAGGAGGGTCGCCCCCTGAACACCTCCCAAATGGTGACTGCAGCTGAATAGCTACACTGCTATTGAAGGCCTGGCTACAGTCAAGTCAAGTCAACTTTATTTATATAGCACATTTAAAATAACAACAGTGCTTAACAGTGCTTGTTAAGACACAAAGTGCTTAACAAACAAACAAAACAATGACAATAGTACAATAATCATATAACATGGGGACATCAGGGGGGAGCAAGGACAAAAAGGGGGGGGGGGTTATGGTAGATTGAAAGCTTGGGAGAAAAGAATAATCTTTAAATTGGACTTAAAGCAGTCATTGGTGGGAGAGGACTTAATATATAAAGGTACATACATACAGAGCACCAGACGTAAAATAACAAACACACCAACCCTCATAATCAACATGTTAAAGTTATAGTACAGCCTAGAATGCAGGATGTTTTCCAATTAAGGATGTTATAAAATGTATATTGGTGATGTACAAAAAGGTCCTATTCTCCGATATGGGCAATAATATACTTTTTCATATCATTTTTTGAAATTTGTCATTGGCTGTCATGTCAGGCTTCCCACAATATGCTCCAGAGTGCTAGTTTCCTACGTTACCCAGAATGAATCTCGCTATCCTGTCTCCACATCCGGAGGCAGCACTCTGTAAATGTGCATTTATAAATGTAATATATGTATTATAACGATATCTATAACAGGCTTTATAATTAGTTGTGACAGCAGTCAGACATTCTGCAGTATGCTTTGATGCCATAGTATGCCACATCAAATTTCCACCGTCCATTGTGACAATGGCCGCAGGATTAGAAAGCTGGTGACTTGGCTAGGAGAGCCAGCCTGGCAACCCTAACTCTAGATTAGCCAGTGCATCTGAAACATTCAATGGCATTTTATTGGGGCAAATGATGGATTTATCACCATTGGAACATTGCAAAAATGTAATACGCAGTTATTCTGAGCGAGAACCTCTGAGGTGTTTAATTTAAATGTGAATGAAACAGTTATCTGACATTTACTGCAGCGATTCGAAGACATACTTACATACCTATAAATCCCTATGGTAATACTGCAGCGATGTCTCTGTGTGACACAGTTGGGTCTGCAGACAGCGAGTTTAGCCGCGGCACAGAAAAACACTGTCAAATAGTAGCTTGGGTGCATTGTACATCAACAGTATACATTGTATAATGGTGGCAAAGTGTTTAAGGCTTCATTATTCCTGTAATGATGATGATGGTGATGATAATGCTAATGACAATATTACTTTTGTCATTATGATTGTTACCACCTCAGTGACGTTAATGATGTTGGAAAGTGACTAAAAAATCACCAACATGTGGTGTGATGCGGGCGCAGAGACGCACATTATCAATCACTTTCAATTAAACCCTATCCTCCCACGTAAAGCTGCAGTAACATTAAATAAAACCCAATCGTGAACAAACGCACAGCTGTATTATCCATGGGCCTGTATTCAGAATGCAGAGAGAGGGAGAGATATACAGAGGAACGCACATATGGAAAATAGAAAGAAAGAACCAAACATAGAAAGATAGATGCAATAACGGAGAAGGAAAAACCAGACATAGGAGGGAGAAAAAAGAGAATGGGGTTGTTATTCTGCCTTTTTTAAGCTATTTCACTCGCGACGCAGCTAGCAAACTGCTGGTGGTGACTGAAAAGACACCGCTCTTGTGTGAAAGGAAGCAGCGGTTCGGAAGCTGGCCAGGTTTATTTGTACCGCTCAACTTTGACGGGGAACGCACGCTCAGAGAGAGAGAGGGAGAGAGAGAGAGAGAGAGAGAGAGAGAGAGAGAGAGAGAGAGAGAGTGAGAGAGAGATGACTGTTGGCCATTATAGTTCAGCTAAAAGGATATTCAGCCTTGCAGACTGCTACAGACTACACAGTGTATAGTGTCAGAATGAAAATAAAGCACTCAGTATTAAACCCACTCTTTCTCTCTCTGTACGGCGGAGTTTAGAGCGATCTCTCCAGGGGTCAAAAGCAATACCAATCGTCTCTTCTGTTCCTTTCAGTCACGTCTCTCCTTCGAGCCACAGAAATTGGAGGCCCACTCATGCAGCTGTGGCATAAGTTCTCTCTCTCTCTCTCTCTCTCTCTCTCTCTCTCTCTCTCTCTCTCTCTCTCTCTCTCTCTCTCTCTCTCTCTCTCTCCCTCTCTCTGGCTCTGTCTCTCTCCCGGAGTCTTTTTTCTCTGAATATTATCCCAGTAATCTAACGGCACAGCAATGTTTCCACAGTGTCAGTCACTTCTACAGTGTGTGTCAATAGTGAGATGAGATCAGAACACAAAAAGAGAAGGCTTAGGGTACAGGGCTTTTAAGTTTATCATTTACGATACATTATGTGGGAGCACAGAGATGCAAAAGGTACATATAATATATGTTGACAGATTTTAGCACTAAACACTTTTATTCAAAGTGACTTGATAGTTTGTTCTGATGTATTGCATGAAGGACCAGGTAGGGTTTAGGGCAGGGGTCGAAAACCTTCACCATCAAAATATCTATTTCTGCTCCCTCCAACCAAATAAAACAAAAAACGAATTCAACCCCTAAAATGAAGATAACACAGCATCTAACTTTTTATGTATAGTAATGCTACATATAAAATAATCAATAGCCTATAGTTTGTTGCATTTATGAAATGTTTGGGTGTAGGATGTGTCATTTATTTACTTATTTACTGTCGTTTATTTATAACACTTTATTTTGCGATTTTAGTGTCACATCACCTGATTTCCAAAATAAGAGTTGTTCCATTTGAAATTAAAATAGCTTTAATTATTTATAAAAACAAAATCAATGCTAATTTGGGCCACTGCAGAGGGGTGGAAGAGCCTTATTTTGATCCAGAGGCGCGGGTTGGTGACCCCTGGTTTAGGGCTACGTGCTCAATGAGGCCTACAGGTATACTGTAGCGGCCATTCAAACCCACAACCCTTTCATCGGGGCGTCCATGCCCTGGTACGTCTGTTGGCAGTATTATCTGCACACTGGCACCGATAAGGTGGCCAACAACTATGAAGTTGTGTGAAGGTAGTCCTGTAAACACGGATTACTACACCAGTCGTGAAACACGGGCCGTGGTGTTTCCTGCGTCACGTCTTGTCTCACTGCCAGCATATGATCTCCCGGGGTCCTTATCTCCAACAACAGACTGCCTACCACGGCTGTCCCCGCAGTGCCTGACAGTTTTCCCGGAGGGAAGGCCAGGGGGGTGGGGGACAACAAACAAAAAAAGCAGTAACATGCAAGTGCTCACACCCCTTTGTAAAGGAATGTGGAAAAGGGTTGGTGAAACAAACATTTATGTACAGACACACACACACACACACGCACAAACATTCACACACACCCATTGAAGAATACACATGGATCCAAAGATTGACTTACACAAAGGCTATTTAATATTCACAAACATTTACTGTAAACGTAGACATGCTAACAGGCACACACACACACACACACACACACACACGCACACACACACACACACACACACACACACACACACACACACACACACACACATGAATAGAATAGAATACACACACACACACACACACATCTTTTCCCACTTTACTTGGCTCTATCTCTGCTCTTGTTTCCTTAACCCCCCGCTCAAGCCCCCTCCCCTCTTTCTCTCCTCTACACACACACAGCCACACGCTTGCCGCCGGCGGAGCCCTTGAGGTCCTGTTTCCGTGGTGACGCCGTTAATCAGCTCCCCTCGCGTAAAGAGAGAGACAGAGAGAGAATGAGAGAGAGAGAGAACGAGAGAGGGAACGAGAGAGAGAGCGAGCGCGAGAGAGAGAGAACGAGAGAGACAGCAGAAGAGAGAGAGCGCGCACGAGAGAGAACGAGAGAGACAGCAAGAGAGAGAGAGCAGGAGAGAGAGAGCAGGAGAGAGAGCAGGAGAGAAAGAGAGAGACAGAGAGAGAAATAAATATAGAGAGAGAGAGCCAGAGAAAGCTAGAGAGAGAGCAGGAGAGAGAGAGAGCAAGAGAGAGAGCAGGAGAGAAAGAGAGAGAGACAGAGAGAGAAATAAATATAGAGAGAGAGAGAGCAGGAGAGAGAGAGAGAGAGCCAGAGAAAGCTAGAGAGAGAGAGCAGGAGAAAGCTAGAGAGAGAGCAGGAGAGAGAGAGAGCGAGAGAGCCTAGTTGAGTATTAGGCTCGTGCCTGGCCTGCTGTGACTCAGCGGCCTGTGGTGTTTCACCGCTGCTTGTGTTTTAGCCGGAGAGCCACACTGGGACACACTCTGGTCAAAAACACTGCCTCTCCCCCCTCTTCTTTCCTCTTTCCTTTCCATTTAAATTTTTAACTCAACTCAGGGATCCCCCCGACTCCCTATTTAAGAGTGAGGCACTTAGCAACCGTTATTTAACTGAACCCCCCTGGGCCTGTGTAGTTTATGACCATAACAGTTTCCTTGTAATTGCATTTTAATTATCGTTTTTTAACGTTTTTCTTGGATGTGTGGAGCAGTGGGGGGGGGGGGGGGGTCGTTTAATTACACGTCCGTTGACGTTTTTCGACAAGTGAACGACGAAGGGAAAAGCACGCATCTTTCTTTGGCATGGACGTTGTTTTCAACGGTCGGTTTTCTGGTCTTTAACCCTTCCATCAAGACTAATTATCCCGGGTTTACTCTGTGTCTCCCCGGGTACGGCGGTGCGACCAACATGTGGTTTTATGAGAGGAGGCGAGCGCTGGGAGAGCGCGGCGGCGGCAGCGGCAGCTCCGTGTGTGAGTATCCCCACTGACAGCCAGATGGGGTGTATATCAAAGCAATCCATGTAGAACCATGAAAACAGAGGAGGCGGAAAATACATTCCTGCTCTGAAATGAGGTGCATTCCTGCGAGCCCGGCTTGGAGACCGCGGCGTACAGCGTCGGAGCCATGGTGTTTTCATTATAAGCTGTTTACTCAATGGCGTTGTGCGATTTGCCCGTACGAGCCATCAGAGAATTACAGTACCCCTCCTTGTTTAATCACTTTGGTCGGAGGCTTAAAGACACAATTCAAGAAAAAATAAATTGGAATTGCCTCTTTTTTGTGGTGGTGGGGGAAATCCTTTACAAGTCACAGACGTGAACGCTATTCATTTTCCCTTTTCCATTTTTTTCTTTTCTTTTCTGGCAAGCGGGTTTTGGCAGATTGCGTCGACCTCCCTGGCAGTTTATTTTACCGTACTGATTAGCTCAGAAAGGGGTTGACACACAGACAGTGAGTGGAAATAAACCGTCAGCTAATCGTCAGACTGGAAGGCAGAGAAGAAATACATCGAGGAGAGGAGTAACATGGATTACACGACGATAAACGTGACTGTATCATAAACAGGGTTTGTATATACAGATGGTTGTGGTTTTAATTGATCTGTTTTTGTAGTGGGAATTTAACAACCAGGACCTTCGACTGGCCCTGAGTAACGTAACTTGCACTCTTACCTAGCTTGTAAACTGTGAAACCGCGGATTGCCTTGATGTATTATGTTCATTTTTGTTTGTTTTAATGCCTTCTCTGACTCCTGTGTGTGCATGTGCGAGTGAATGAGCATGTGTGTATGTGTGTGTTTTTGTGTGCCTGAGAATGAGTTTGCATGCGTGTGCATGTATGTGTGTGTGTGTGTGTGTGTGTGTGTGTGTGTGTGTGTGTGTGTGTGTGTGTGTGTGAATGAGCTGGTGAATGGTGTGTGTGTGTGTTAGTGCCTGAGCACTGTGAGTGCATGTGTGTGCGGGTGAACACATGTGTGGCTGAGCATGCCTGATTTTATGTGCATGTGCGTGAGGTGCCATCTTCGCACAAAGAGAATGGGGTATGATGTGCGTTTAATAATGGCTTACACAGACACACAGGGCTGTGTGATGTCTAGAAGACCATAAAAATAAAGAAAAGAAGAAACCTTACCACTGTACCACAACAGTCATTACCGCCTCGCCGGCTCACAGGTCTGCCCCTGCAGGGGCACAGAGAGAGCGGCCTCAGATCAGACCAGACCTGGTGACAACCAGGCGGGAGGAACCACGGGAAGGGGTGGGGGACAGGGGACATGGCAGGTTATTTTCGTGTGGGTTTTGCGTTTTGGGGTTTGGACTGCAACGGGTTGCAGACAGGGGCATGGGGTGGGTCTAGGGTTTTGGGTTATATGAGGCGTCGGTAGCCATGGGGAAGGGAAGGACGAAGAGGAGAATGAAGGGGGGGGGGGGTTGGGTGATGATTCAAAACGGATGACCTGGTCTTGCACGGCAGGGACTTGTTTCCCCGTCCCCAGGGCAACTGATGAGGCCCAGATGGTGGAGGCCGCAGCCTTCGGTCGGTTCGAGGTTGGGATTGGAGTAAGGGTTTGGGTTCTCATCTGAGGTTCGGCACTGGGGTTTGGGGGAGGGAGAGGAAAGTTTGGGTTCATGTGTGTTAATCGGAGGAGAAGCAGCATCAGTGAACGCTGTGTGAACATTCTTACCTTCAGGCGCTAACGCCATGCATCCACACACAAACACACACGCACACACAGACACACACACACACACACACACACACACACACACACACACCCTCCCCGCTCTCCCATCCTGCCATCCTTCCTCCAAGCCGTTCTGGCAGCATCACACGTTGGGCCTTTGTTACCCAGAAGGAGGCTCGGTGGAGGTGCGGTGGATCAGAACGCCTGGTTAAGCGAGTCCGAAGTTGTCCATCTGTCCATCTCTGGCCACCGTCGCTTTACCTGCCCACCTACCCCCTCCCCTGCCGGAGGGCTAATTAAAAGGCCACCTGATCCGGGCTGGCCCTCCATGATCACCCTTTACCGTCCCACACACACTTGGGCTCATCCTGCCAGCCTGGGAACGGCCACCTTCCAATGTCCTCTTTTAAGATGACAGCGCCTGGTAGATGAGGAAATGCAAAATCAACAAAGAAGAAAACCTCAACTCCAAAGGGGCATGAAGAACAATGTCCATGTCCATTGCAAAACAAAATGACATCAATATATACACACATATGTCTCAATAATAACGATAATTAAATAGTCCATCCCATGGAATCCAAGCTCTGATTTGCCAGAACCCTGTTTTAAATAATAGACCGTCTGTCGTCAATGTATGGCAATTTCATTTTGGGTGATTGCGCCCAATTGGACAGCTGATTAGCTTAGACATCCTGGAAATCATATTCTACTCAGTACTCAGTCCTCTCTGCATAGATCACATTGCTCCTGGAGGAAAAAAACACCACCCTGTCTGCGGGATTGCTTTTCGTCACGCATTTTCCCAGCTGGATACACTGCAGAGATCTCATCTACTAACAAACACATGACAAGTACAACCGAAAACTAAAGAAACTGTACAGAGCGAGAAAAAACAAAGCTCAGATCTCAGAACGGGCACACTAGAGAATCAAAGCGTCGTCTGGGAAGGGGTATCGTGTAAGGTGCCTGCAGAACTCTGGGAGCCTTCGTCTTTCGTTCCCATGCACACCACTGCATCCTAATCAACAGACGGGAGGTAAAAATAACCGCAGGGCCCCCCCCATGCAGGGGGTGGGGGGTGGGGGGAGGCTGCAACGCGATAGGCTTAATATCGGGGAAGATAATGAACAGAAAGGAAAACCTGAACCAGGAACCGCACTTAGCCGCAATATAAACACCCACACACAAACATTCTTATTTCTGCGTTCGCACAGCCCATACACACAAACGGGATTCACCGACAATCCCTCGGACGGAATGCGCACACACTCACAACCACACACGTTCATACACACGAGCACACACAAACACACACACTAACAAATACACACACACATTCACATGGCTCCTGGAACACTAACATTCACACAAACAAACACACACACACACACACACACACACACACACACATTCTCCCTGGAACACACACACACATCTACTCTCCCCTCAGACTCATTTTATTTATTCAACACAGGGCCGCCCACCCACCCCGTGCCTCCTCCCTTTGGTCGGCTCTGGCCGCGTTTTTTCTGGAACGCCGAGAGATGCAAATTTCCTCCATTTGTGAATATCAATAACATCTGGCGAGGGTCCCAGACGGAGGAGGAGAGGTTGGATGTCTTGAGGCCATGCGCGTCGCCCCCGTGAATAATGATATCTCTCACCGTGAGAAGCTCTCGCCGTCCTCTGCTCTGCTCCCAGCGCCGCTGTTCATTGAGGAGAAGACCCAACCCGATGCCAACGTCAGCCCCAGCTTCCAGCCAAATCATTTCAGGGGGAGTGTGTGTGTATCTGAGTGTGTGGATATCTGAGTGTGTGTATATGTGTTTGTATGTTTGCGAGGTGGAGTGTGTGGTTGTTTTAGGGTCAGCTTGTGTGTAGGAGTCAACATGGATGTGTCCTTCCACTTTGTGGTTAATTGTCTACAAGCCATCATAGCTGTACGTGTGTGTCTGTGCGTGTGTGTGTTGCTGTGTGTGAGGGTGCTTAATTAGGTGTGTGTTTCTGTACATTTGTGTGTGTGTGTGTGTGTGTGTGTGTGTGTGTGTGTGTGTGTGTGTGTGTGTGTGTGTGTGTGTATGTGTGTGTGTGTGTGTGTGTGTGTGTGTGTGTGTGTTTGTGTGTGTGTGTGTGTGTGCGTGTGTGTGTGTGTGCATATGTGTAAATTAGGCATAGCAGTGTTTGCATGCCAGCATTGTTGGAAGCCCATCCTGATCATGTGACCTCACATTCTGTTTCGCTACACAAATCAGTCCGGACCTCTGGCTGCTCACATCGATTTCCTGAAATTACAATGTAATGGTGGCCAATCTGCGTCATGGGTTGATGAAGAAACAGGGCCAATCAGAGACTGCATCACAGGTGATGACGTACAAAACAGGCCACCGCTGGCTCAACAGAAATGGCATCTCCTTAAGCAATGTGCGATGATAAAAACATGTGTAGTGCAAACACTGACATAAGGGTAGTTACTGCAGAGATAGACTTAAACAACAAATGTCACAAGAGTTTTTCGGCGGAAAATACCTTTTCAATCTATTCTTAATCCTATGTATCCACTGAACAGCGCACCGCGATGGCGTCACGTATCGTGTTGCGCTGATTGGCTGTAGGGGTTTGTCTGTCAAGCCCCCTATCGATGTGGGCGGCTGGAGGTCCAGACTGATCCGTATAGCCAAACAGAAGGTGTGGTCACGTGATCAGGATGGTCTCCAGGCTATTATTTATATATATATATATATATATATTTATATATATATATATATATTTATATATATATATATATATATATATATATATATATTTAATATATTTGGATGAGTTTGTGAATGTGTGAGTGATCAAATCGTCCTTGTGTGTGGTTGTTATTGTGTGTCTGAGGATGCGTGTGTGGTTTAGGCCTGCGTGTGAGTTTAGCATATCCATGTGTATGCGTGTGTGTGTGTGTGTGTGTGTGGGTGTGTGTGTGTAGGTGTGTGGGTATGTGTTTCTGTGCGTGTGCAGTGTGTTAGAGCACCTGTTGGTGTGCCCGCAGGTATTTTAAGTGTGAGTGAGCACCTGTAAGTGTGCATATAATTTAGCATTTGTGTGTTTGTGTGTGTGCGTGTGTGTGTGTGTGTGTGTGTTTGTGTGTGTGTGTGTGTGTTGTGTGTGTGTGTGTGTGTGTGTGTGTGTGTGTGTGTGTGTGTGTGTGTGTGTGTGTGTGTGTGTGTGTGTGTGTGAAAGCCATCAACTCAACCCTGTCTCTCTTCCTGGCATCGGAGTGCCAAGTTGCGACCCCTGGAGTGGGATGTAACGTTGCTCCCTCTCCATCGTCTAATTAAGCCTGGTCCTACCAGACTCTCGTACTTAATTTAATTTGCACAGAGAGTACTGGATCTATTCAATTGACAAATGTTAACTCACTTGAAGGCGGGTTTCTGTTGAAGTTTAAAACTATTGGATCTGCCCATACCACTCTGGATCTGCCATAACCAATCGCTAACGTTTGGCCGGTAATCACGTTGCGCGCAGGCTGTTAACAAACCAAACAGTTTGCGTGAAGATGTCTGTCAATGCGAGCTGACTTTAACGTCATTGTTATCAGCCATTCCCTCTGTTCGCTGATTGGACGCACAAAATTTGGAAGGAGAAAACCAACTAACATACCGCAGACCCAGACCTAGTACGGAAGGGAAATCAAAATTGAGCGGAAATACTTAGGCGGGCGGAGCCAGGCTACGTCTAATTGGGGGATTAGAATTAAAGCGGTTGCCACATCGGTCTTTATCTCTGGTGGATTGGAGACGGGAGGTCAATTGGTCCAGGGCATGAAAAAACAAGTCATTATTCAATGACCCCCTTTCACAATGGAGATGAAAATGGCCGTTTGATTGTAACGAAATGCCAGTAGTCACATGCATTACCATGATGTTAACCTTTGTGGCAATCGTGCAAGTTCTTATGCATACAGCGAACACGGGAAATAAATGGCTCTGAATATTTCACTTACTCAAATGAATCTCCTGGGGGCCTGACTGAGGTTTCATATATGATCTGTTTACTGAAATGAATCGTAGGAGTCCTGGGACATAGATTCACACATCCATACATGATATAAGTTAACCATATATACATTTACAAAGACACATTACGGTCAACAGGAGACAATAAGGTACGGGTTACCTCGTCTGAACACACACACACACACACACACACACACACACACACACACACACACACACACATACACACACATCTGGACACATCTGTCTCAGCTTAGATCTCCAGTCAAGTGGAACCACTTGTAAACTTGCCCCCTTCTTCCTCCCTCCCTCCTCCTCTCCTCCCAGATACAGGATCCAAGGGGCTGTCTCCATCAAAGATATGGCCGTGCGCTGACAAAAGATGACCGTAAAAGCAAACGCAAGTCATCTGGAAACCATCGCTCCCTGGACCTACGCTCCGACCCTACCGTTGCGCGTCGTTTCCACAGCAACAAGCATCAGCCGTCAATGCCTTGATCTGCTTGCCGCGTACACGGTCCAAAGTCCACCTCATCTGTCTGCGTCTGCGTGTGTGTGCTAGGGCTGTGTATGTGCTGGCGTGTGTTGTGCGTTGTTCCTGGTGTGTCATCACACATTTCTTAAGCAATTTCCACAAATAGGAAAGGGTCCTTTGTGTGCTATTTTCTTTGTGTGTCGTGTGTGTGGCATATGTCCGTGTGTGTGTGTGTGCGGCCTGTGTGCAGTCTGTGTGTTTGTGGGTGTATTTGTGTGTGCGTTGGCCAGTGAAGTCCGTGAAGCCAACCTTATCGAATACATCGATTCAGCACCATCGTTTTTTTTTTAACACCAAAAGTCGCGTGCGTAAGTCAAACAAGCAAATACACAGCCGTGATTTCTGTTCCACCTGACATTTAGCATGGGGGGAGGAGATTAACTCAACATATTACAGAACAGCTCATGGAATGAATTGGTTTTCAATCAAGCTACCGGCTGCCCATAAGTCAAATCGCTAAGATAAGGTCAGCTGTCAGGCGGTAATGTTTGGTGAATCAAAATGGATGCATAACATGCCGGAAATCGGGGTCTGAAGGTGAGACGGTCCTGTGTGCCGCGCGGCCTGACCTTTCCAGAGCAAGATTCAATATGGGTCAGCTTGCGTGCGCGTGTGTGTCTGTGGTTGTTTGTGTGTGTGTGTGTGTGTGTGTGTTTGCTCAAGTCAAACAAATTGAGTGGGACGCTAGCCTTGGTTTAGCATATTCTACTCTGCCTTAATATTTGCACCGTTCCGTGAAAACGGGCGAACAGAATCTGTCTGATGAATTCATTGTTTCTATTTGTATAAATTTTGCTAGTACACTTTTTTTCTTTTTTACTTTTCGCAAGGCAGTGGTTTATGAAAAAAAGAAGATCCCAAATGATGATCATGTTTAAATTTTGTGTTACGTTTTACGCATTTTTTATCTTTCCCTGTTGGTTGCGAGGGGGTGGAGGTCTCTCAGGCGGCGGGGTCCTGCGGCTGTGAGATTTCATTC
>NC_136936.1:33180124-33222624 GCF_949987615.1 Pollachius pollachius
AGCAGTCAAATAGAAAGAGTTAATGGAAGCACCGGTGCCATTTTACCCAGGACTCGCCCAAGCCTCTCTCTCTCTCTCTCTCTCTCTCTCTCTCTCTCTCTCTCTCTCTCTCTCTCTCTCTCTCTCTCTCTCATTCGGTCTCTCTCTATCTTTCTCTCACTCTCTTCATAGTTTTCTCGCTCTTTGATCCGCTATATTTCTCTCATTCTCTATTTGTATTGTCCAACATCTAACCCATTTCTTTTTTTCAGCTTAATCTTAAGTCTGATTTGCGCTCTCTCTCTTTCTCTCCCTCCCTGCTCCACTCAGAATGCTCTCTGTTGAAAGGTCTACTGTTTCATAGAATTTTATTGCATAAGTCTGATAGGAAATTCAAAATTGGGACTGTGACAAGTGAACTTCTGTAGTGAAGAGAGCAAGAGAAGAGTGTGAAAGAGAAAAGAGAGTGGGAGAGAGAAGAAAATGTAAGAGAGGAGAGTGTGTGTGAGAGACGATGGTGTGAGAGACGGATGTGAGAGAGAGGATTACAATGACATACACGGTTGATAAGAGACAAAGGTGACGTTCAAATGACGTTCACCTGAAACCAGACACAGAGCGGTTGTCATAATAGATGTTTAAGCAAAACTGAATTCTCTCATTCTCTCACACTCTTTCTCTGTCTCTGTCTGGCTCTCTCTCTTCTCTCTCACTCTCAAAGTCTAATAAACACAATCTGAAAGTCATATTTTGATAGATTTGTGAGAACAGGCCAAGGTCTACTTATAATCATTACCTTATGTACCTGATGCGTTTCAATTTCTAGGAGCTAGTTTTGGAGACGTCAGAGCGATCCAAGAGGAGAGGTTTTTCAACAAAACATTAATCCAAGGTCCTAAATCCCTGTGGTGACTAAAGATACCCTGAGACTCATCGTAGGGTACAGGTGCTATCTCCGGGGTCCTGGCCTAATTCCCGGGCTGGTTCTTGTACCAACACGGCCCCCTGATAATCCCCTGATCTCTAATTGGATGGCATCATTCCTCAGCTGTCCACTATGACAGCCAGTGTGTGGTGAGCGTTCTGGCACACATTGGCAGCCATGCATCACACAGGTGGAAGTCTACACATGGTTGTAGATGAGGTGTGATCCCCCCCTCAAACAATTTAAATGCCTTGAAAAAAAACGCCCTATAAATTATATTGAATACATTATAACTGTTAAAAAAAAAAAGGGTTTTCAAGTGTGTGAAAGAAAAATCATCACGCAATTAAAACAATTCTAACTGTGAATCATTGCTTGGAGAAAGGGTCAGAAGGGTATATCAAGTCAGTTCAATAATCCCACAAGAACGTTTCATTCTACACATATGTAGAAGATAAATGTAAAATGTGAAAACAAAACAAAAGTTATCCTTCCAACCACTGAACTGGCAAGTTCGTGCTCATGAACTTCATGCTCATGTTCATACATATTTAGTTTTGCCTAAGATGTGCCTGGCTTTCCAAAACATTATCGCTCCAGGGCTGCATAGTGTAGCATGGTGAACTACTAGAAATCCTACTTGCTAGCATCCTTGAGCAAGACGCTTCACCCCACCGGCTCCTTCACTACCTCTATCTGAACTCACTGCCAGTCACTTATGAGATCAGTGTCTGCTAAATGACTAAACTGTAAATAATAGCATTAGCCGCACCCCAGGGTGCCAAACACCTGTTGGTCACTTTACTGTATTAGCACAGCGGTACATTTCCATCTCACTCGGGACTATTAATTAGGCAGATGCTGCTCTTTGTGTTCCTCCTCCTCTTCCTCATTAGCTCAGTTCTGGTCTTTAAATGCTTGAATAAAGACTTCAGCACAGAGATTTGATGGGTGGGGGGGGGGGTGGGGGGTATTTGACTCAGCTAGTCACAACAATGACTCCCCTCCCACTTCTTTTGTTGCCGCTGCTCTTTTTATCCAACGCAAAGAGGGCCTCCATATCTCAACCGTGAAGAAAGGAGTGCGCTCAGATCCGAGCTCACCACTGCCAACCATCGCCTCCCGCTCTACCCTGAAGCAGATTGAAAAACTCCTTCCGCGTAACAGCGGAACGAAACACGAAACAAAGCGAGGCCCAGGTCTGGGGCATCACTCACCGCGGCCCCACAAAGGACGGCACAGTGCCTTACCCTAACCTGTCCCAACACACAGCCACCTGCACTCCAACCCCCACTCACCTCCCCTCGCACATCAAAACCCCTTTCAGGAGTGTGGCACAGAGGGACGGGGTGCGTTGGTCCTCGGAGCGGTTGGTCCACGAAGTGCTTCCGTCTTCCAGGGACAACAAGTAGAGCGACGACCATGCACTCCATGCCTTTAGGGCTGAAGGTTGTTGCTGCAGCTGGCCACTTTGAAAGAGTTTTTTTTTTTTTGTGGTGGATTGTGTGTGTGTGTGTGTGTCTGATTGTTGAGGTGGAGTGGGGTGGTGTCAGGGGGTTGGCAGGTGGAGGGCGTGTGGTCATTTTTCATTGTGCAAGGGTTTGATTTAAGCCCACAGTTTCCATTAGGAGGCTATAACAAGTATGTGTGTCTTTCCGCATGGCATTTATAGCCCTTGAAATTGCACTTACTTTCTTTTTGTAATTTCCCTTCCTTCCCACCTTTCTCCCCCAAGCCTTTTTTCTCTTCTCTCCTTTAAAACAAAAACTATTTGTTGTAAAAAAAGAATGCAGGTTTTATTTATTAGACCAGCGAGACAAGGAGAGGCATTAAGTATATTTACTAGCATGTTTGTTTCCATGTTGACCTTATAAAACGATTTCCCAGGCAAACTATCCCACCGACGAGGTGTTTAAAAACACATAAAACCGATTGCACCATTTCAATTAAATGTCCAGGCTCCTGAATCACATTCGTACAATGCCACAATGGCCTGATGGTGTGAACCAGTGGGGCCGGTGTACCAATCTGCCTGGCCCGCGTGGAAATTGATCCAGGACATTACTCTTAACTCGGACAGCATCCTGCCTCCCAGGGACTGACTAATGGCTGTTTCCTCCACTGCTGAATCAAAGGAAACATGACAAACAAAAACGTGCACAAACCGTACATGCAGCGCCATGCCAGCCAAGCTGTTGCCACATTTCACTGCTCTCTCCCATCTGCAGCAGGCCTCAGATATTAATTCACTGTAAAAATGCAATCTCACATTTGTTTAATTAACAGAAGTTACTCTAGGTTATGTCGGTAGCAAATGTGTCTCGCATTGTGTTGTTTCGTCAGTGCGCCATGTGTAATTAACCTTAGTTGAACTAATTTCTGCGCAGAGATGAATAACCCTCTCGACGTAATGAGACCGTCCTGTGGCAGCAGACGTGCAAACTGGATATTGAATGTATCCATTTGCATGCGCATGATTTAAATGAATATATAATAGTTCCTCTGGTGACATCAAGGCTTTGCCAGGAACCAATCCGACACACACACATCTCTCTTCCCCGTTGCCACTCCTATGGATCTCGCTCCTTGCTGCAACACTCGATCGGCGAACACCACTCGACTCCACTTCTTTACCAAACAAAGTTTGTTATTTCTTGTCACTGAAAGTTGATCTCCAAAGGAAAAGGCTTTTTTGTCGTCAGCATGCAGTGCATCAAAGTTGTTGCGTTCCAGCTGTGAGCTCTCGCTCCACCGATGACTGATGAGTAGCAGATGAAATTCAGGATGTCAAGTCATGTTCATCCAAAAAAATATGCAATTATCCCCCTCTCTCTCCCTCATTCTCTCTGCTGTCTTGTCAGCCATTAGCATAATTGTGTTTGTGACTCTCCCGCTTTTGTTTTTTCGTTCTTCTGGGAGACTCTTGGCTCAGGTGCTAGAAACAATTAGCGTGTTATGGAGTCAGGAGGTTGATGGGTCGATTCCGGATACTAGGAGGAAATAAAGTCGAGTTATGCTAGAGATGGGATGGGGGGGTGGGTCAAAGAAAGGTCACAGAAGTGTTTTTGGGGTGAAAGGATACTAATAACATTAGTATAAGCATTACAAGAAGATATAAAACAAGACTGCAAGCCAAGCATTACAGTTTGTCAACACATAACAATTAAGACTCACTCCCACTGGAGTTGCTGGGGAAATAAAGTAGAAAATTGCCACACCAATAATAATAAAAAAAAACATTTATTATAGCATAGGTACAGTATTGCTTTGATAAATAGCAAACATACTGCACTGGTAACCCCAAGGCTGTCAAACCACTCGAGGGTGCTGTGCTGTTACATCCTGCTCGTACCAATCGCATTGCATCCATTGCAACCAGGGTCACCTCGATATTAACCTACTTTGCTCTGCAATAGTTAGAGATGGTGGGCATTAATCAGTCAGGGGTGTCACTGGGGTTCAAACTCTACCCCCTCCTGGTGACGATATTCTTGAAGTGCCCTTGAGCAAGCATACTCAATCTTGCTAAGAAGCATAATAAGCTTGCGGGTATGTGCGCCATTTGTTGTCCGAAAGTTAACTACATGTGGGTTAATGATGGTAAAACAAATATGAAAGAGGGCACACAGCATTTATTATTAATATTTTTTTATTTTTTTGTCTTTAACTTCATCAGCATTATGTGAACCACAGTATCAAATGTACTGTACATCTTACATTGCTGGACCTGAATAATTGCATAGGTCCATACAGCTGAGTCATCAGAGCAAGCTATTGCAGACAATGTACAAAATAATTGATAATACTGATTAAGGTGTAGCATTTATCTTAGCCGCAGTTTCGCGAAGCGTTAGACAACCTTCTCAATTAAAAATGTATTCACGGAGAAGATTGTAGGCCTTGTTAGAAGCCTGTCCACATAAAGGGAGATGATTGTGAGAAATAGATTTGGGTTGTGATGTTATGAACTTAACAAGAACTTACTAAATGCGTTCTTATCTAACAATTCTCTGGTAACTTTCAAGTGTAGTGGTTGAAATAAGGAGTGCCCTTTTCTAACCTAGAAATAAAACATTACAGGCACCAGAATCTTTTTTAAAGTATTCTGAGGGTATTCTGTATTGTGATGATGTAAAATAGGGTTGTTAGGGCGAGAAAAATAAAGGAGTAGGTCTGATTGGACCATTAAGGATTTCATTGTTGATTGCTTACAGGTCACTGCCTACCAAGATGCAAAGGCCCCCACTTCTGCTAATCACAAAAACTTGTTTTGGTCAGTTTTGGGGGTGGGTAAGAAATATGTTTAGATGTAAACTAATTTAAAATAGACACAATAAATGTCAGTGCTGTATATGCCTAAAGGTAACCTTATATAAGTGGAGAAAGGCTTTCTTTCCATGCTGTTTATGAATTCCATGATGCCAGGGTACATTATTGTTATCCAGGGGTTTAAAAGTTGACTGTTAACCCCTTGGGAAATCTTTGCAGTAATATTCCCGCTGAGATTCCCACCACCCTGCTAAAACCCTAATCCTGTCTCAGAAGCTCCTGCTCTCCTCATCTCCAATAATACCCAAATACCCAAGGCAGACAAACAGGGACATGTTAGACTCTGGCTTTCATAACAAACTATTAAGGTGAGCGCAGTCACAGATGGCAATTCACTTGACAGGATTTAGTAAGTGATCTAATAATGCTGGACAGCGAATGCCAGGTCAGGATTATATTAAACGCCACAGCCCGCACTTCTTGGACTAAGGCCTGCCAATCAGCGAACTGATATAATGTCTAGGCTCTGAGTGGATTGAGGCATGTTTGTCACATGGACTTTATGGGAGATAAGTTTGGCTGACCCTTGCTACTCTTCTTCTGGTCTGATTTGCCTCGTGGTTGTTGTCCATGGTGTACATGGATGACTGTGTGTTCCCTGGCACATGTGACTGAACGATGCCAAGTGGAAACCACGCATGCGGGCTGCTAGGGAGAGCGGCAACATAGTGAGTCATTCATTACTGACAAGCACAAGGCAATTATTGATTCCAAATGTTGCACCCGGTTTGAAAGCTGACAAACCTTTTTGAAATTGTGGAAACATTTTCCTTTTGACAGCCGTTCTTTTATCCACATTTGGTTACAATAAGTATTTATTAATGTGTTTGGACGAAAATTTTGGATGCCATACTTTGACCTATTGGTTGGAAAATAATCCTGTGAACAACCGTCCAAGTGCATTTCAGGGTGCCACTTTTTCTGTTTTTCTCCAGCTGATAATACATAATGAAAAGCTTTATTTCTTCTTTTTTTCTTTTCTTTGTCACGAAAAATCCATGACAGAACCAAAACTGGGCACAGCATGCACCCCTCCCCACTCCTGAATCTCATTTGTGGAAGTCTTGGTCCCAGGGCTTATCTCAGAAAGAAGTCGGATGCTGGATCCCAGAAAAAAGAAGACTTATCTTACAAACAACCTCAGGGAGGCAGTTGACACCGGCCACATACTGTTGACGGTTACATAAACATTTGATTCCCTTTGTGTTCTGTCCTGCTGTCCTTCAAAACCGTTTGTGGGCCCCTTGTATGGCTCAGTGTGAAGGCTTTGAGTTTGAAGACGGACGAAAAAAAAAAACGGGTAAGCTTTTTAGATTAAATTGAAGCAGATTTACGTTGTACCCTTTTCATTACCCTTTTCATCAAGATTGCTGAGATAGCGCTGACCTTCACTTTGTGAATGAGTAAGGGTTACTCATTACAGCTGGGCGCCCCATCTTATTGACGCTCAGTCCATGCGCTTATCACACGATGGCGTCCCTCTCATTAAGATTCTTTCACGGCTCCTCTCCCTCTCTCGCATTCTCCACCTCTAAGACTCTTGGATACCACTGCCAAGTTCCCCCCCTGGTATGAAGTAGCTCAAGGCAGCCGCTGAAGCATTCAGACGGGCCATGTATCGGATAGGTGTAGATTAAGCTCCTTCATCATGGCATTCCCTGCGGGGGGGCCGCCGCATTCAAACATGCAGACGGGAGTTGATCTCCCCCTGCTTCTATCCAGTCTTTAATGCAGTGCCAGCCTGAGATTACTCCCCTGAAGGGGGGCAAAATCAGGGCTATGCGAGGGAGGTACGAGGGTGAGAGCCTTGTACCCTGATGGATTACTCCCTTTTCTCTCTCTAGCTCTCTGGGGAAGGTGGTCCGATCGTGAGTCCTGGCTTTGGCTAAGGGGTATGGAGATGATGGGCGGTGGGTGGAGAGAGTCCTGCCAGGATCTCCCCACTGACACTCCACATGTGAAAGGCCACGGTAGGCCAAATCTCTGCAGGACAGGCCATCAGTGAGCTGCCTTCTCCATAGGGGACGGGCTACCAGTGGGGGGGTTAGAGAGGTAGAGGGGCCAGGCAGCTCCTGGTCATGCGCCGCTTATATCACGGGGGTAAATTAAACCCAGTGGGGATTAAATGCAATCGTATAGGCTTTGCACCCCTCCTCGATATCACTGATTCTCAGGCACTTACCCGAAAGTCCTTTCCAATGAACGGGCTTATCTTAAACAAACCACGTTTGGCATACTGCAAAAGCTTCAGCTTTGTATCCCCAATACGGGAGGGATCTGATTAATGCTCATCGAAGGCAAACACAGAGCAAAACTCGCTTGACATTTTCACCATCCGAGGCTGATCTGGATCACAATATTATTCGGATGATGTCAGGTTGAGTGCTTCCCACGTCAAAGCCGATTAACTTTGTTCATTTTACTACTGCGTGCCAAACACAAGGCACATCTTTGTGAATAGGAAACACATGAAGGTCCTGCTGCTTCTTGTCATCCGATATCGTCTTCGCCTGCTTAGATGTCACGCAGGGGCAATCTGCTTAAACACGCAGTTGCAATAGCAGGTCGCTGGTGGTGGTGAGGTACTTGTTGTGTGTGTGTGTACACACACCTCATGAGAGGAGAGGAAACATCTAATCTCTGTGCAGGGAAAAAACATTCTTTGTTTTATCAAGATAAAGAGAATAAATTCTTCCTAAGGAGACAAATAAATACCGCTGGGAAAGGTCAAACGACATGGAGGGATAAGAGGAAAAAGGGACATTATTTTCAGTGATGATTGATGATGATCCTTCCTCCGAATCCTCTGGGCTCAGTGTGAGGAACGAATGAACAAGAGGTCTTGCGTATGAAGTGTGCAGTGTGTAAAAAACCCACTACCACACACGTATAACACGCACACACACATTTAAATGTTTTCAACTTCTTAATCACAGTCTCTCACCTATCACCAGTGAACTCGCCATTAACTTCCTGCTGTAGTTCTCTGGCAGCATTAGAGTTTAGCTTGTGTTAAATTGAGTAAAACTGTTGCAAAAACAATACCGACAAGGTGCGCTGAGCGGTAGTTTATAATGTTCAGGGAGGATTATTAATAGGGTAATCATTTGAAACATGTTGAATGACACGAGGTCAAGAGGGATAATCATTTTCCACTCATTTCCACATGGTGTCATTTCGTTTGAATGAGCACAAGATCCTCCATTATGCCTGTTTCTAAACCGGGCTCCTCTTAAAACGATTCACAATAAATGCCCCAGTGATTGCAGCTGTGTCTTTGCATAATGTCTTTGCTGGGTGTTTATTTTCTTTATTTTATTCAGCTCTCTCTCTGTGGGCCCTCTTGACCTTTTCTGTTTATTTCAAATCCTCTGGTGAGAGAGACATACAGGCATCACAACGAACGACCCCGCCTTGCATCGACAATATGGAAATTGTTATTCCGCAATGTGTTGAGCGATGATGCCGATGACTCATGTCTCACATGTGCAATGCATTTGTCACATGTGCAACACATTTTTCTCCCAGATTTAGCTAATTTATTTTCCGAGCCAACGAGCAATTAAGACAAGTACCATTAACTAAATCTGTCGCACTGCGTCCTATCTTGCGCACACACACACTCCCACACATCTCGACACATGCATACACACACACACATACAATATCCCATTCATTTAATTTGCACACTAGTTCCGTGACCTAATTTCAATCTTAGCACAATCATAAAACACCACATGTAGAATAGCAATGAGCAATGGGAAAAAAAAATGTTTTTTATCTCTTCCATATTTCATTATATTCTTTCAAACTGCAGGTCATTCTCATCACAAATCAAATCTCCTTCATTTAGCAAATCATTCGTATAATGTCACCCGCTTAATGATAACAATACAGGCATCGTGTTTTCCTCCTGAAATATTGCTCTCATCTCTCACACACAAACACAAGCACACACGTTCATGTACTTGTCATTCCATCCTGAGGATCTAGCATCGACAATTACAACTCAACCCTGACGCTAATAAGGCTGAGGAGACACTGACGGCATAACAGCCCCTGCACTCAGCGCTGCGTCCGTCGCCGGATGCCGCTGATAGATGTTTCCATTTAAATCGATGCAAAGTAAATCTCGGAGCAAACAAGACAGTCATAAACAGCCTAACCCCCCTGCAGAGATCTCATTTGCATTGAGCAGACAGGGAATTATTAACTTCCCCTTCAGGAAATCAACGCCCCCACCACCGACCACCTCCACCCCATCTCCCCCACCCACTTTCACCCCCACCAAGGGCACTAATGAACGAGAAGGAAAGGCAAACGCATAAAATACTGTATTTTCTATCCAACTGACCCTCTTCCTGCCCTACTGATGGATGGACACCCGGGATAGGAGCTGTGTCTTTATCAACACAACTCGTCTTGTGTTCATCTCCCTCAGGTGGTTTTAATAATTCTTAGTCTGCGTTATATAAAAGCTACATCTCCATTTAAATCTGCTGAGATGTAGGATTATCATTCATATTCAATTGAGCTATACTATGTTTCTATGTAAATCCAATTGTTATGTGGTCGTATCCCACATAACTCCATGCATGCATATATGAGGATTTAAATGAAATCAAAAACTATTACATAACATAAATATATGCATCCTTCCTGGAAAAAAAGTATAGGGTAAAGTATTTTATTTGTGTGAAATCCAAATATCTATGTAATGGTAACAACTTGTCATCCATATGACAAAGAGTGGAGTACAAAAACAAGGGACAGGACTTACACCCGGAGAGTCTTCCTTACTCCGAGTCGATGACAACGCAGACAAGCGAGGCTTAAAAGGCATTCCGCTCCGTCACCACGACGACAGCACAATTATTTCCACAGAAACATTACACACTTCCTGCTGTCGCTGCTAAAGCCATTAGCCCCGCTTTGGAAAGCGTTTACACACACACACACACACACGCACACACACACACACACACGCACACACACACACGCACACACACACACACACACACACAAACACACACACAGGTGGCTAAGTAACAAAGGAAGCCTGATGATTTGATCTAAGTGATCTGCAGTGACAAGTTCTATGGCGTTCACAGGCCTTCGGTGCCACAGGGTCACACAATGATCTTTAGGGGCCAATAATGAACTCCATGCAGGAAATGCATAATGTGCGCTTATTTTGGATAGGTTGACAGTCAGGCAGGTGTGGCCTGATGTTTCAGCTCACATAGAGAGAGTCCATTGTGCCCACTTCCTGTTGGGAAGGAATCCCATGGGTGGGCAGAGAGTAGGTATGCTCTTATCTTGGCAGCGCTGGAGGCACACACAGGAAGTGACCTCACTTTCGAAGCCACCCTGATAACACGCTTCCCCTCTCAAGCGCACACACACGCACGCACGCACACACACACACACACACACACACACACACACACACACACACACACACACACACACACACACACACACACACACACACACACAAGTGACTCTCCTCAGTTCGTATCAGGTCTGGATAATGATGAACTAAAAATTGTAACTCTTGTAATCCCTATATTCGGCACACAAGGAAAGCTGGTTTGATCAAACATTGTACAGTGGCTTAACAAATAACAACATTTACACAGCGAAGGGCAAAACAAACACCCACAGTATAAAAAATACTGCTTGTGCAGCTTTTTAACTGCTCTGTCATCAATAACGTTAAACATCATTTATTTTATGGGAAAAATCCACCCAGGTAAGCTTTTTTCTCTTCCAGTGTCTGGAAGTAAGAATGACACACGCCTGAGTCTCTTGGCCTGCAATAGAAAGTATTTTTTTCTTGTAGGTGAGTTTAAAAATGTCTTGGTCGGTAGCTGCCTTTGCTGCAACACTGGCACCATTGGCCGCAATGAAGTGAGGTGATAGATCCACCTTAAGGAAATTAAAAAGGCGGCCGTCATTGAAAAGAACACGCTGGATGTGGAATGTGCAGGTTCCCCATGGCACCCACAGGTTATCAACCCTGGTGTTGTGAGAGGATGTGTCCTCTATGTGAAAGCTGGCATCTGTCTTAGAGCAAGGCGGGAAAGGGAGGAAGAAAATTGACAAATACAAGTCAAAATAAAGTAACAAACACGGCCGGGCTGGAGAATAATCCCCTTCCTACGTTCAATGAGATTTTTTGTCTCGAGAAAAAAACTATAACCAAAGAGATATCCATCCAAACAAAATACTACTTTTTACCTTTTATATGCTGGACTTAACCAATATATACTACTGTGTCATATGTTTTTTTCTTAAACGCAGATGACTGTGCTTTACATATTTATACCTATTGTACTTATTACTACTACTCACAAATAATAAAATGTGTTTGTTTTAGGGCCTCCTTTGTAACAGGTCCATCTTGTGAGAAACAATGCAACCATCTTACTTAAATTAGGCGAGGACGACTGATGTCCACATGAAAGAAAGTGTAATGGACACCTAAACAGCATCCAGATGGGTTGTTCCACTGACTCAGCTGTCCATGCACACATCACATGCACATCACCTGAAAAAAAAAAGAACACAAACCACGTAAAACTGTTGGATAGTCCTCCCTTTTTATTAAATGTCCGGTCCCACCAAGTCACAAACAGAGTGTTGAGGATAACCAAATTGAATCTATTCCATCCCATTACAGAAAAATAAATAAATAAAGAAAGATAATTACATCTGTCATACAATCTTCTACGAGGATTCTCTCGACCCCTCGCTGCGGCGCAGTCTGATTGGCAGGCACAGGGTTCGACACCCATCTGCCATGGTGGAAGAAGCTGCGCGGTTGCTGGCGCTAACCTTTTGCCCGTCTCCTTGCGAACACCGCGTTTCCATGACAACACGCATCTGAGTAGCGAGTGTCTTTATTGGAAGTGACATATTAATAAACAGCAGTGCACCCCCCCCCCTCCCCATGCCCGCAAGGATCCGTAATCACACCTCAATTAGTTTTTTCTTCCCTCCCCCCCCACCCCCCACCTACCCCCAATCTTTCTCCATCTTCCTTGTTTTCTCGACTCCGAGAGTATTTCATAATGCCGTGTTAGTACAGTCTGGTGGAGAAGACATGATATCTTAACCCCCCCACACACACTCGCACACAAACACACACTTGGCCTATAACTCTTCCACTGCGATACGGTGGAGCATTTTATTTGGTAGAGTCAGGGCCGGTGTTTAATATGGTCTAAATGATTGTGTTATGTGTTGGATATGATAGATGACAGTTGATTAACAAATAGAGGAATCCGCATCAGTCCGACAGGCTGTTTGCTCTGAGAAAATAGCTCCTGACGAGCCATATTAACGGCGGCCTCTTCAATCATTTTCCTAGTTCATATTCTAACTGTGTACTATGGATTACTAATACTTCTCTTGTAATAAATTCCATTCCATCCTTCCTGAAGAGCATTTCCAGTGTTACTTTACTGAGATTAATGGATAGTTATTTTTCTGTGGTTCCCATGTCAAGTACATTTTTTGTTATTGTTTATTCATTTATCTATTTTAATCGATAAACGGATACTGTATGTTAGTTTTATATGAAACACCAAGGCTATAAAAAAAAATAAAGACACTCAGTGTTTTGTGTTTGGTGTTAGCATCATCTCAAATACAGCCTAGTTTGATACCCTCACAACGAACAAAGTTGGGCCTTTTGACTGACTAAATAAATAATTAAAGTTATTTTTTGATTTCATTGATGCTTTTTAAGACATTTATCAGGACTGCTCTGCTCACCATTTAATCAGCATGGTTTGAAACTTGGCGTTTAATGTTTGAATATGCTTTTAAGGACCAAAGAAAATAACTGGTCGACCATTTTTGTTATCGCTGTTTTGAAGTAGCAGCAGCAGTTTTTGATTGATGTAGGACTTTTCTTTTAAAAAACAACGTGGTCATTAATTTGAAAAAAATGTTCTCTTCCTCTCATTCATTTAAATTGATCAATTTCTCTTGCTGTTTGTTTTTTAAAAGATGGCCCATACTGTTCGCAATAATAAATATGGTGGTTTTTGAAGAATTGACTGTTTGGGATCACTGTTCAAAACCAATACAAACACACACACACACACAGACACACACACGCCTATTCAGGCACGCACAAACACACACACACACACACACACACCTACAAACACACACACACACACACACACACACACACACACACACACACACACACACACACACACATATGTTATTATTCCCAGGGGTCTTTTATTTTCTGTGCTTTGAGCTGCCTGTAAAATAGTGAAAACAATATAAAAACAGAAGCTAATTGTGACCTGTAGGGATGGCTGGAAGGTGAAGTGAGAGAGAATGGCCACATTGTGTGGGAACAATCCCTGACAAACACGGCCAATGGCATAAAAGCAGGAAGTGGGCATTGCCGGCGAGCATAAACACTCTTGTAGTTCCTGTGCTCTGTAGTTGTGACAGACCTGTTTAGAGGCAGAGACAGGCCTGCTGAGAGACAGGCCTTCTATGTTCACTTCACCTCTCCCCTGTACACTGCTAGCAACAATAACAACAACAATGACACTTCCTTGCACATTAAAAGCACCATGTGTGTGTGTGTGTGTGTGTGTGTGGGTGTGTGTGTGTGTGTGTGTGTGTGTGTGTGTGTGTGTGTGTGTGTGTGTGTGTGTGGGCTACTGTGCATGCGTGTACACATTACAGACTCACGCGCCAGTCATGGTGATAAATTGCATGATAAATGATAAATTCAATTCAGAATGGACCTTGTTTCAATATTATTTTTATTTTCATTTCTATAGTGTTTGCATACATCCGTTTTTATATTATAATATTTTATGTATTTCCATTTCTAATTATCATACACGCCAAATAAATATCCCTATTTTTATCATTCCTGTAAGAGCTGAAGTGGAGAGGACGCAGGTATAGGAGGCTGTTTACCGAGCTGAAATAAGACTGTATTCTTTGTATTTATGTAAAGACAGCATCGGCTAAGATGATTCAGAGGAAAATGATATCCTGCGAATGAGTGGTCTAGGAGGAGGGTGAGTGCGGACAGGAGAATGCTTGTCCTGCAATACCTGCTTTGTTTCCAAAACATGGCCAACCGAAAACATGGTTGTTTTGAAAACCAGGAGTCTCAGCTGCGTTTTGTGTAATGATAGAGTGTCTGGTCTCCTTCAACAACTGCTTCAAATATATTTTTTTGTTCGTTTTTTTGTTTGAACTTGTTCAGAGATATTGGAACACACCACTCCCAGACAAAGAGTATAGAGCAGTCGGGAGTTGCTCATCACACTATGTGAGAAGTGATCTTAAAGTCCCATATTATACAACCAGGTGTGAGTTTGATTAGCCATTACGAGCCGTTTTGAAAAGCCGTTTTGTAATGCCTAGTGCCATTACAAGTGGCCGTGTCCACCAAGATGTTTGATGGATAGATGAGCAACGTTTGCTAAAGACCATTTTCAAACGGCTTGTAATGGCTAATCACAATCACACCTGAGGCCCTATTTTAATGGTCTAAAACGCAAGTGAGAAGCGCAAAACGCAAGTAGCTTTGTGAACGTTTCTATGGCGATGTTGCTATTTTACTGGCAGATAAATGACTCTTGCGCCCGGCACAAATCTAAAAAGGTTTGGTCTGAAGTAGACTAATTACCCGTAGATGTGGTTTGGGCGTAACGTGCAATAAACCAATGAGAGTGCCAGCTCCCATCCCCTTCAGAGCCATGAGCGCATTTGAATCTGACGAGTTGATATTTTGACAGCGCGTTTGCAGTCTCCGGTGAGACAGATGCATGACAACATGCATTTCAAACTTCAAATGGCTCCGTTTATGGCCAATTAATATGGCCTAATTCACACATGGAATAGCGTTTTCTTCAACAACTTCAGAAATACTGAGTCCTTAAATAAATTTTGACAAAGTAAACTTAACACACATATGATATGCGTTAACTGTGGTTCTATTTAATGATATACTCAATACATTAACAAACATCGTTTCTTACCAGTATTGTATGCATTATCGTTATTGACTTGTGTTCCTAATATGCATCTGTCCCCCTGTTATTATACATTGCCATGGACTGCATTATGCGTTACGTGTTTAGTTTGCGTGATGGACGCACACACGCGTGCCTTCTTTTACACATACACACACGGTCGCCCGCATTCATTCATTCTTTTTAACACTCACTCGCTGCTCACAATGTTTTCTCACGATCAAATACTCATCAATCCTAAAAGTTATGGGCTTGTACACAATGTCTGTGTCAAGAAAATATGTGTTTGCTGCACGTGTTGGCAGATGCATTGATTTAAAAGTACAAATTACCGCTGTATCAGCTGTTCTTTCCCAAATAATTTACCAAGAATGTGTGGCTGGGTAGAAGCAAAGTGTATGCTCGAGGTGCACAAGCAACATTATGTATGCGCCCTTAAAATAGCATCTGAACAACGCGCCACTGCCTTTAAACCAGGTATTTCCTGGTTTGTGGCGGAATTTTTTTCTGAAACTGCAAAATAGCACCAGGGAATGTTTGCGCCAGAACACGCCTCCTCCTTTCGCCGAACCACCCCTTGGGGTGCAAGATCCTTCCCTAATTTACCGACGCGTGGCGGTGGAGGGAAAAGAACGCTCTGCGCCAGTTGCAAACTAGCAACGACACATGCGTCAGTGTAGAAAGACAATTGCGCTGGATGCAAGATAGGGACCCCGGTGTTATAATATGGGACCTGTAAATATTTTCCATCTGATAGAACACTGTCACATATTCCTATTGAACATAGACATAGTGAATCATTCATCGGCGCTCCAACAATAGACAAACCTTTTTTGTTGGTCTTCCTTTGTGTCATATGCTCTTGCTGGCTGTATAGCTCTGTTACGATGTACCTGTCATTGCTACCTAGTTAAGTGTTTTTTTCTGCAATACTTTATCAGGCTCCCCCTTCCTTAGAGTGCCTTTTATAAATTGGTCAGCTCGGTATCATACAGTGCAGAGCTGTCAGAGATGGCTCGCTCCACATGGGGGGTTGGGGGGGGGGGGGGGGTTCTTATAAGAAACTGCCACAGCGGGACAACCTCTTAAAAAAACTAAAGTTTGACACAACAAATCAAACCTTTGTTTATTTCTTTATCAGAGAGCTGTAGATTTCTGTATCCCACAACCAGAAATAGCACACAGGCCTGACAGTGGTTTAGTTCTGATTTGTATCAGATGTATCACTGATCTGTTGCTTTTAACGTAACCGCTGAGAGGGAATGTGTACACGAACACACAAACACAAACGTACACGAATAATAATTGCATGAATAAAGCACCGTTCAAAACTTGTGTTACAAAACACTATACATGTTAACAACATACAGACAGAACCATAGGACTAAAATACATTATCCATCCTCTCTCTCCAACACGTCTTCCTGCCAGCCCCGGGTAATCGACCACAGATCAGATTCAAACAGGCTTCGAGCAATGCCACCGGACAGCGCTGTTGACCTCTTCACTCAATTATGCGGGGCTGCTGCCTACTTCCATCCCAGGGACCCAAAGTTGCTCGGTAAGGGTCGGCTGTCAACGGTGCTCATGCTAAAGGTACAGTGTGATCTGCACAGATCACACAGTGAAGAGATACAGGAGAGGCCTTCAGGCTCATTAATTACAGCATGTATTCCGCTAGTGCTCACCGTAGCTTCTCCATACTGTCAGCTCCAGACAGGAAGCCTACAATAGAGCCTTTTCAGGGGAGTCATCGTAGAACCCAGTTTTGCTCTTAACACTAATTATGGGTCTACTCCTTTTATGTACCAGGGCACTAAACTCTACTAAACACACTCGTTTATTAGTTATTAAAGACTCGACTAGTGAAGATGAGACTAATGCCGTCATACATTTGGATGGTACACCGATACGTGCAAGTTGTAAGTTGCAAATCTCCCAGCTTTCTTGCGGCACTTCACTGAGGCCCGCCCCCTTTTGGGCGAAGTATCTCGTCGCTTTGAAAGTAGAACGAGTTCAGTGAGGCTGAACGTACTACTCGTCAACAAAAATGGCTGCAGCCGTAAAGAGATTTATATTTTTATGTATTTGTATCACGTTTGTCATTTTAATGTTGATTTTAAATGTTTTTACACACTTGATTTCATTGCTACTTTATGCCGGTCACCGCTGTATGCATTGCACGGTCTTGCTGTGCGTGCAATACAATGTAAAGTTGTGCGTTGTTTGTTTTCAAGCTGGTTTGCTAAAGAGGCTAATGTAGCTAACAATACCATTGACTAGCCAATGAGAAACGAGAAATATACTACGACCAAAAGGAGACGTGCCTCCGCAAATTCTGCAAGAAAGCTGGGAGATTTGCAACTTACGACTGCCATGTACCAACGTACCATCCAAATGGATTACAGCGTAATTCTCATGCCCTGCTACATGGAGGTAGCAGACCCATAATTAATGTTATGAGCGACACCTGTGGCTTTGAAAGGTGTCTATTGTAGTCTGTTGAGTTTGGAATGTCAACATTTATAAAAGCTTATGCCTTGTAATCACTTTGGTCCAAAGCCTCTGCCTTATGCATAATGCAGTCAGTGTAAAGCCCTTACTCTAGTATAAATGTGTTGAATTCTGAACGAATCTGTCGATCAACCATCTGATGAAACTCAGGTTGTATTGGGAATGTAACACATGAATAAAAACAACATCAGGTCAACAAATGGAACCAGACTTGAAAGCATCAAGGCCTAAAAGTCAAGGTGCACACACACACACACACACACACACACACACATACACACACACACACACCCCCATTCAACAAATGGCAGTTTAGTGTGTGTCAAACTCTATGCTGGAGGAGAGCGGTGTGTGCACAGGAGCACTGCTGTCCTGGAGGTAAAGATGGTTTTGTGCTGCAAGGCCGATATGCCAGGGGCCCCTAGCATTGGTCACGAGCATAGTTGCCCCGAGCAGCCTCACACACTTCCCAAAGGGCCTGCCGTGTGTATCGGGTGTGTTTGTACCGCTGAATTGCTCCTCTCCTAGTAGTGGAACCACACTGGTTTCAAAGATCACAGGCAGGGCCCATTAACACTGTGGTGTTAGGGACCCGGAGGCGTTCCCTGTCTGGTCTTCTGGAGGCTCTGCAATAAAACACTGTCAGTGTGGGGACCCACAGAGACCCAAACAAACACCCACACACACACACACTTACGCACACACATGCACTAACGCACACATATAAACACACACATGCATGCACACACACACACACACACAAACACACACACATGAACACACGCGTGCACAAACACACACACACACACACACACACACACATACTCATATGCACAAATATAAACAAACACACACATACACACGCATGCAACAAAACAAATACACACACAAGCACACATACACACACACACACACACATGCACAAACACACACATACACACACAAGCACAAACACACACACACACACACATGCACAAACACACACACACACACACACACACACACACACACACATACACACACATTAGACTATTTCCTTGTGACTTCACTGTCTGCTTACCATACCCACTAAAAAATCAAAATCAAAAAAACCCTCTCTCACAAACCTCTCACATCTTCCGAGTTGCCATAGAAATAAGAAACCCTATTTCAGCAATCGGGGAGATCAAACATATCTGGCAGATTGTCAGGTGTAGGCAACACCCCGAGCACCACACCTCCTTCATGTCCTCTTTTTTCAGTATCAGAATCCTCACCTCGCTGTCAGCTGCTGGTTTCATCTGCACTTCCCCCTGTAGTTTCCCGCTAACATTAGTGTCTGGGGATGGGCTGACGTGCCAGACGGCAGCCAGGAGAACGGCTCCTCTCCAGCACCTGGCCCTCGCTTTGCTGCCTTTTCTCGTCCCTATCAAACACTTTCTGAGCACCTGATCTTCACACGCTCACTATATGTACACCCCCCCCGCCCAACCCTGCATACAGATGCCATTTTGGAACATAAATATATGGCTATTTTTTGTGCATTGAGAGTGGAGTGATAGTAACGTGTCTTGAATGCCAGAGGGAATTTCATGTATTATACGAACGCAGGTCGGAATTGAACTTGGTTAAATTCCTCTCATTTTTATCCATTTGGACCACATAAGTAGGAACCCCATTAGATGCCTTTCATTGTAAAGAAGACGGACGCAGTTAAGTGGTGGTAATGCAAAGACATAGTATACTGTAAGTCATTCTAGTTCGCCCTGTTTAAGTAAGAAAAGGGAAAAGGTTAAATTTACCATTGTCTGGCCACTCTGCCATCCATCAGCAGCTCCTGTTGAGGTGCCCTTGAGCAACACAGTTAATCTCCAACTGTTCCAGTGGCACTGATGAATGGCCAACAGTGAGCTACCTTGCTTGTACTTGGCAGTACCCAGATGAGACCTGGTGAAAGTATATCAATGTCAAGAGGGGATTCTTACATGATGAATGCCCGTGGTCCACCGTCAAATATATATTTGGTTTGAATTATACCTACATTGTTTTGAGTGAAGCATTGTTTCATACTTATGAGCTATACCATTGATGTGTGTGGGTTTGGTAGGGCCAAAGGTTTTCTCTAAAATAGTAATACTATTATTAATATTATAAGAGGTAGGGCTGATCGGTTTTCCTTTTTTACTGTCCAACCTACCATAAGAAAAGGACGATACAGAAACTAATTGTAATGTATTTGCCTAATTAAATAAATCTCATATGCTGACATATGCAATTACTTAATTGATGCACTGTGCTTTCTGATGAACATGTAGACTAAACCTCTTCTGGTCGTTTTTCATGAATAACAATCAGTCTATAATTCAATGCCGAAATCAAGCTCTCTTGTTAACAAAAAGACAATCAAGACACAGATTCGAATATACAATAATTTATAACTCTATAATAGGCTTTTTAGCTTCAAATTCTAACATTTAGAGAAGATACCACGCCCAAATGATTATTATGACGTTCAATCAATAGAGCACAGATTTGTATAAAAAAAAAACCAATGCACAACCACAAGTGTCAGAGAACCCTATGAGTATTTACTTAGTTACTGGTCAGACACTCATATTTACATTTACATTTACATTTAGGGCATTTAGCAGACGCTTTTATCCAAAGCGACTTACAATAAATGCATTTGTTACAATAAGTACATTTGTCATAAGAAGTGAAACAATATATCGCTGTCGGTACAGTAAAGACGTTCATAGAACCAAGTGCAAGTATTACAATCGCTAGGCTAACCCATTCCCTGTGTAAAGCAGCGATAGCAGCTACTGTAGATGCTACACAATTAAGTACCTTGAATAACTGCAATGTACAAGTGCCAGGACGTACAACATTCAATGGTGGCTGTGCATTGGTTTCTATGCAGAGTCGAGATGAACTCTGAACAGGTGAGTTTTGAGTCTTTTGCGAGGCTGGTGAGCGACTCTGCGGTCCTGACATCGGTAGGGAGTTCGTTCCACCACTGAGGTCCCAAAACAGAGAAAAGTTGTGACTTTGCTGATCGACCTTTGCTTGCTCTTAGCGATGGCGGTACCAGACGTCCAGCAGAGGTAGTTGAGCGGAGGGATCGAGCTGGGGTGTGTGGCTTTACTAATGCTTGGAGGTAGGCAGGGGCAGTTCCATCGACTGCCTTGTATGCCAGTACCATCATCTTGAATCTGATGCGAGCTATTACAGGGAGCCAGTGGAGGTCTCGGAAGAGGGGGGTTACATGGGAGAACTTTGGTAGGTTGAACACGAGGCGCGCTGCCGCATTCTGGATGCGCTGCAAGGGGTTACTCGAAGAGGCAGGGAGTCCTGCCAGGAGCGAGTTGCAGTAGTCGAGGCGGGAGATGACCAGTGATTGGACTAGAAGCTGAGCTGCTTCCCTTGTGAGGAAGGGCCGGATCCTGCGGATGTTGTAAAGTGCAAATCTGCAGAACCGGGCCACCGCAGTGATGTTTGCGGTTCAGCACAACTGATTGTCCAACACTACACAAAGGTTTTTGGCAGTTGGAGAAGGAGATACAGTGATGTTCTCAACAGTGACCAGTAAGTCCATGTGTGGGCAATCTTTCCCTGGTATTAGGAGGAGCTCAGTCTTGTTGAGGTTAAGCCTCAGGTGATGGGCAGCTGTCCAGGTGCTGACTTCTGCCAGACATTCAGATATGCGTGTTGCAATCAGGGCTTTGTCAGATGAGGGAAAGGAGAGAAATAGTGTCGTCAGCATAGCAGTGATAGGAAAAGTCGTGGGATGTAATTACAGAGCCCAGAGATCTGGTGTAGAGGGAGAACAGAAGAGGCCCCAGCACCGAGCCTTGAGGGACACCTGTATCAAGCGTGCAAGGTTTGGACAAGGAGCCATTCCATGTTACCTGATAAGTGCGATTCATCAGGTAGGACGTGAACCAGGAAAGGGCAGATTCAGCTATGCCAAGCTCGGCGAGAGTGGCGAGGAGGATCTGGTGGTTCACAGTGTCAAATGCTGCAGACAAGTCAAGGAGAATGAGAACCGATGAGAGGGACGAGGCTCTGGCCACCCGGAGGGACTCAGTCACCGCGAGGAGAGCCGTCTCAGTGGAGTGTGCTTTTTTGAAGCCTGACTGGTGAGGGTCAAGCAGGTTGCTAGATGAGAGATAGGAGGACAGTTGGTTAGCGACGGCACGTTCCAATGTTTTAGAGAAGAATGAAAGAAGAGATACCGGTCTGTAATTCTGGACGTCAGCGGTATCGAGCGTTGGTTTTTTGAGGAGAGGCTTTATTCTGGCAGTCTTGAAAGACGTTGGAACAATGCCAGAAGTGAGGGAGGAGTTAATAAGTGCGGTTAGAAATGGCAGGATGTCGTTTGACACAGCCTGGAGGAGGGAGGAAGGGATAGTGTCAAGGGGGCAGGTGGTGGCATGGTTAGATGTTATAATTTTGTTGACCTCGTCTGAGGTGAGAGGGATGAATTGGGTAAAGACAGAGGTGGGGGTCGGGGGAGGGAGGATGGTGGCAGTGATAAAAGAGGAGCTAATGTCCTTTACTTTCTGGGTAAAGTAGGTAACAAAGTCATCAGCAGTGAGGCAGGAAGGAGGAGGAGGGGAGGGAGGGTTGAGGAGGGAAGAGAACAAGGACAACAGTTTCCTGGGGTTTGAGGCGGAGGAGTTAATTTTGGTCCGGTAGAAGGCAGATTTGGCTGTTGACACAGTGGAGGTGAAACCTGAGAGAAGGAGATAGTGAGATAGATCATTAGGACAGTCTGATTTCTTCCATTTCCTCTCAGCTGCCAGCAACTCTGCTCTATGGGTCCGCAGAGATTCAGACAGCCAAGGAGGGGGGGGTGAAGATCGTGCCGGTCTGGAGTGGAAGGGACAGAGGGAGTTCAAAGAGGAGGAGAGGGAGGATAGCAGGGTGTCAGAGGAATCCTCTGTGGATAGTTGAGAGAATTGTTCAATAGAATGTAGTGAAGACAGAACAGTTGAGGCAAACGTAGAGGGAGAGAGAGTTTTGAGGTTGCGGCGGGTGGTGACAATGTGGGGACTAGAAAGGAGGGGGGGAGAGGACTTTAAGGGGAGAGAAAAAGCAACAAAATGATGGTCAGACACGGGGAGTGGGGTAACAGAGAGAGCAGAGGTGCCACAGGACCTTTTGAATATCAGGTCAAGCTGGTTCCATGCCCTGTGTGTGGGAGGAGAAGGGGATAGTGTTAAGTCAAAGGTGGCAAAAAAGTTGGTTAATTCAGGTGAGTGCAACTTCTCTGGCAGGATGTTAAAGTCGCCAAGTATAACGAGTGGTGTGCCATTTTCAGGAAAGCAGCTGAGAAGGGCATCCATTTCGTCATAGAAGTCACGAAGGGGACCAGGGGGACGGTAGATTACCACAATGAAGAGATTAATAGGAAGGGTGACAGTGACAGCGTGGAGTTCAAATGCAGATCTGGCCAAGTGTTCTAGTGGAAGGACCTGATAGGTCCACAACGGAGAGATGAGGAGTCCGGTCCCTCCTCCTCGCCCCGAAGGTCTAGGGGTGTGTGAGAAAGAGTAAACAGTAGAAAGGGCAGCAGGAGTGGCAGAGTTCTCTGGAGTGATCCAGGTCTCTGTCAGGGCCAGGAAATGGAGGGTATTGAGGGACGCGTAGGCCGAAATAGAGTCTGCCTTTTTGACCGCTGACTGGCAATTCCAGAGTCCTCCCATCACTTCAAGGTCAGTGATGGCGAGGGTGGGTAAATGGCATAGATTGGATGGGTTGCGACGCCGAGCAGAGGATCTATTGCGGCGTCGTCTACGAGTAGAGATTCTAACAATAATTGAATTACGACACATAGCTACTATACCGTGGCCTCTAAGGTCTTCCTCGAGGGACTCCCACAGAGAGACTCCTTTGGTCTTTGTTTCCTGGGTCTTGACTCCCACAGAGAGACTCCTTCGGTCTTTGTTTCCCGGGTCTTGACTCCCACAGAGAAACTCCTTCGGTCTTTGTTTCCTGGGTCTTCGTTTGCTGGGTCCTGACGCTAAAGCTGACGCTGCTAACACTTAGCCTTTAAATGCACATGGTAGCTCAGGCAGCCTTAGCTCCGCCCAGTCAATCAAGCCTATTGTTCACACCTTGTGACCGAAACTACACTCAACGACCTTACTATCAACAACAACACAGCAAAAACCAACACTGCAGGTACTAGGGTTAAAGTTAGTACAACCAATTGCAATGCCAAACACTATAATTCTTAGCTTCAAGACTCACCACAGCTAGATATGAGACGACCTTCTTAAAGACAAAATGTAATGTAACTTGTAATGTAACTAACTCATATCCAAAGTGACTTACAGTTGTAACAGATAGGTAGGGGTTAGGCCTCAAGCTCTATGCCTTAACAATTGCTACCTCCTCCTTAATGACTTGTCCCTGTATCCACTTTTTAACCCCATATTTTTATTAATGATCTGTGTCTGCATTCACTGTCTAACCCTTACCTGCTTCTTCAGTTCCTGTGTCTGTATTCACTGTCTTACCATTACCTGCTCCTTAAAGACCTGTCTCCTTAGTCACTGTCTAACCCCTACATTTACCTTAATGACCTGTTTCTGTATTCACTGTCTCACCCGTATCTGCTCCTTAATGACCTGTCTCTTTATCCACTGTCCAACCTTACTTGCTCCTTAATGAACAGTCCCTGTCTTACTCGTGTCTTCTCCTTAATGACCTGTCTCTGGAACCACTTTCTAACCCCTACCTGCTCCCTACAGAGTTGTGAGCCAGGTTTGGGTGCACTGTATAAGACAACTTGCCCATGCCTTGATGAGTGAGAATGAGGAGTGTGTGCTGTGAATATCAAAAAGCTGAAGGGTGCAGTGTGTGCTTTCTATCATCAGTCTCCCTGGTGTAAATAATCTCTGACCTTTGCAAAGAAAGAAAAGCCTAGATACGGAAAAGAGAAACAAAAAGGGAATCAAGAGCAGTTACGTGGAGCTCTTGGACTGGAGTGCCAGTCAATCCCCCCATCACGGGCTATTCAGATGTTAACAGAGAAGGCCCTGATAACATGGTGTCACATTATCAGAGGAGTCGTCTGTCTCTTCTCAACCGACCTAGGGGTCTTTGTGCTGCACGCGCTGTCGCTTCCAAATGCGCAATCACCCTCTTCCTATTCATAATCAGGCCCATTCTGTCACTCAAAGGATTGCAAGATATCTTTTATTTGTCTATCTTTCTCCCGTTTTAGCGTCTATTGACGAACTCCGGGAGTTAAACACTGCCCTGGAAGCCCCGGAAAACGGTTAAAGCCGGGACCTGTATGCACAATGTGCAGGCTTTATCTTCATGTTTTGACACAATCCCAAGTCCCATGGCATGATTCAGATATTATATCATATCTGTTGCCAAAATCTATGCTGTATCTATCCATCCATCCTCCGACTAATCTCTTATATGAATGCTCCCATCAATCCTGGTGGTACTTCTAAGAAGACAGTTGCAGGCATCTTCCTTTGGGAGGACCCTGTGTTAGAGGAGAGTGAGACAGAGAGAGGGGACGGGAGACAGAGAAAGCGAAAGAGTGAGATAGAAGGGTGGTCGCGATTCTGAAAGGGAGGACATGTAAGACGATACGAGTGAGTGAGACAGAGAGAGAAAAAGATATCTGAATAAGTCATTTCCATTCTGTCTATTCTACTTTTACAGCAT
This sequence comes from Pollachius pollachius, assembly GCF_949987615.1. NCBI lineage: Eukaryota > Metazoa > Chordata > Actinopteri > Gadiformes > Gadidae > Pollachius > Pollachius pollachius. Next base: position 33,205,580 of record NC_136936.1, read on the forward strand.
TGTTGAAGTAACTACTGTTACTTCAACAATGGCAACCCTCCATTATTTTAACACATTTAAAGAATGGATATTATTCTGGAAACACTCACTCACTCACTCACTCACTCACTCAATTATTTACTAATCAAGGCCTTTGGTCGAGAACCTGAAAACGTATTTAGCCTACTTGGCCTGCAAGAAAACCACACAATAACAACACTATCTTTAGCCTTCAGAAGCCCTTGAGGTGGGTGTAATTTATGGGAGGCTGAGGACTGACGTGAGAAAGACGGACCCCCCCCCCCGCCCTTTAGGAGAATGGGCTTGTGGATTCTCGACAAAAGTAAGTAGCCAAGCGTACCTCCAGCACACCGTAACCCTGACCCTCAACCACATTCAGCCAAGCATTCCATCCTGGAGAAAACACACAACCTTAGAATGTGCAGCTTTTTTTAGATTCCTGTCCTTTGTTTCGATTGACCGACCTTTGTTTGTTTGCATGGGGCAGGAACGTTTTGGATCGTGGTTGGGGACTCCCTGTCGAAGCGGGGCTGGATTTGTGTGGCAAAAGTCCACATTCTACCTGTAGACATCCTGGAGCAAGGTGTTCTTCCCCCCCTAAGAGCAGTCTAATATATTAAAAAAATACGCTTTTAGTTTAGCTTTGGATGGAAGTGTGTGCTTTGTTCATCAGTCCTTTTAATCGTTCGCTTTTTTTTTCAATGAAAACTATCCACGATTATTATTATTGTGCTGGAGTCTCAATGTATATGAACAACTGGTATGATCTAAATAAACACACACACACACAGGCATAACATATAAAAAAAACATTAACCCGAAAAAAAACATTTTGGTTGTGTCACATTCTGTTTATCCCACTGGAAGAAGAGGAGCATGCATGTGTGCGTACATAAAAAAATAGGAAACCTGAGGCGTCGAGGCTCAGGCGTGGGGGTCTTTAGCAGCAGAGGAATCGCAGCGACCTCATCACGGAGACACATTATAAAGATCATGTGAGTGGGCTGAGCAAATGTCACCGTGTGGCAGGGGAGTTCTCCCACGATGAACCTGTTTCAACCAGACACCGCCGCTGCATAGATCTATCAGCGTGTGTGTGTGTGAGGAGAGAGAAAGAAAGAGAGAGAGAGAGAGAGAGAGAGAGAGAGAGAGAGAGAGAGAGAGAGAGAGAGAGAGAGAGAGAGAGAGAGAGAGAGAGAGAGAGATGGGAATGTCAAAACCAAAGGATCTTTGAGACGATTTGGAGGATGAAGATGATCCAAAACACTCAATAGTGGCATCACAGAGAAGCGGATCTGAGATGCTTTTGCGGATTTATAACGACATATTTCCTTTGAAATCCTTCTGTCACAGGACAGTTTTGTCTTATCATTGTCCTAAAAACAAAACACATGTGTAATCCTGGTGTGATTGTCCCGAGACAGTTAAACCAACACCAGGAATAATACATTGTGATACTAACCACCCTTGCTTGCTCCTTTTTGTATTGTTTGAATAGAGTGGAATAACACAATCCTTCTTTCATGCACAAATCCTCACTGAAGCAGACATATACAAACCGATGCACATGCCCACACACACACACACACAGACACACACACACACACACACACACACACACACACACACACACACACAGACACACACAGACACACACAGACACACACACACACACACACACACACAGACACACACACACACACACACACACACACACACACACACACACACACACACACACACACACATCAAATCAAGGTAGGCAGGTGAACACAAGAGAGGACCTACTTCTACTTCATAATAGACCCCGGAGCTATTAAAATAATGTATATGTATGTGCACCAACCTCTGAGGCTGGAGCAGCACCTCTGTGACTGAGACAGGAGTGGCGGTTGTGGGGGTGAAAGGGGTGAGACGGGTGAGGAAAGAGTGGGCGTCGAATCAGACAGGGGAGAAAGGGGTTGTGGTAGACGGGGGTGGGCGCCTAAGCTGAGAATGGTCTTCCAGCGTGGGAGGAAATGAGTTAGTGAGCCGTGCTATGCTAAGTCACTACTCCTTGCGTGGAGGTGAATGTAAATATGTCCCAGCGTTGCACTAGCCCGCGGGTCAGAGCTCTAGCTAAAGCGCGCCGCCGCCGCAAAGGGAGTCTACATTATGCCGTCTGTCAGTCCATAAGAAACTGAGCACTTTGAAAAGCTTTGGTGATTATTAGGCAAACCCAACGAATAGTAATAATTTGGGGGTGTAGGCTGGGCCGCCAGGGAGTGATTCAAAATGTTGAACCCTTTCAGAACCCCCCAACCCCCCAATTAAAAGAACCCAAACCTAAAACAAAATCAAAAAAGAAAAAGAAAGAAAAAACGACTTAAAGGACGTAATGTGTCTCCATGGAGAAGAGATAATGGCGCGTGTCAACAAGCCGGGTTGTCTGGGCCTGCTGGAGTGTTTACCATGTACTGCGGTGGTGTATATGTAATTAATGTGGGACAGGGTTTTGGCAACACAACATGTTGGAGCTGCCAGAACTTGGGCTTTAGAGCTTTAGAGCAGAAGCACCACAATTAAAACCAAAAACTAAAAGTATTTATCATGGAGAAACAGCTGCTGAAGAAAGGTGACAACTCAGTTTGTATATTTCTTGTGGGTGTTGGTGGTTTAAGCCTGTGCAATTACACACTTTCACGCTGTGTTCTGAAGGGTTTCTCTCATCATTAGCTAATGCTGATGGTGGTTAATGTTTGAAGAGAAGGAGTTCATTCTCTATGTACAGATCCTCATCCCTTGTCATACAACCCTGTTGCTTGACGCATTGCCGGGAACTTTCTGTATTTAATTATTATTTTAGGGAGGAAGAAAGGTCACTTTACCAAAGTGATGTTGGTTTGATTTCAGAATACACACTTAATATTGTTATTATTGTCCTGCTGATTATTCTTTTTCTAATTCTTAATAATAATGCTAATATTTCAAAAGATATATTGTGTATATTTGTGTATATTTTATCATACACACAATACATTTATAAAATACATGTAGAATCATTCTGAAATGAAATCAAACTGAAAGATTAACCATATACAATTCACATATTTTAAACAGCATAACACAGGACACACAAACAGCACAAGCAACTTTGCAGGGCAGCACACATGTGGTCGGGCTAAGCGTATAAACGCCGGGCAACTCAAGGGGAAGGAGAGGTATGGTGCGCAGCTTTGCTCCAGATGAGCCATTATTAAGTATTTATAGTGTCAGGCGGGCTTCATGGCCCAGACCACCGGTGACAAATCACTCACACACAATAACCCCCCTCCATCTCCTCTCTCTCTCTCTCTCTCTCTCTCTCTCTCTCTCACTCCACCTTCCCACCCTCCTTCATATCCTAAGAGGAGGGTATAGCCATGAGGGGTCCAAACAGCATCACCTTAGCCAGTTGCACGCAGTCAGAATCAGCACTATTGGAGCCGACCTGGCGTGGGAGCAGACTCTGCGTGCCGAGGCTCAACCCATGACCTGTTTACACACAGGTCGTACATGGCCAGCGCTCTGCTTTCTTATGGATGTATGCATGAATGTATGTATGTATGCATGCGTTTCCACAAGATGACTGATTATTGTGTTCACACATAAACACACACACACACACATACCAGCGCACCTTCTCGTTCTTGGGTGTTAAACACTTGCCCAAGGTTCTTATGTGCGTGTTTGTGCAGAGGTGTGTGTGTGTCTATGTGTGTGTGTGTAAAGGTGCTTGTGTGTGTATTTAAGTGTATGTTTCTATCCGTACGTGTAAGTGTGTGTGTGTGTGTGTGTGCGTGTGTGCATGTATTGTTTGCAAGCATGTATGTGCTTATCTGTATGCTTGCCTATATGTGTCTGCATGTGATCACGTGTGTGTGCGTGTGTCCATACGTGTGTGTGTGTGTGTGACTCTCTGGACGAGACACACCTGCTTCCACTCAAGTTCAGCCAACCTCTTTGAAGTGAACATGTGGAGGTCCGCGTCTCCTCTGCCCCGCGGCTCATCGGCCCTAATTTCCCACTGTATACACAGATTATCTGTGCCTGGGTAATGAAAACAAAGGGATCATCTAAATGGATGTGGACGCCCCTAATGGCCCCGGCCAATTGGTCCTGGAAACTGGCATGGGGGGGGGGGGGGGGGGGGGGGGGGGGGTTTGTTGGATCCAAGATGGCCACGGTTAAGATTAGGGACCCTGGTTATCCGTCAAAGGATTAAGGCAGTCCGCAGGAGTAGTTTGGAGACAAGCAAGGGGGAGTTATTGAAGAAAGAGGCAGACATACCTCTAACATGTATCAGCCGTCTCCTCAGCACGCTGGAATGTGTGTTGGGCTCTGCTCTCTGATACATGAATTGAGTGCTGAAAACCTTTTCCAACTTTTTGAGTGGTTTGGATATTTATTTCTCCCAATCAGTCAAGCTTTTCTCCCTGTCTTTTTTTTTTCTTCTTCTTCTGCCCATACATAGTCTTCATTGTTTATCTTGACAAGAAATCACTGTACTGGTTTGAAAATGGTAGACGTTTCAAACTCGTGATATGTTTATTTGGCAAGTGGGTTTTCAGGTTGTATTATTCCATTTCCAATCCACTGATTCTGCATGTTGAGGTCGACACGTTTTACGTCCCTCCCCACCCACCCTCCCCACCCCCTACCCACCCACCCTCTTTGCCGATGCTGGGATCTGTCTCTCAGCCAACGGCAACTTAGATACAATTCATCCTCTCTCTCTCTCTCTCTCTCTCTCTCTCTCTCTCTCTCTCTCTCTCTCTCTCTCTCTCTCTCTCTTTCTCCCCCTGCTAACAACCTCCGAAACGTCACTCTGGATGAAAGACAAGCACAAAGCAGTCCCTGGCACATTTAATGAGCAAGAGAGAGAGAGAGACAGAGAGAGGGAGAGAGAGAGAGGAAGCATCTGTTAGAGCTGGCAGAAGCAGGACTGACAGGTACAGCCGGAGAATCCACGCTAGTTGCAAAACAAGTCGCTTCCCCAAAGATGTGGTTGACAAATGACGGTGGCTGGTCCTCGTGGGGCCCCTGGAGAAGAGGGGACAAATTGAACATCGTACACTGGGTAAAACCAACCAAAGCTGTGCGCAATCAGAGCGACTTCTGTAGACATGGGTCCGTCCATGCAAAACCTATTCTTCTTTGTTAATGATGAATCCTATGTGAGGGATTGTGTCCATTTGAGTGTGGAAAAGTGCTTTAGCGTGTTTGAGTGTGCTTGTGTACACACAAGCACACTCAAACACTTTTCCACACTCATGTGTGTGTGTTTGTGCGTGTGTTTGATTGCTTGTGAGTGAGTGAGTGAGTGTGTGTGTGTGTGTGTGTGAGAGGGTTAGAGACAGAAAGATCAAGAGAGAGAGAGAGTGTGTGTGCACGTGTGTGTGTGTGTGTGTGTGTGTGTGTGTGTGTGTGTGCAAAGTGGGTGTGTTTGATTATGAGGGAATATCTGTCGGAATATGAACGACTGCATAAGTGCATGCGTGCACGATGCTTGTGCGTGTGTGTGTGTGTGTATGAACGCGGCCGGTCGTGCCGTTCCTCAGCCTCAGTCAACACTGGCGTCATTGCCTTCAACATTTCCCCCACCTCATGCGCCACAGCCTCCAGAGCACGGAGGCTCACAGCTCCCCCCGACCCCGGCGCAGTGGGGCCCCCGTCTCCCCCTCGGGGGGGAGGCCTGCGTTTGTCAGTCGCTCACGTTCCGATAGTGACAGAGGCAGGAAGCGGTGGGACGTGCAGCTGCAGCTACATCAGAAGCCCCTCGTAGATGCATGATGGTGGGGGGGGGGGAGAGGAGGAACTGTCTGATTTACATCTGGCCTGTGGGGAATCACAATGCTTTTTTCAATGGGCCTTTTTGAGCTCAATGCACGGGCTGTTCCCCGTGATGGAGTGCAGATGATGTCAGAGCCCTCCTCGCAGAGCAGAATCACCACAGACTCCAACAAATTGCCGTCTTTCGATATTTATTGGTGTTTGACCTTCAGGCCGCTGCGGGATTTTCTTTTTCTATATTACGAGAGTGCATAGATTATGAGCCAATGTGCTTCCAATAGAAGACAGATGCCCCCCCCCCCCCCCCCCCCCCCGGCCCAATAGCCCCCTCCGTGCTATTGCTCCTTTTACGAACATTTTCAAGTGTTTTTTATTGGGCCGAGTGTCTAAATCGAGACGGACGGGGACCGCTTTCCCTCAGGACTTCTTTGGGGGCAGCCGGTACGTTTTGAAGAATCCTGTACTGTATCAGCTGCAATGCATTTCAATATAAGCAAGGCTGGCAGCCAGGGCTTAAAGCTATCAAACTCTGTAATAGTCTTGAACTGGAAATGTCTTACTGGCCCCTCATAAGATGTGATATACTATGAATAAAATGGGCTACGGCACACTGCAAACCAGGAATTGTGATGTCTTTACTGGCAAAGGTTAACAAAATAGTCCCCTGACTCTAATGAGAAGCCTGTTAAAATCCCAAGTTTCGATTTCACCTGATGCCTTTCTACGGAGGTCTGTGTTAGGTTAAGAGGTGATTGATGTTTGGGAATCTGCATGTCCCAAGGTCTCCACACATGGCGTTCTTCTGGTCTGTCTGCACGGCACGGCCGGACCGAATCCATGTCCTGCTCAGAAAATACTTTACCAACCCTTCTGGAATACTCATATGTTGTTTTGTCATTTGAGTATCCTGGGTATTATGGGATTTTCGGTTGGTGGTGGCTTTTGGTATTGTATTAGAACCCAAGGGGCTCCATGGCAATCACAACAGCTTTGAATGGAAAGCCGAGTGGAGTGTTTTGCTTATTTTATTCAGGGAAAACAAACTTTCAGACATTTTAAGGTTAATGTCTTCTTAACACAGTGTCAGCAAACGTATGTCATATGATCCTGGAAACCAAACTAATATTTCACAATTGTGGTTTTTCAGAGAATTTCCTTGTTTTATAATGCTGTGTGTGTGTGTGTGTGTGTGTGTGTGTGTGTGTGTGTGTGTGTGTGTGTGTGTGTGTGCGCATGTGTGTGTGTGTGTCTGTGAGAATGTATTTGTGTGTGTCATGCCTGTGTGCACTCTTCAGATAATAGCACGTTTTGAAATTCAACTGCAAGTATGAAACCACTTTGTGAAAACACAAAAACAAACCAGCACTGAAGAAAACAAACAGATAATTCTAATTATCTGAATTCATTAGCGATTGATCAACAAAATAAATGGGAACCGCGCAACCCTTTGGCAGATATGAACCTTTCAGAAAACAAGAGGGCCAACTATGGGAGCTTTTGGTTCGGAAAAGTGTCGGCCTTGTTCGGCCATAATCTTAAACCTAAAGCCATCACTTTAGTTCAAATTCACATGATTTAAAAAATGAAACCCATCCATCCATGGCTTCATTCACCGTGGGTCTTCTTTCCCTTCTAACTCGATTTAATCTTGAAGAACCATGGCAGACACATCTAAGTGCACATTTTGTCGTATTCAGGTCACAAAATTATGAACACGTCAAGCAACTCGATGTTTTGGTACCAAGAAGCATCTTTTGGTAGCAGCCGTAGATGGCTTTTGTTATCTTCAATAATGTACCCAACATTTAACTATTTTGAACAGAAGGGTTCACTGTGTGTCTAGCGTGCAGAAAACACAAAAACAAACAAACAATCCAATCCGAGTAGAACTGAGGGCACTGAATCCATTGGATACCAGGCCCAACCTGAAGGCCTTTCTTTCTTTCTCTCTCTGGCCCGGGTTGACATTCAACAGACAAATCGATAGAGTTTAAGTGAGAGACTGTGTCGACCCGCAGCGAGCCGGCCGGGGATAAGCAGGGGTTGTGACCTTGGGAAACGCATGCTGTGAATACAGTGGTGCTAAGACACAAGGGTGCACGCACGCACACACACACACACACACACACACACACACACACGCACGCACGCACGCACACACACACACACACACACACACACACACACACACACACACACACACACACACACACACACACACACACACACACACACACACACACATGCACATACTGTGTAACACACACACACACACACACAAACACACACACACACACATGCACATACTGTGTAACACACACACACACACCCACACACACACACACACACACACACACACATGCACATACTGTGTAACACACACACACACACACACACACACACACACACAAACACACACACACACATGCACATACTGTGTAACACACACACACACACACACACACACACACACATGCATATACTGTGTAATACACACACACACACACACACATGCACATACTGTGTAACACACACACACACACACACACACACACACACACACACACATGCATATACTGTGTAACACACACACACACACACACATGCACATACTGTGTAACACACACACAAACACACACACAAACACACACACACATGCACATACTGTGTAACACACACACACACACACACACACACACACACACAGAAACACACACATACATACACACACACACAGAAACACACACAAATGCACAGACATGCAAATACAGTGTAACACACAGACAAACACACACAGACACACACACCCACACACATTCACACAGAAAAACACATCACATCTGCAAATGAAACACAACTACCTACCTATGAAGCCCTGATCCAATTACAGGGCTTCATAGGACCTCCACATGAACCTTATTAGATATTTCTCTCCATCGTATTATGTATTTGAATAGTAAGCCAGTGTCAGGTTACCCAGCGTTATTAGATGACCGTGCCGTATCATGTCTAGTAATATCGCAGGTATTAAACCAAAGGTAAGGGGATACGCAGTAGGTCAGGGCCGGTGGAAACCCAGTGAAGCGGATTGCTGCCCGTTTGAACACAGAAACCATTTTTCCTTTCTCTTTACCCCCCAGGGATCTCTCCCCCTGTGATGGATTATAACCCCGTCCAGCGGGCAGCGGCGCCCATCAAATACACACGGCCTCCGCCATTTCCATAATCCAACTTATATCAAAAGGCACAATTTATTATACCTCCGTCCCCCAACACCCCTAGGCTTTCCGTTTCTTCCCCTCCTCCTCCTCCGTCTTGGCCGTCTCTTTCTCCCAGCGATATATATATATATGTATACGAGCCACCGAGAAACACAGAGGATTAGGCTACCAGGAAATTGAAAAGGTGCGAGAGCAGCTGGAGATGTGAGATTACCGCGGGTTTATGACAGCGCAAGCCTGATGAGGAGACCATGTGTGTGTGTGTGTGTGTGTGTGTGTGTGTGTGTGTGTGTGTGTGTGTGTGTGTGTGTGTGTGTGTGCGTTTGTGACTGTGTGCTTGTGTGCGTGTGTGTATGCGTGTGTGTGTGTCTGTGTATGTGTGTGTGCGTGCGTGTGCTTGGGTGTGTGTGACTGTATGTGTGTGTATGTGTGTGCGTGTGAGTGTTTGTGAGGTGCGTCTTGTATATAGGGTATAACTGGGGACGTGGAGTGTTGATAGACAGAGTACAATACATTAATAACGAAGCGACATGTCATGCACAGTGGAGGTTTGTGTGTGCATGTGTGTGTGCGTGTGTGGGGTGGGAGAGGGAAGGGGGTCCTACCGCATACCTGCTAATTAAACCAGGGATTTATGGCATTCATGCAGATTTTTACTGCATGTACTTGCTAGTTAGAGGCCATATGTATGTGTGTGTGTGTGTGTGTGTGTGTGTGTGTGTGTGTGTGATTATAATAGACAAGCTCCACTTTTTATCTTGGTGTTCAGCACAGACTTGACACCAGCACTGAACAGCTGAGCTGTGCTTAAGATGCACATTATGAAGAGCGCCAATACAACTCATTTTGGCCAAAAGCTGCCCAAGTGTTTTATGAATTCAGAGCTTTCTCTTGTGGAAAATGTGGAGCAAGGCCTGTGTGTAAATGAATTAATAGAGGCCTGAGAGAGAGAAGAGAGGGAGAGAGAGATACAGAGAGGGAGAGAGAGAAGAGAGGGAGAGAGAGAGAGAGAGAGAGAGAGAGAGAGAGAGAGAGAGTGTGAGTGTGTGTGTGTGTGTGTGTGTGTGTGTGTGTGTGTGTGTGTGTGTGTGTCTGTATGTGTGTGCAGATTATGTGAGTTATTGTGTTCGGAATGGGTCTGGTTCTATGTGACTATATTGTGAATGTGTGTGTGTATGTTTCGGTGTTTGTGTAGGTGTGTGTGTGTGTGGGTGGGCGTCAGTTTGTGTGTGTGTGTGTGTGTGAGTCTGTGGGTCTTTGTGCAGTGCTTGTGTGTGTGTTTACTCTGTCTTCCTGCTCTTTGTGTGTGTGTGTTTGTGTGTTTCTATATATGTTTGCATGTGTGTGTGTGTGTGTGTGTGTTTCTGTGTGTGTTAACTCTGTCTGCCTGCTCTGTCAGCAGGTGGGCTCCTCTGCGGGTCCCCTGCTGTGTAACACCCCTGGCTTCCCTCTCAAATGTAATTACCACTTGGTAATGATCAACTAATTACACTTTATGGAGAACAGATCTGCTGCCAATAATTTCTATTATCTTTTTCAAAGCTCCCCGAATGGGGATGCGGCAATTACAATAGGCCCTGCATAAATACGCAGACGCCTCCGCGAGTGCCGCCGCGCATGGTGGCGGCGCCCGGCCTACAAAACAATATCTGAGGCACAGGGCATAATGAGCTACATTTGTATTCAAACATATTCATTAACTATCATATGCTCATTAGCATTCGCACAGAGATATTTAATGTGGAATGTCACCGGAGACATTGGCAGCAGCACCATGCGACCAGGGCGCGCCACCGCGGCGTTAGCTATGCCGCCCGGGCCGAAGGTCGGAGGCTGAGTTTTAACCGTGTTTGCGCCGCCATTATGCTAATTTCATAATTTCATTTTTTGGCGTTGTGCACCATCCCTCTGCCTTTAGAGAGATGTATTTGTGTTTGTCTACAGCAACTCGGTATCACTACACAATAATGCTATGGATAATTTTCAACGCTATCTTCAACAGAATTGACTAAATAGCCAATGGTGAGAACCAACGTTTATTGATGAAGCAGAATTATTTCTTAGGCTACATATACCCTTCATGCGGTTGAAAATAGCACACCCTATTCCACCGTATTGTTTTGCCTAAATCCTGTTATTAATGATGGCCAGAACATCACAAGAAATTTGATTAACTCTGAGTGTGTTTTTTTATGCGATTGTTTGAATGCGCTGTCATTAGTGTTATTGAAGACAGTCAGGACTTGATGAGTAGGAAATTGTGTTTCCTGTGCAAGCTGGGTGCTAATCTGAAAGCAGGTGGTTCATTACTTCGGGACATGTAATCAGAACTGTACAACTGTAATTGTCTTTTGGTGCACCTTGTCAGGAAAAACATATTTTTGCAGTACATGATGGAGATGGTAAACGCTGATTTGCTATGCCGCCCTTAAACAATATCATATTTCAGTTTCAGAAAAATGCTAACAGGAATCTTAATGCAAATAAGGATACATCTGTCTCTATATCTTACTAAATTCTTACAAAATGTAACAAAAAAATGGTGTAGGTAAGATTTGAGAGTACGAAGAGAGAGAGCAGAAAGTCTCTCCATCGTTCATAAGTGTTGAGGAGATGCCTGATGGATCCGAAATTTGCTAACAGTGGTCTAAAATCTAATTGGGCTCATACAGAGGCAGGCACAATCAACTTGAAACTGATTTTCTCACTGTGCATTTAACTCATGAATAGCTGGTGAATGGCTTTGCCATTTCTTCCATATTATACTAATGTAATAGCTCTTAAATCTTACCTCAAGCACATACAGAACCTTGAAATATACTACAACTACTACTACAACAACTAGCCTACTGCTCATACTACCACGACGTGCTACTACTACTGCTGAAGACCTACTAGTAATGCTAAAACTACTACTTCTAATAATAATCCATATTCATATAAATTCTGCTCACAAAACAAACCAGAATGCCCATTACAAAATAACACAAACATGCTACAAGATCTATTGTGAAATATAAACTGATATATATATTGTTAAATATATTGTTTTGATAAAGTACAACAAAAATAAGTGTATCTGGCAACGTCAAGTCAAGAGCACACTCTGCTCTATCTCATCAGGGCTGACAGGCAGGAAGCAGATGCGTGGGGGGTCTTCCTGTGTATCCTTTGTTGAGAGGTGGAAACCATCGAGGAGACATGAGACACAGACTGATCCATCGCTACCTGGTGGCCCAGTGGGCCGTGCTGGATCAGGGGTGCTGAAGGAAAGCGTTCAGGTGGATTGCCGGGAGGCTATTGAGGGAGGGGGGCCTCAAGCTTTGCAGGAGCCCGATCCATTGATCATCCTCACTAGACTTTTTATTCTTAAATAAAACAGGCTGAAGTCCTGGTCGCCAGCATCCACCCGGAGTCCGACTGGAGAAAGGCAGGGTTAATGGAAGAGAAAGGGGAGGGAAAGGGAAGGAAAAGGGGGAGGTTAGGCGTGGATCTGTAGAGAGTGATAGGGACGCAGTGATGGGTTTTCACAATGGCCTTCAGTTCATAGGGTGAGGATATGATCAAGGTACCATCTTTAGATCATTTGACATTTGCTTTGACGTGAAACTGAAAGGCCTGTGCATGTAGTACATATTTGATCAAAAGTAGGAGTACTTTGGTTGCTATTTTAATACCAAGAGGATCAAGGAAGATACAAGCAAAACGAAACAACCGAAAACAGACGTAATCTGTACGCACAACTGCACTTTGAAGCAGAAATGCCTGTGCGAGACACAGACCTGCCCTCGTTATCAAAATGTTATCCTTTCCTTTCTGCAAACGGTTGTCAAGGAAACGTCACTCCTCTGGACTGTTTTCTTTTCCCAAAAAAACACCAGTCTCTCTGGTGAGTTTGCAAACATCGCTCGCAACACTCTTCAGAAAACGCTTGGTTCCTCCCATGTTGTTTCAGGCGCCGTCCTTTGCCAATCAGAACAGTGGGGTTATCATCGTCCTAGCCTCTTCACGGGCCCCACAGTTAACAGCAAACAAGGTCATGGGACGGCTTTTTAAAAAGAGTGCAGGACTTATTTTCTCTGTCATCTAGGTCTCTCTCCCCCCCCCCCTCTCTCTCTCTCTCTCTCTCTCTCTCTCTCTCTCTCTCTCTCTCTCTCTCTCTCTCTCTTTCTCTCGCTCTCTTTCTCTCTTTCCCTCTTTCTCTCTATCTCATTATCTCTCTCTATCCTCTCACTCTCTCTCTCTTTCTCTCTCTCTGGCCAGAGTCGTCACATTTTCACTCAGCATGTGGAGAGCATAACAGAAGCCCCACAGGTAGAAAATGGCTGCTTAAATGCTCTGTTTTTTATCTGTTCTGATCCTGCCTGGTTCAACTGGTAGAGCATTGCATTGACACGGCCAGGGTTAGGGGTTATATTCCCAGTGGTGCCAGCCATTCAAAGAATACAATCATACACAGTATTGTAAGACACTTTTGTTCAAAGCATCTACCAAATGACAAATATACTTTTATACACATGTTTTTTTTACTGTGTGTCCTATTTTTGTAATGTCTAAATCGCATGCTACCCGTGTGTAGAAATAGCTGATGACAAAGTCATCCACAAACAAACCGACGATGATGTCACACCAAGGTGCCTGCAGCCTTGGTGCGGCGTCTGAGGGAGAATTCCCACAGACTCCAAACAATTAGGAACTTTTATATCGGCTTATAGCAAACGCAGGGGAAGATCAAACTGTATCAGAGGAGACAAAGATAATCCAAACAATGTGTATAATTCATGCATTATTCTCCACCACGTGTGCTGCTCGCACGCAGCATCTTAACAGGCACATGACTCAGTGGATGGGTTTGCGCGTGTGTGTCCTTATGTATGATTGTATGTATCTCTTCCTCTAGATAGTGTGATGACTTCATGACAGAAGTCGAGTTCACGATCAATGCGATCAATTTTTGGCTTGAACACAGTTTGTTTATGGCATAATGCATGGTGCACATATGAGGCTAATCAATATGGAAAACGACACAAGGTTATTGACAACATAAACATACAATGCATACATATGTCATCTGCATACCTTTTTTGAGTGAATGACCACAGTGTGTTCCCTTCAACACATATGAGTGCCTTGTGTGTTGTGTTTTTTGCAATCTATTCAGTGAGAGGAGAATGTTCAGCCTCACCCAAGATAAGCTAATGGCTGTTTGTAATGAGATTGGGATCATCTCAAACAGTGATTGAAATATGTTGATAATGCAGTTTGCAGGCATTTACAGTCAGTGGGTGGGGGCACTCCTGCTCTCAGCATATCCTGTGTTTAATTGAAGGGCATCTTCGATGAATGAGGTGATTTGATTTCCTCACAGTTTAACGACTTCAGTTTATTACTTGATAGGGTAGGGTCAACGCCCCTGTCCCCACTGAGCTTTCGCACAATTGGTCAGTTGTCTCAGCAGGCCTCTGCTCCGATTGGTCCGTAGGGGGTTCGTGACCTTTTACCTGTGGCTTGGTCAGAACTGCTCTGTGTTTCAGCAACACAAACAGCATGAGGCGTGATGTATATTGACCAGAGTGGAACTGAATGAAAACAAAGCGTTATGACAAAAAAAAAAATTCTGTCACTCTATAATTTTTTTATAACTATTTCCGTTGAAAGCATTGAAAGCAAATGACTAGCAAGAGAGAAAGATTAAAACAATGAGAGCACCAGGGGGAAACAGACAGGGAAAGTTTGGCAGAAATTTCCGTCCTACATGTACGAAAACACAGTGTACGGGTCGCATGTTATTACAGCCTGTTTTATCACTACTGTAATTCCCCATAATGTGGCACACACATACACACATATACACACACCCCACACGTCACAGTGCATTCCAAGCTTACAGGTCACTGTTTCTTCTGCACACACACACAAACACGCACACGCACACACACACACGCACACACACACACACACACACACACACACACACACACACACACACACACACACAAACAATTGCATATGAACGGCCACACACACAGACCCTCTCCCAACATACACACACACACACACACACACACACACGCACACACACACACACACACACACACTGGTATGAAAAACATGTACCTACATCCACAAACGCAAACACTGTCAAACAAAGACACAATCGCCCTTATTTAATCACAAAAACACACACACACACAAAACACACATACACACATATATATAGTATCCAGAGTCCAGGAACATGCATGGACGGCGGGGGCGTTTATCTTATCTGGAGCGTAAGCCAAGCCAGGGTCAGGCCTGGCAACCCCCCCCCCCCCCCCCCCCCCCCCCCCATCCAGCGTCTCCACATCCCTCATTGCGACCTCCACAAAGCACGGCGGGGTCTTACCTGCAGCTTACGCCCAGCCGGGGGCTACCAGCCGTCGCCAGTCACCGTCTGCATGTGTGGCTGATAACCCCGACCTCGTTGTGTCTGAAACACGAAAGGAGCCGGCCAACAAGAGATAGAGTGACTCCAACGAGTAAAAAGAGGAGACATGGGGCTGTTTTGCTATATATTTTCTGCTAAGGAACACAGTGCACATACTTCAGACTTCGCTTGTGTATGAAGTGTTTTTCATACGCAAGTGTGGGAAAAAAAAATCGAGTCACTCTCGCGATGTTTGTGTTGCCTTTTTCAAACACACACGCACAAAGTCACACAGGGTATATTCTTTGTTGCTGTGATATCAGCACCCAGCAACACCTTCCCTATCCATTGGTACTCTGACTCTGGGGCGGGGGAGCTGGACTGTGTGTTCGCTGTCAGCTCTCAGGTGACGCGCCGTCGGAAGAAGCCCAGGATTAAGCTAATTATTTTCTTCCCAGTCCCCTGGAAGGTTTGTTTTATTAGGCTGTTTTAAAACACTCTCTCTGTAATCCCCCCCGTTATCGGCGCAATGCCTCGCGTGACAGGAATACTCCCCTTTTCTGCACTTACCTTGGTGTTGGAACAAATCCACACACGCAGCAGGACCAATAGAATCACTGTGTGTTTTGTCTTGTGTTGTGCGTCAGTTTGTCCAGCCAGTGTAAAGAAGAAAACTGCAGGGACCCGAGAGAGTGTACCAGAGAGAGTGGTAGCGGTGGTGTACCGAGTGGGCAGCCAGTGTTTGGATAAGAAGTTCCAGCATCGAGTCCGGTTTAAATTGAAGCCATTAGTTGGACCAGTTGCATATTCGACAAGTTGATTATTATCAAGTTATACATTTTTTCGATTTTATTGGGTAATTGTTTCTGTGATTATTATTGGGTGATTTTAAATCTGTGATCTGCAGGGTCTTTAGATCTGCCAGCCTGAGATCGATTGCTTTTGTCTTCGCCCATGTACCAAGGAGCAATCGCAGGTAAGTTACCATTGAGGAAACACTATCACTCATGTGATAATTTCTCTCCCTTTTCAGGGGTGTAACACATACTCACAGACGCTTGTGTCATGTAGAACACAGGCTTTAGCCCCAATATATACCATGTGCCATGCGCCCCAAAAAGAACAGTGGTTCTTGGTTGCCTGTGGGAAATGATGGCATGTTGCCAAATGGTTAACCCGGTGGTTCAGCCTACCGAGATGAATGCATGAGTTACAGAGGCTAACTGAACTCATCGGATACATGAGTTTACCTCTTATGCTGTTTACTTCACGGTTCGACATTCTGATTATATTTTCCATATCTTATTGATTTCCTAATTATACATACCATTAGACAGACAAAATATATAGCTTTAAAAATGCATAGTATAGCATGTTAAAAATGTCATGCTATACATATGCCGTTCTTTAAGTTTCTAAATAGGAGCAAATGAGAAAATATAAGCTTTATATTGACGCACACAAATGCATATCTTGAATCTGTTTTAATCCCATCTTTATGCAACATGTCAGTCTTTGCCATATCGTTTCATGTATTTATATATATTAATTGACTGTATGCCATTCTCATAACAAGTGTGTGTCTTGGTCGTTTGCGTTATGTA